>NC_066584.1:229547993-229867159 GCF_024323335.1 Lathyrus oleraceus
GAACTATTGGCCTCAGTTATCCCTAGCATAGCCGAGAGGGTTAGGACTAGGAGAGAGAAAAAGACTGTGGTGCAGAGGTCCCCAACCAAGGAGGTCGATGAGACAACCTCTCCCAAGCAACCAGTGACAGAGAGTGCACGCAAAAGAAAAGGACATGGACCTGCTAAATCTTGGAGCAGAGAGGTGCCCAAGAAAATGAAGACCAAGGCGGTTGTGGTGGAGTCTGATTCGGATGTTCCATCTGATGTCACAACATCCCTGTCCAAGAAGAAGCCAACCTCTAGCAAGTTGACTGCTAGTGTTCCAGAGGTACCCATTGACAATGTGTCCTTCCACTTTGCCTCTAGTGTGAACAGGTGGAAGTATGTCTACCACAAAAGACTGGCCTTGGAGAGGGAACTGGCTCAGAATGCCTTGGAGTGTAAGGAGATTGTGGACCTGATTAAAGAGGCAGGGCTAATGAGAACTGTGACTCAACTCCCAACGTGCTATGAGACCTTGGTGAAGGAGTTCATTGTCAATCTGTCAGAGGAGTGTGCAGATGGGAAGTCCAGAGAATTTAGAAAGGTCTATGTGCGGGGCAAGTGTGTGACTTTTCTCCCCTCAGTCATCAATCTGTATTTGGGAAGAGCAGATGAAGTGCACCCAGAGCTTGAAGTGACTGACAACGGAATTTGTCAGGTCATCACTACAAATCAAGTCTGGAAGTGGCCTCTTAAAGGGAAGCTAGTGGCCAGCTAACTCAGTGTGAAATATGCCATGTTACACAAAGTTGGAGTTGCAAACTGGGTCCCTACTAATCACAAGTCAATTGTGTCTGTGATGTTAGGAAAGTTCATCTATGTTGTTGGTACCAAGGCAAAGGTGGACTATGGTACCTACATCTTTGATCAGACCATGAAACATGCTGGAAGTTTCAGTGTGAAGGGACCTATAGCCTTTCTGTCTCTCATTTGTGGCATTGTGTTGAACCAATTCCCAAACATCTTGACAGACAATGACTTTGTGCAAAGAAGAGAGAGTCCACTGGCCTTCAGTTACAAACTGTTCATGGGTAAGCATGTTCCTGACATTGTCATGACATCTGGAGAAACATCCAATGTTGGCAACCAACCAGATAAGGCTGCTGTCATTGCTATGCTCAAAGAGACTTGTAAAGAGCTGGAGGTTAGGAAGCTCGCCTTGGAAAAGCTGATTTTTCAATTGGAGATGTCTGGTGAGGATACAGATGGAGCTGCAAGGCAAAGCTCAGAGGGTGAGGAGGAGGCCAGTTCTGAGGAGGAGGCTGATGATGAGGCTGAGGAATAAATCCTTTTTTATAATTCTGTCATTTGTGTGTAATTCTGTTTATTATTTGTGGATATGTAATTTCAAGTGTTGCTTTGGCAACATTTTTGACAAAAAGGGGGAGTAACAGGGTGATACCCCAGGACAACAGATTATTTTGTTAAAACAGATATTCATGACAGATTCAAGTTTCCCTCCCCTGCAGTTGATGTGTGATGAAGTTTTTATTTAACTTCTGTTTGTATGCTGATGTGTGTGTGAAGTTTTTATTTAACTTCCATCTGTGTGAGTATGCTGTCACTCTGAGTGTATTAGCTAGGTCTATTACCTGCTAGATGTGTGATTTCCGCTGCTATGAACTCTGTTGTGGGATCAAAGTGTTTTAGCCAAAAATTTGCCAAAGGGGGAGTTTGTAGGTGTTTAATTGGCTGCATTGTATGGTAAAACACTAGCTGGATTCTAATGTCTTGACTAATGTCATGACATGTTGTGAAGGCGTTTGTGTAACTGCATTGGAGGTTAGAGTATCTAACTGTACTCTGATGTCTTGACTAATGTCATGACATACCTGAGTAACTTACTGCAGGATTAGCTAATACAGGATTTATTGAATGTCAAATTGGATGTGGTGACATTCATCCTTGTCAGCAGATACTGAGGAATAGAACAGTGGTGTTCTGTTAGAGCTCAGTATTCATTTACAGTCTGGTTATCAAGGAAATACCAGACCTGGCATAAGGCCTACTATATGAATGTCAAACTGGATGTTATGACATTCATCATGGACAGCATATACTGAATAATAGACAGAATGGTGTTCTGCTACACTTCAGTATGTTTCTCAGTCTGCCCTTCAAAAGGATAACAGAACTGACTTAAGGCTAAATGTGTAAATGTCAAATTGGATACTTTGACATGTATTGATGTAAGCTGCTACTGTAGAATGGACAGTTTGGTCCTGTACAGTTCAACAAAATTGTACAGTCTGTTTTCAGGAAAAACAGACTTAGCATATGGTCCTTGATGTCAAGCTGAATGTTGTGACATTCATTCCTGACAGCATATGCTATATTGTAGGTTGTTTAGTTTTCTGTTTCAGCTTTTTCTCAGGCTATTCTTCAAGGATTCAACAACTGAGAGCAAATCCAGGAAATCAACAACCAAGCTACATTTAATGAACCTAACAAATAGCCTATTTGTTAGTAACCTAGATGTGGAATTTAGGGAAACTCGGGTGACCTTAAATTCAGGAAAATACAAGTGCAAAGGCCCAAGTACTGCAATATAAAAGGAAGTCGTTCCTTCATTCAGAACTGGGGATTTTGAGGCGTGAAGATTTAGTGTGTCCATCATACTTCACTGCTGTATTTTTGTGAGTCTTGTATTAGACATATCTTGTAAACAAAGTTGTTATCTCGTAGATGATTGCTTTGGTGTAGGGTGTTCATTGAGTTCTAAGTGTTGTGTCACTCTAAGCTTTTAAGCGTGAGTGCTGTGTATCTTGATTAAAGCTGTTAAGCACAATCAAGAGTTGTTTGAATTGTGACTTCAAAATTGTCTTTAATATTGATTAAAGGTAGTAATCACTGAGGTGATTGAGGGGGAGTGAGTAGGAACTTTGATCTTAGTGTAAGATTGAAATTGCATTGGGTAGGGATTAAGTGAAGAGTTGTAAACGGGTGAGTTTAGCTTTGAATTAATACTACTGATAGTGGATTTCCTCCCTGGCTTGGTAGCCCCCAGACGTAGGTCATGTTGGACTGAACTGGGTAAATAATTACTTGTGTTATTTACTGCACTTACTTTTAAGTTCTACATAATTCTTGTCTGTGCAGAATTGGATGTCATAACAACTCGTGTGACATCGAAAGTCTGATAACTAGAACTTCACCCTCACAATTCAAAGGAAAACTTGATAAATTTCACTTGAAATTTGAGTTTGAATCTCTCCTTTTGGAGATTCAAAAACTCCAGGATCCAAAGCTTTGCACCATTACCAATCTACTTCTGCAAGCCCCATAAGAAAGATCAAGCACGATTTGAAGCAAGAGAGATCCAGTTCTGCACATCATTGAAGGTATTTTTCCGGATTTTTCTTCTCTTCGATTCTCTCTCAATTCTCTTGGATCTTTGGTTGTCTGAAGTCCTGCCAATGTAGGCAAGAAGATTGAGTTGCTTTGAGGTCAAATCGAAGCAACTTAGTTCATACACCTCAAAATTCAACTTCATGTATCTCTTAATATACTTGGAGTTAGGTTAAATTGAGGTGATATTCGTGATCTACGCCATTTTTTATTTAAGGTCATGTCCTCCTTTTTCATTTATGTTATGGCGATGAAAGGACCAGTCCGGCCAGGGTCATCGGAGAAGATGACCGGCACTTGGCTCCGGCGACGTGCTGGATGTGTTATGAGCCACTGAATTGATTCAAAATGTTTTAATCAGGGACGTTGCTTGTGATTACCCAATGTGTGGAGCACTGACTAGCGTGTACCATAGAACGTGCGTTCTCCACCACTTGATCTGCCACCTCAATTAATGAGGGAGATCAAGTGGTCCACGTTTTTTTTATTATCTGAATTTTCATTTTATTCCTCTTATTTTCATTAATTCATATTAAATTTAATATTGATCCAAAAAATATGAGATTTTAACCAATTTTTTTTAAATAAAATCCTCTTCCATTTTCTTAATTAGAATTATTTTTTGGATCATTGTTAATATTTTTCATGATTTAATTGATTTTGTGAATATTTTTAATTGTTTAAAAATACTTTTAAGTTTCCAAAAATTCTGAATTTTTTTCTCCAAGGACCTTTGACCTTGTTTGACCTATGGTAAATTTCATGGCCATTTCTTTGGTGTTTTGATGGGGTTTTAGGAAATTGACCAACCATATTTAATTTAATGCATTATTTTTATTAATTTTAATTGATTAAATGCCAAATTAATTGTGTAGAGCCATTTTAATTGATTTTTTGAGTTTGACTTGTGTTGTTGGGCCTTGGTCAAGGTTGATTTGACTTTGATAGGTTAAGATAATTGGATTTAGGGGATTGATGGAATGTACATTCCATCTCCCAAAATGAATGAATGATCTTAACTTGGTAAAAATACTCCTTTGTCCAATTTGTGTTTGATCCATTCCCCCCTCCCTCTTCATCTCATTCCCATTCTTTATGCATTCATGTCATGAACCTATAATGTCTCTATATCCTAAGGCTAGTTGATTGCAAAATCAACATAAGTATGGATGAGATTAGGTCCCCCATTTTACATATTCTTTTTGTGTGTGGTATGTTTCATGAGCATAGTTCATCATACTATATCTCTAACATGCATTAAAACCAAAGTTCTATTGCCCGACCTCAAATAGTTGTGACTTCTACATAAGTCCAATTACGATTGCTTAACATAGCGCTAAATTTTGACACAAAAAGGCATAACATTCTAGTTAGTGATATTGTAAGTCTCCCCTCTTTCATGGTTTTGTGTGGAAACTTGGCCTTTTTTTCTTCCTTTGGAAGATGTCTTGGTTCAAGGATCTATGCTTATGATAAGTGGGTTGAGCATTCTCCAAAGAATGACTTAAACAAAAGCAAAAACAATACTAACTTCTAACTCACTAACAACTAACATTTAATTTCAAGTCATTTACTTTTAATGCACTTTAACTTTTAAGCCTTATTCGTTTTGTCATTATTCATACCATTCAACTTGTTTACTCTAATGCCATTTTCACTTTGTCCATTGGGACCATATTGTGTGATATTTTGTGTTTGTATATATTTGTTTGCTTGTGTGGTCTTTTGACCTTAATGTACATAATAAGAACAAAAACCCTAAAAAATATCTTGTGTGGACTGTTGATTTGATATGAGACAATTGGACTTAGAATTTAGGCAACACTCCCTTTGCATAGGACTTGGCCAATGCCAACTTTCATGCTTGTAAATTGAAACTTCATCTGATATATCATTGAAGATCCACTTAAGTTCATCTGCAACATGATCATTCTTAAGCTGTTATTTTGAGCCTGTGACTTATGCCATCCTTTGAAGTTATCTGCTACATGGGAAAATCTTGAAGAAGATCATGGAGTTGTCAAGCTTGGATGTGGCTATATTTATGTGATGCCTTGCTCTTCAACTTTCTGTTTGTATATTAATTATTGTGTGATTCTAAAGTCTAAGGAAAATTTGGGTTTCTATTGACATTCTTGTCTATTGGATTGCAGCCCATTGGTCAGATATTTTTAAGTCTTAACTTTTAAATTTATGCTTAGGACTAGTCTCTCCATCTCCTCCCCATTTCTTTAATTTAAAAATCTCTCCCTCCTTTTAAAAATCTTCTTTGCTTGTGCTTGTTTTTCTATACTTTGACCATTTTACGAGCTAGAAACTTTGGCCTTATGTCATTGTATTTTTAAACTCATTTTCTTAAATTAAACTTTGTAAATGAACTTAACCATACTTGACTTAAAATTTCAAAAGCCAAAAAGAACTAACACTCATTCAAACCATTTTTAGGCCCTTATGCCTTTCCAAATTAAATATTTGTTAAAAGCAACCATCCATTTTGAAATTGTTGGTACGTGGTCACAAGTCCTAAGATCTTGTCAAACACAAAAATATAATTAATGAATTCTTTTCTCATCCCCCCATTCTATTTGTTTGCAAACATCATTTTGTACAAAAATACATATGCACACAAGAAAGGGCTCCCTAGGAGTACCTATGACACTTTGGGTGCTAACACCTTCCCTCTGTGTAACCAACCCCCTTACCTGTTATCTCTGGCGTTTTATTAGTTTTTATTTGAAAACTTCTTATCTTTTGGGTTTTGTTCGTACTTTTCCCTTTTCCCTTGGAAATAATAAAAGCGCGGTGGAGACTCTTATTATGTTGACATCTAGCTTATCCATAGCTTGACGATCATGAATTTACCGCTACAACACGCTGATATGTCTCGTGACTGTATATAGAATATAGTCTATCAGGTACTTGACTGCAAGTGCACAGTCCAGTCATTTTAGTTTTAAAAGATATCGAACCCACAGGGACCGATGGTCAATCTAATGCTATCGATGTTACTATGTTTAGCTAAGTTGATGGTTTTTAGAGGTTTGGTTGAACAAAAATTAAATCTAAAGGAAGTTAAGTTTTAAGAAAATATTAATAGAGGGATATCAGTATGCAACACATTAATCTTCAGGGATTCGATAAGTCACCAGTGTATTTTTTAAGTACCAAATATCTTTCAGTAGAAAATACCTTTTTAAAAGGCTTTATCTCACACTCTCGTGATTGTTGACTCAGACTATACTTTTAAGTCAGAATGTACGCTCTCGCTGTCCCATTTGAAGTTAAAAATACTTCTTGAAAATAAATAAGTTCTAATTGCTTTTAAAGTGCTCTCGCTGTTTTTAAAATCAATGTCTAGTTTTTACTATCTAGTTCGACCCTCACGCTCTCGCGATTGTCGGTTCTCACCTTAGTTAGTTTTCCCACTCTCGTGGCAAAACCGTATTAAATAACTTCACACTCTTGTGACAAAGTTAATTAAATTTAAATTAAAAACCACAGCCAAAAAGATTGTTTGAGAAAAGAAGTTTTACACCAATTATTATCAAATCCCATCTAATTAAATTGTTTACATACCGATACCGATAGTTTAGCCAAACATGTTAAATAACGCAAACACAAACAAACATAAACAGATTAACAATCAAACAAACATGATTATAATAATAATAAAGCAATAATAATAATAATTGAATAAAAACCTGGAAATTGGATTAATAGAATATGCCGAATCTTGAAGTACTTGAGCAGTCCTCCACAGGTTGGTAGGATTATGCTTCTTTGAAATAATTGCTTAAACTAAATTAAATAAATTGTAGTAATTCCCTAGTGTAGGAAAATACTACTTTGGATAAATGAAAAACGGAAAGGGAAAGGAAAAAATCAAAGCTCTAAACAGAACGGTAAACAAATTGCGGTAAAAGAAAACAATGTTGCTGAAGAAAAATAATAGAAAAATAGAATTTCTCTGGAAAATAAATGCAGAGAAAAATCTTGAAAGCTAGCTTCAGGGAGGAAAATTAAGCGTGTCCGTAGGTTTCCAAATTCCATCCTTTTATATATCCCATTTGGTCTTGGCATTTGATAGAAATAAGGGTGACTTCTTTGAGTGAGAAATTCATAGGAAAGTGGGCTGAGGAACGAGAAATATGGGCGTATGGATCATTTCTGTTGACAAATTCAATACGTTCCTTTTGGCCTTGTGACGGTCGTCACATGCATATGATTTTTATTTTCTGCTTTTCTGCTATTTTCTCTTTTGTTTCTTCTTCTTTTCCTTCCTTTTCCATACTTTTCTCATTTAAACATGGGAATTAAGATACCTGGAAAAATAACTCGAACACTTGTGGAATAATCAGAATATAAATGAAAGTGGTACGATTTTTGAGTGTAAATCAAGGCAAATATATGATGTATTTTTGCGTTATCATACTCCACTAAACTTGAATCTTTGCTTATCCTAAAGCAAATAATCAGTATAAAGTTTGAAACACTAGTTAAACGCGAATACATAACACATTTCCAATTCGTACGTGGTTGTTAGGTACTTCGTTAAGATGACAAATACTCAAGTAAAACACTAAAGATACAACGAAGACACAAGCAATAAGCATTAACATAGATCTCTCCTGTGTACAAACCAGCTCGAATCATTCTATTATAGCTGAACCTAATGCTTCTCGTTCTTATTTCACCCGGTTTCATTCTAGCGCAATCACATTAAGTCCTTTGCCTTTACACGCACTTAGTGAAGTAGCCGGTTAGTGGCTTTGGTCCTTTTTTTAGCACGGGGTCTGGTACACTAGTGTGGTAACCCTTTATATATCCCATTTGAAGGTTGTGGGGGATCAAACCGTAGTTCTCCCTACCGAGTCAAGTACCAGGTACCTCTGAACCAACCAGCAACGAGTTTTTCTGTTCCTTCCTTTTGTACATCTTGTAACCGTTTGTATGGTGCATTTTCAATTTCTCGATAGCCAAAGTACGAAGGATCTTCTTAATTCATAGGCATCAATCACTTATATTCATCAGCTCTTCACATGGTTTGTGTTTAAGACGGTGCTGATTGCTAGTATAAACTACTATGAGTTAATCTAGGACGAAGACTTAAGGTATCAGTATAATGGGTATTCAAACTGATCTCGCAAAAGTGAGAGATCTAAGGTGTCAGGACGAATCAATCTTGTTAGATTTTTCTCAGCTTCCTAACAGAACCTATGTAAGACAACCTATATACTCGTAGGGTATGCATTTAACTTAAAAACAATTTTTTCTGTTATGGCAATTTAGATAGAAATAAATGAACAATTAGATACGAACAAATAAACGAAAGACAAATTTTTTGTTATGGCTAAAAATAGAAACAAATAAAGGAAAGACAAGGATTCCCTCCCACACTTAAACAAAGCATTATCCTCAATGCAACAATATAAAGAATGAAAAGGGAAGAAACATGAAGATCGCTACTCTTCGCCACAATGTTGGGCTCTGCGTGCTCTAACTCTTGCTCGTTCACACTCATTTCTACCACGCTGGATAGGATCCAACCCCACATCCTGAGTGTACTCTTGGATGGCATCAACGCGATGTGTCAAGGCATTCATCTCTTCGTAAAGTTCCGTCATCCCCTGTTCATGCTAGTTTGCATAGTCACGTTGATCCTTCTGTATCTGCTGGATTGTTTGTATCATTTCTGTTTGGTGCTCCTCCATTCTCTGGTTATGTCGTAGCATCTCAATGTAGATTTCTTCCATGGTGGCAGGTCTACGCTCATTTCTTCGTTGGCCTCGGGAAGATGTCTCTCCAGCATACTCAGGAGGTGGTTGTGGAATTTGTCGGTCAAGTTCCTCCTCAATTTCATCTGCTCCATTATTAGGATCTTCTTCATTGGGCTTAGGAGTGTTCAGATCAAAAATCCAATTCTCCATATTCTGCGGATCCGTACGGTTCCTATTGGGCATAATGATGCATCAAACTATCTTGCTCCGAACCACATGGTGGTGCTTCCCGTCATCTCTGACCTTGATGAGGTCGAGGAACGACAATAGTTGATGTTGAGGAACTCGGTCAGCAAGGTAGGTAAGTTGGCGAGCCTATCCCCCAGATTCAAGCCTAATGCTATGGAGGTGATGATTCCTCCGAACCAGAACACCGTGTTGCCTCTCATGTAGGCAGCCTGGATGTTGCCCAACAAGAATGGGGTGACATTGAACGCCACCGGAGTGAAGAGATAGTGAAGAAAGAAGAGATCCTTAGAGTTTACCTTATGATTGTTGACTCTTCCGAAAACCGTGTGTCCTAAGACTCGGCGGTAATATCTTATAGTCGGGTTGTGGATGTACGTTGCGTTGAGCGCATCCCAGCTTGTGACGTTCATGTTGGTGAGGTTGTGCCACACTCCAATTGCTATTTCCGACCATCCGTCCGTGATACAGCAGTGAACTCCATCTCCATGTCGGAAACCAAGTATTCGCGCTATTTGAGTTTGGTTCAGGGAATACTCGGTACCGAACATTCTAAATGTGGCGGCTCCAGTGATAAACTGAGTTGCACCGGGAGGGGTTATATAGGAGAACGAACTTAGGAATTCCAGGGTCAGCACCTAATAAGTTGGTTGCGGGTTGGTGCAGAGCTGCGTCAAACCAAAGGTGTTCAACATCCATTCCAGAACCTCTGAAAGCCCTGACTCCATGAGACAATCCTTATCAATGTACCTCATAGCTTGGACTGTACGTTGATAGAACCTGAGGTAGTTGTCTCTCTGTCGTTCCCCGGATTATCCCTTTCTGAATACGATATTTGAAAGGTCGGGAGCAACTCTCTCTTAACAGGCCATTGACTGTGCCAATTGCAAATATAGGTTTTGGTGGAAGAGATGGATTTCGTGAGTTATAGGGAACTCACTGGTTTCTTGCTTAAAATAGGATGTGATGGAAGGGTTAATGGAGAAAAAAGTGGTGTGAGTGGGATGGTTAAGGAAAACAGAAGGATTAGATGAGGAAGAAGAAGAGAAGTGCGCCTATTTTTATAGGGAAGTAGAACGCACCTTTTGTATCCGTGACGATCGTCACAGGGTTGTTACGGTCGTCACACGTAACGGTCTTGCGTAACGATCATATGCAACGGTCGTGTGTAACGGTCATATACTTCATGTGTGACGGGCATGGTGTTTCTGTGACGGACGTCACACCTCTATGACGGGTGTAACACTTCATGTGACGCTCGTCACATGCAACGGTCACAATTTTTGCCAAAAGGCCAAAAAATATAAATTTTTTAACAGCAGTAACACAGTAGTAAGGAGAGTAGAAACACAGTACAACAACAATATAAAATAAAATAAGAGTAGTATGGAATTAACAGCAGTAAAAATAATAAAATTAAACTGACAGAGGTAAATTAGATTGATCATAGAAGCAGAAAGAAATAACAATGTTATTTAAATTAAATTAAAAGACTAAATTTAAATGTAACATTAAGCATTAAAAGAAATAATAGCAATAAAACAGCACCCTCCCCACACTAAAACATAGCCGTGTCCTCATTGCTTTAATGTGAGTGGAAGAATTCAGCGGTCGATGTAATCAGCCATGGTTCTGTCCCAAAGCATCTACAGCCTGGTTCTAGTGATCTAACTGTTCAACGGAGACATCCATTAAGCCTAAGACATCAAGGCACATGCTCTTTATTTCATCTTTCACATTAGTAATGTCAGTGTGGAAACCATCCAAACGTGTAAGGATTATGGTCATATTTTCGGCATAGGATGGAATTTCCGGTTCATCTAGATTATAGTAGTTTGGAGGGGTTTCAGGGTCAGATTCATCAATAGAGATAGGGTTATCTAAATAATCATAAATAGGCGGTTTCTCAGGAGATGGTGGTGGAGCAATGTGGTGTTCATCTAAATCATAAAGCCAGTTATTTCGGTTACGAACACTTGTTCTCTCATGGTTTGGTAAGGTAAATAGCTGGACAACTTCATTATTAATTAGGTAGTCAAAAGTATCCGACCCAAGGTTTCCTATGATTCTTCGGTCGAAGCAAAATTCAATATCCATGGGTCGGATGTGTCCAAAAGGTGTATGCTCGTAAAATGGGTGTCTAAGTCCAATGGCATCAGCTATCATGGTTACTAGGCTGCCTATTATGATTGGGGCACGATTATTCTTTCCAAGGTGAACGAATCTTTCCCTCATAAATGTCACAACATTGACATGTCGACCTTGGTCGGCACAGAGTAAGATGAAAAGTTCATCGCATGACACTAAGGTGTTGTTCGCTTCTTTTCCAAATAGGGTGTGGGCTAGTATTTTATGGAAGTAACGGATAACAGGATTGTGTATCATTTGGGAGTGCATCTCGCGTGGGTCAGGGTGGTAGTCTCTAGTTAAACTACCCCAAAAGTAATCTAGGTTGATGTCATCGATTAATTCCTCCTGGCGGGTAGTGAATACAAATGGGCCACTAGGAAATCCTAGGAGGTCAGCAAGATCTCTACGGTTATAAGTGAAGTCCATACTAAACAGCCTAAAGGAAATCAACCCTTTGTTGAGTCCGTAACCATGCTCGGGGTTGTAAACTAGGGAGCTAAGGAATTCTAGGGTAAGCTTACGGTATGTGACAAACCTTCTCTTAATAGTAGCATTCTCCCAATCTAGCTGGTTAAACATAAACAAGACGCTATCTCGGATACCTAACCTATCCATGGTAGGTCCATCATAATATATGGATAAAGCCATATCCTTCTGAGCTAAATAATCATAGCGCCTTCTCTGAACTCTGCCTCTGAAAACTGTATCTACTGGTTGCATGATGAATGTTAGTTACTAACTAGTTATAAATTCGCCTGTTAATCAGTATCCAATATTTCTAAGTTAGTAACGAGAAGCAACAAGTACATTACTGCATAGAATCAAGGAAAGGGAGAAAAATAAAACTAATAGTCAAAGAAGGGAAATGCTTAAAAACAAAAATAACAATTAAAAAAAAGGCGGGTGGTCTCCCACTAAGCACTTTGTTTAATGTCGTAAGTTCGACAGTAACATTGTGATATACTAGTTTTGTTTCAATCCTAAGCCACTCCTGCAAGCTTCATGAATAAGATCAAACAAGAATCAAAGCAAGAGAAATTGAGTTCTGCACAACATTGAAGAATTTAGGCAACACTCCCTGTGCAAAGGACTTGGCCAATGCCAACTTTCATGAAACCAAGTACTTGTAAAGTGAACTTTCATCTGATACAAAATTGAAGATCCATTTGAGTTCATCAACAACATGATCATGGTGAACCTGTTATTTTGAACCTGTGACTAATTCCATCTTTGAAGTCATCTGATACATGGGAAACCTTGAAGAAGATCATGGGGTTGCTAAGCTTGGATGTGGCTATCTTTATTTAATGCCTTGCTCTTCAACTTTCTATTTGTATATTGATTGTTGCTTGATTCTAAAATCCAAGGGAATTTTGGGTTTCTATATGACATTCTTTGTCTATTGGATTGCAACCCATTGGTCAGATATTTTCAAATCTCAACTTTTAAATTTATGCTTAGAATTAGTCTCTTCATCTCCTCCCCACTTTCTTTAATTTCAAAAATCTCTCCCCCTTTTTAAAACCTTCTTTCCTTGAGTTTGTCTTCTAAACTTAGACCATATTGCAAATTAGAAACTTTGGCCTTATGCCATTGCATTTTCAAACTTCTTTTCTTAAATAAACTTGTAAATGAACTTAACTATACTTGACTTAAAATTTTCAAAAGAAAAAAAGAACTAACACTCATTCAACCCATTTTAGACCTTTGGTGCTTGTGTTCAACTTAAAATTTTGTTAAAATAAATGCACTCACTTTGAAATTGATACCACGAACTACGAGGTTTTGATCCCTCATTTTTTTGTTGGTACGTAGGCACAAGTCCGAAGGTCTTGTCAAACACAAAAATATAATTAATGAATTCTTTTCTCATCCCCCACTCTATTTATTGCAAACACCATTTTGGACAAAAACACATATGCACACAAAAAATGGCTCCCTAGGAGTACATAGGACACTTTGGGTGCTAACACCTTACCTCTGTGTAACCAACCCCCTTACTTGTAATCTCTGGCATTTTATTAGTTTTGATTTGAAAAGTTGTTATCTTTGGGTTTTGTTTGTACTTTTCCCTTTTCCCTTGTAAATAATAAAATCGTGGTGGCGACTCTGGTTTTATTGACATCTAGCTTATCCATAGCTTGATGGTCATGAATTTACCGCTACAGAAATTAAGTGGCGACTCTGCTGGGGAGTAGTCTCCAATGGGTTTAGCCTACTTTTTTGTGTGTATATAATTGTATATTTGATGTATATATATTTGCTTGTATGATATAATCTGCTTTTTGTGCTTGGTGATCTCTGAGTGGTGAGATAAGTTCTAACCGAACTTGAGTGCAATTAAGATAGGAGGATGGTAAAGTCATGTTCGATTTGTGTGGAGTAGCCCTTAACAAGTTGACTTGAGACCCATCTACTCAGTTTAGACCCTTTTGGAGTTAGGAATGTCACACAAGTTATTTGTGGTTAGGCATTACTATCTCTGATTTGGGGTTTGAGAAGCTGAGGACCGTAGAACATTTAACCCCTCTTGGCCTAATTAGGACGTACCGCGGAGACTGTTCAAGTGTAGACTTGATAACAGTTGTTACGCGATACTACACTCAGACGAGTTTCTCTTGAGAATATTATGGGTTGATGAGTCACCCATCCTAATAATAATAATAAAGCAATAATAATAATAATTGAATAAAAACCTGGAAATTGGATTAATAGAATATGCCGAATCTTGAAGTACTTGAGCAGTCCTCCACAGGTTGGTAGGATTATGCTTCTTTGAAATAATTGCTTAAACTAAATTAAATAAATTGTAGTAATTCCCTAGTGTAGGAAAATACTACTTTGGATAAATGAAAAACGGAAAGGGAAAGGAAAAAATCAAAGCTCTAAACAGAACGGTAAACAAATTGCGGTAAAAGAAAACAATGTTGCTGAAGAAAAATAATAGAAAAACAGAATTTCTCTGGAAAATAAATGCAGAGAAAAATCTTGAAAGCTAGCTTCAGGGAGGAAAATTAAGCGTGTCCGTAGGTTTCCAAATTCCATCCTTTTATATATCCCATTTGGTCTTGGCATTTGAGAGAAATAAGGGTGACTTCTTTGAGTGAGAAATTCACAGGAAAGTGGGTTGGGGAACGAGAAATATGGGCGTATGGATCATTTCTGTTGACAAATTCAATACGTTCCTTTTGGCCTTGTGACGGTCCTCACATGCATATGATTTTTATTTTCTGCTTTTCTGCTATTTTCTCTTTTGTTTCTTCTTCTTTTCCTTCCTTTTCCATACTTTTCTCATTTAAACATGGGAATTAAGATACCTGGAAAAATAACTCGAACACTTGTGGAATAATCATAATATAAATGAAAGTGGTACGATTTTTTAGTGTAAATCAAGGCAAATATATGATGTATTTTTGCGTTATCATACTCCACTAAACTTGAATCTTTGCTTATCCTAAAGCAAATAATCAGTATAAAGTTTGAAACACTAGTTAAACGCGAATACATAACACATTTCCAATTCGTACGTGGTTGTTAGGTACTTCGTTAAGATGACAAATACTCTAGTAAAACACTAACGATACAACGAAGACACAAGCAATAAGCATTAACATAGATCTCTCCTGTGTACAAACCAGCTCGAATCATTCTATTATAGCTGAACCTAATGCTTCTCGTTCTTATTTCACCCGGTTTCATTCTAGCGCAATCACATTAAGTCCTTTGCCTTTACACGCACTTAGTGAAGTAGCCGGTTAGTGGCTTTGGTCCTTTTTTTAGCACGGGGTCTGGTACACTAGTGTGGTAACCCTTTATATATCCCATTTGAAGGTTGTGGGGGATCAAACCGTAGTTCTCCCTACCGAGTCAAGTACCAGGTACCTCTGAACCAACCAGCAACGGGTTTTTCTGTTCCTTCCTTTTGTACATCTTGTAACCGTTTGTATGGTGCATTTTCAATTTCTCGATAGCCAAAGTATGAAGGATCTTCTTAATTCATAGGCATCAATCACTTATATTCATCAGCTCTTCACATGGTTTGTGTTTAAGACGGTGCTGATTGCTAGTATAAACTACTATGAGTTAATCTAGGACGAAGACTTAAGGTATCAGTATAATGGGTATTCAAACTGATCTCGCAAAAGTGAGAGATCTAAGGTGTCAGGACGGATCAATCTTGTTAGATTTTTCTCAGCTTCCTAACAGAACCTATGTAAGACAACCTATATACTCGTAGGGTATGCATTTAACTTAAAAACAATTTTTTCTGTTATGGCAATTTAGATAGAAATAAATGAACAATTAGATACGAACAAATAAACGAAAGACAAATTTTTTGTTATGGCTAAAAATAGAAACAAATAAAGGAAAGACAAGGATTCCCTCCCACACTTAAACAAAGCATTATCCTCAATGCAACAATATAAAGAATGAAAAGGGAAGAAACATGAAGATCGCTACTCTTCGCCACAACGTTGGGCTCTGCGTGCTCTAACTCTTGCTCGTTCACACTCATTTCTACCACGCTGGATAGGATCCAACCCCACATCCTGAGTGTACTCTTGGATGGCATCAACGCGATGTGTCAAGGCATTCATCTCTTCGTAAAGTTCCGTCATCCCCTGGTCATGCTAGTTTGCATAGTCACGCTGATCCTTCTGTATCTGCTGGATTGTTTGTATCATTTCTGTTTGGTGCTCCTCCATTCTCTGGTTATGTCGTAGCATCTCAATGTAGATTTCTTCCATGGTGGCAGGTCTACGCTCATTTCTTCGCTGGCCTCGGGAAGATGTCTCTCCAGCATACTCAGGAGGTGGTTGTGGAATTTGTCGGTCAAGTTCCTCCTCAATTTCATCTGCTCCATTATTAGGATCTTCTTCATTGGGCTTAGGAGTGTTCAGATCAAAAATCCAATTCTCCATATTCTGCGGATCCGTACGGTTCCTATTGGGCATAATGATGCATCAAACTATCTTGCTCCGAACCACATGGTGGTGCTTCCCGTCATCTCTGACCTTGATGAGGTCGAGGAACGACAATAGTTGATGTTGAGGAACTCGGTCAGCAAGGTAGGTAAGTTGGCGAGCCTATCCCCCAGATTCAAGCCTAATGCTATGGAGGTGATAATTCCTCCAAACCAGAACACCGTGTTGCCTCTCATGTAGGCAGCCTGGATGTTGCCCAACAAGAATGGGGTGACATTGAACGCCACCGGAGTGAAGAGATAGTGAAGAAAGAAGAGATCCTTAGAGTTTACCTTATGATTGTTGACTCTTCCGAAAACCGTGTGTCCTAAGACTCGGCGGTAATATCTTATAGTCGGGTTGTGGATGTACGTTGCGTTGAGCGCATCCCAGCTTGTGACGTTCACGTTGGTGAGGTTGTGCCACACTCCAATTGCTATTTCCGACCATCCGTCCGTGATACAGCAGTGAACTCCATCTCCATGTCGGAAACCAAGTATTCGCGCTATTTGAGTTTGGTTCAGGGAATACTCGGTACCGAACATTCTAAATGTGGCGGCTCCAGTGATAAACTGAGTTGCACCGGGAGGGGTTATATAGGAGAACGAACTCAGGAATTCCAGGGTCAGCACCTAATAAGTTGGTTGCGGGTTGGTGCAGAGCTGCGTCAAACCAAAGGTGTTCAACATCCATTCCAGAACCTCTGAAAGCCCTGACTCCATCAGACAATCCTTATCAATGTACCTCATAGCTTGGACTGTACGTTGATAGAACCTGAGGTAGTTGTCCCTCTGTCGTTCCCCGGATTATCCCTCTCTGAATACGATATTTGAAAGGTCGGGAGCAACTCTCTCTTAACAGGCCATTGACTGTGGGAATTGCAAATATAGGTTTTGGTGGAAGAGATGGATTTCGTGAGTTATAGGGAACTCACTAGTTTCTTGCTTAAAATAGGATGTGATGGAAGGGTTAATGGAGAAAAAAGTGGTGTGAGTGGGATGGTTAAGGAAAATAGAAGGATTAGATGAGGAAGAAGAAGAGAAGTGCGCCTATTTTTATAGGGAAGTAGAACGCACCTTTTGTATCCGTGACGATCGTCACAGGGTTGTTACGGTCGTCACACGTAACGGTCTTGCGTAACGATCATATGCAACGGTCGTGGGTAACGGTCATATACTTCATGTATGACGGGCATGGTGTTTCTGTGATGGACGTCACACCTGTATGACGGGTGTAACACTTCATGTGACGCTCGTCACATGCAACGGTCACAATTTTTGCCAAAAGGCCAAAAAATATAAATTTTTTAACAGCAGTAACACAGTAGTAAGGATAGTAGAAACATAGTACAACAACAATATAAAATAAAATAAGAGTAGTATGGAATTAACAGCAGTAAAAATAATAAAATTAAACTGACAGAGGTAAATTAGATTGATCATAGAAGCAGAAAGAAATAACAATGTTATTTAAATTAAATTAAAAGACTAAATTTAAATGTAACATTAAGCATTAAAAGAAATAATAGCAATAAAAGTGCACCCTCCCCACACTAAAACATAGCCATGTCCTCATTGCTTTAATGTGAGTGGAAGAATTCAGCGGTCGATGTAATGAGCCACGGTTCTGTCCCAAAGCATCTACAGCCTGGTTCTAGTGATCTAACTGTTCAACGGAGACATCCATTAAGCCTAAGACATCAAGGCACATGCTCTTTATTTCATCTTTCACATTAGTAATGTCAGTGTGGAAACCATCCAAACGGGTAAGGATTATGGTCATATTTTCGGCATAGGATGGAATTTCCGGTTCATCTAGATTATAGTAGTTTGGAGGGGTTTCAGGGTCAGATTCATCAATAGAGATAGGGTTATCTAAATAATCATAAATAGGCGGTGTCTCAGGAGGTGGTGGTGGAGCAATGTGGTGTTCATCTAAATCATAAAGCCAGTTATTTCGGTTACGAACACTTGTTCTCTCATGGTTTGGTAAGGTAAATAGCTGGACAACTTCATTATTAATTAGGTAGTCAAAAGTATCCGACCCAAGGTTTCCTATGATTCTTCGGTCGAAGCAAAATTCAATATCCATGGGTCGGATGTGTCCAAAAGGTGTATGCTCGTAAAATGGGTGTCTAAGTCCAATGGCATCAGCTATCATGGTTACTAGGCTGCCTATTATGATTGGGGAACGATTATTCTTTCCAAGGTGAACGAATCTTTCCCTCATAAATGTCACAACATTGACATGTCGACCTTGGTCGGCACAGAGTAAGATGAAAAGTTCATCGCATGACACTAAGGTGTTGTTCGCTTCTTTTCCAAATAGGGTGTGGGCTAGTATTTTATGGAAGTAACGGATAACAGGATTGTGTATCATTTGGGAGTGTATCTCGCGTGGGTCAGGGTGGTAGTCTCTAGTTAAACTACCCCAAAAGTAATCTAGGTTGATGTCATCGATTAATTCCTCCTGGCGGGTAGTGAATACAAATGGGCCACTAGGAAATCCTAGGAGGTCAGCAAGATCTCTACGGTTATAAGTGAAGTCCATTCTAAACAGCCTAAAGGAAATCAACCCTTTGTTGAGTCCGTAACCATGCTCGGGGTTGTAAACTAGGGAGCTAAGGAATTCTAGGGTAAGCTTACGGTATGTGACAAACCTTCTCTTAATAGTAGCATTCTCCCAATCTAGCTGGTTAAACATAAACAAGACGCTATCTCGGATACCTAACCTATCCATGGTAGGTCCATCATAATATATGGATAAAGCCATATCCTTCTGAGCTAAATAATCATAGCGCCTTCTCTGAACTCTGCCTCTGAAAACTGTATCTACTGGTTGCATGATGAATGTTAGTTACTAACTAGTTATAAATTCGCCTGTTAATCAGTATCCAATATTTCTAAGTTAGTAACGAGAAGCAACAAGTACATTACTGCATAGAATCAAGGAAAGGGAGAAAAATAAAACTAATAGTCAAAGAAGGGAAATGCTTAAAAACAAAAATAACAAATTAAAAAAAAGGCGGGTGGTCTCCCACTAAGCACTTTGTTTAATGTCGTAAGTTCGACAGTAACATTGTGATATACTAGTTTTGTTTCAATCCTAAGCCACTCCTGCAAGCTTCATGAATAAGATCAAACAAGAATCAAAGCAAGAGAAATTGAGTTCTGCACAACATTGAAGGATTTAGGCAACACTCCCTGTGCAAAGGACTTGGCCAATGCCAACTTTCATGAAACCAAGTACTTGTAAAGTGAACTTTCATCTGATACAAAATTGAAGATCCATTTGAGTTCATCAACAACATGATCATGGTGAACCTGTTATTTTGAACCTGTGACTAATTCCATCTTAGAAGTCATCTGATACATGGGAAACCTTGAAGAAGATCATGGGGTTGCTAAGCTTGGATGTGGCTATCTTTATTTAGTGCCTTGCTCTTCAACTTTCTATTTGTATATTGATTGTTGCTTGATTCTAAAATCCAAGGGAATTTTGGGTTTCTATATGACATTCTTTGTCTATTGGATTGCAACCCATTGGTCAGATATTTTCAAATCTCAACTTTTAAATTTATGCTTAGAATTAGTCTCTTCATCTCCTCCCCACTTTCTTTAATTTCAAAAATCTCTCCCCCTTTTTAAAACCTTCTTTCCTTGAGTTTGTCTTCTAAACTTAGACCATATTGCAAATTAGAAACTTTGGCCTTATGCCATTGCATTTTCAAACTTCTTTTCTTAAATAAACTTGTAAATGAACTTAACTATACTTGACTTAAAATTTTCAAAAGAAAAAAAGAACTAACACTCATTCAAACCATTTTAGACCTTTGGTGCTTGTGTTCAACTTAAAATTTTGTTAAAATAAATGCACTCACTTTGAAATTGATACCACGAACTACGAGGTTTTGATCCCTCATTTTTTTGTTGGTACGTAGGCACAAGTCCGAAGGTCTTGTCAAACACAAAAATATAATTAATGAATTCTTTTCTCATCCCCCACTCTATTTATTGCAAACACCATTTTGGACAAAAACACATATGCACACAAAAAATGGCTCCCTAGGAGTACATAGGACACTTTGGGTGCTAACACCTTACCTCTGTGTAACCAACCCCCTTACTTGTAATCTCTGGCATTTTATTAGTTTTGATTTGAAAAGTTGTTATCTTTGGGTTTTGTTTGTACTTTTCCCTTTTCCCTTGTAAACAATAAAATCGTGGTGGCGACTCTGGTTTTATTGACGTCTAGCTTATCCATAGCTTGATGGTCATGAATTTACCGCTACAGAAATTAAGTGGCGACTCTGCTGGGGAGTAGTCTCCAATGGGTTTAGCCTACTTTTTTGTGTGTATATAATTGTATATTTGATGTATATATATTTGCTTGTATGATAGAATCTGCTTTTTGTGCTTGGTGATCTCTGAGTGGTGAGATAAGTTCTAACCGAACTTGAGTGCAATTAAGATAGGAGGATGGTAAAGTCATGTTCGATTTGTGTGGAGTAGCCCTTAACAAGTTGACTTGAGACCCATCTACTCAGTTTAGACCCTTTTGGAGTTAGGAATGTCACACAAGTTATTTGTGGTTAGGCATTACTATCTCTGATTTGGGGTTTGAGAAGCTGAGGACCGTAGAACATTTAACCCCTCTTGGCCTAATTAGGACAAACCGCGGAGACTGTTCAAGTGTAGACTTGATAACAGTTGTTACGCGATACTACACTCAGACGAGTTTCTCTTGAGAATATTATGGGTTAATGAGTCACCCATCCTAATAATAATAATAAAGCAATAATAATAATAATTGAATAAAAACCTGGAAATTGGATTAATAGAATATGCCGAATCTTGAAGTACTTGTGCAGTCCTCCACAGGTTGGTAGGATTATGCTTCTTTGAAATAATTGCTTAAACTAAATTAAATAAATTGTAGTAATTCCCTAGTGTAGGAAAATACTACTTTGGATAAATGAAAAACGGAAAGGGAAAGGAAAAAATCAAAGCTCTAAACAGAACGGTAAACAAATTGCGGTAAAAGAAAACAATGTTGCTGAAGAAAAATAATAGAAAAACAGAATTTCTCTGGAAAATAAATGCAGAGAAAAATCTTGAAAGCTAGCTTCAGGGAGGAAAATTAAGCGTGTCCGTAGGTTTCCAAATTCCATCCTTTTATATATCCCATTTGGTCTTGGCATTTGAGAGAAATAAGGGTGACTTCTTTGAGTGAGAAATTCACAGGAAAGTGGGTTGGGGAACGAGAAATATGGGCGTATGGATCATTTCTGTTGACAAATTCAATACGTTCCTTTTGGCCTTGTGACGGTCCTCACATGCATATGATTTTTATTTTCTGCTTTTCTGCTATTTTCTCTTTTGTTTCTTCTTCTTTTCCTTCCTTTTCCATACTTTTCTCATTTAAACATGGGAATTAAGATACCTGGAAAAATAACTCGAACACTTGTGGAATAATCATAATATAAATGAAAGTGGTACGATTTTTTAGTGTAAATCAAGGCAAATATATGATGTATTTTTGCGTTATCATACTCCACTAAACTTGAATCTTTGCTTATCCTAAAGCAAATAATCAGTATAAAGTTTGAAACACTAGTTAAACGCGAATACATAACACATTTCCAATTCGTACGTGGTTGTTAGGTACTTCGTTAAGATGACAAATACTCTAGTAAAACACTAACGATACAACAAAGACACAAGCAATAAGCATTAACATAGATCTCTCCTGTGTACAAACCAGCTCGAATCATTCTATTATAGCTGAACCTAATGCTTCTCGTTCTTATTTCACCCGGTTTCATTCTAGCGCAATCACATTAAGTCCTTTGCCTTTACACGCACTTAGTGAAGTAGCCGGTTAGTGGCTTTGGTCCTTTTTTTAGCACGGGGTCTGGTACACTAGTGTGGTAACCCTTTATATATCCCATTTGAAGGTTGTGGGGGATCAAACCATAGTTCTCCCTACCGAGTCAAGTACCAGGTACCTCTGAACCAACCAGCAACGGGTTTTTCTGTTCCTTCCTTTTGTACATCTTGTAACCGTTTGTATGGTGCATTTTCAATTTCTCGATAGCCAAAGTATGAAGGATCTTCTTAATTCATAGGCATCAATCACTTATATTCATCAGCTCTTCACATGGTTTGTGTTTAAGACGGTGCTGATTGCTAGTATAAACTACTATGAGTTAATCTAGGACGAAGACTTAAGGTATCAGTATAATGGGTATTCAAACTGATCTCGCAAAAGTGAGAGATCTAAGGTGTCAGGACGGATCAATCTTGTTAGATTTTTCTCAGCTTCCTAACAGAACCTATGTAAGACAACCTATATACTCGTAGGGTATGCATTTAACTTAAAAACAATTTTTTCTGTTATGGCAATTTAGATAGAAATAAATGAACAATTAGATACGAACAAATAAACGAAAGACAAATTTTTTGTTATGGCTAAAAATAGAAACAAATAAAGGAAAGACAAGGATTCCCTCCCACACTTAAACAAAGCATTATCCTCAATGCAACAATATAAAGAATGAAAAGGGAAGAAACATGAAGATCGCTACTCTTCGCCACAACGTTGGGCTCTGCGTGCTCTAACTCTTGCTCGTTCACACTCATTTCTACCACGCTGGATAGGATCCAACCCCACATCCTGAGTGTACTCTTGGATGGCATCAACGCGATGTGTCAAGGCATTCATCTCTTCGTAAAGTTCCGTCATCCCCTGGTCATGCTAGTTTGCATAGTCACGCTGATCCTTCTGTATCTGCTGGATTGTTTGTATCATTTCTGTTTGGTGCTCCTCCATTCTCTGGTTATGTCGTAGCATCTCAATGTAGATTTCTTCCATGGTGGCAGGTCTACGCTCATTTCTTCGCTGGCCTCGGGAAGATGTCTCTCCAGCATACTCAGGAGGTGGTTGTGGAATTTGTCGGTCAAGTTCCTCCTCAATTTCATCTGCTCCATTATTAGGATCTTCTTCATTGGGCTTAGGAGTGTTCAGATCAAAAATCCAATTCTCCATATTCTGCGGATCCGTACGGTTCCTATTGGGCATAATGATGCATCAAACTATCTTGCTCCGAACCACATGGTGGTGCTTCCCGTCATCTCTGACCTTGATGAGGTCGAGGAACGACAATAGTTGATGTTGAGGAACTCGGTCAGCAAGGTAGGTAAGTTGGCGAGCCTATCCCCCAGATTCAAGCCTAATGCTATGGAGGTGATAATTCCTCCAAACCAGAACACCGTGTTGCCTCTCATGTAGGCAGCCTGGATGTTGCCCAACAAGAATGGGGTGACATTGAACGCCACCGGAGTGAAGAGATAGTGAAGAAAGAAGAGATCCTTAGAGTTTACCTTATGATTGTTGACTCTTCCGAAAACCGTGTGTCCTAAGACTCGGCGGTAATATCTTATAGTCGGGTTGTGGATGTACGTTGCGTTGAGCGCATCCCAGCTTGTGACGTTCACGTTGGTGAGGTTGTGCCACACTCCAATTGCTATTTCCGACCATCCGTCCGTGATACAGCAGTGAACTCCATCTCCATGTCGGAAACCAAGTATTCGCGCTATTTGAGTTTGGTTCAGGGAATACTCGGTACCGAACATTCTAAATGTGGCGGCTCCAGTGATAAACTGAGTTGCACCGGGAGGGGTTATATAGGAGAACGAACTCAGGAATTCCAGGGTCAGCACCTAATAAGTTGGTTGCGGGTTGGTGCAGAGCTGCGTCAAACCAAAGGTGTTCAACATCCATTCCAGAACCTCTGAAAGCCCTGACTCCATCAGACAATCCTTATCAATGTACCTCATAGCTTGGACTGTACGTTGATAGAACCTGAGGTAGTTGTCCCTCTGTCGTTCCCCGGATTATCCCTCTCTGAATACGATATTTGAAAGGTCGGGAGCAACTCTCTCTTAACAGGCCATTGACTGTGGGAATTGCAAATATAGGTTTTGGTGGAAGAGATGGATTTCGTGAGTTATAGGGAACTCACTAGTTTCTTGCTTAAAATAGGATGTGATGGAAGGGTTAATGGAGAAAAAAGTGGTGTGAGTGGGATGGTTAAGGAAAATAGAAGGATTAGATGAGGAAGAAGAAGAGAAGTGCGCCTATTTTTATAGGGAAGTAGAACGCACCTTTTGTATCCGTGACGATCGTCACAGGGTTGTTACGGTCGTCACACGTAACGGTCTTGCGTAACGATCATATGCAACGGTCGTGTGTAACGGTCATATACTTCATGTATGACGGGCATGGTGTTTCTGTGATGGACGTCACACCTGTATGACGGGTGTAACACTTCATGTGACGCTCGTCACATGCAACGGTCACAATTTTTGCCAAAAGGCCAAAAAATATAAATTTTTTAACAGCAGTAACACAGTAGTAAGGATAGTAGAAACATAGTACAACAACAATATAAAATAAAATAAGAGTAGTATGGAATTAACAGCAGTAAAAATAATAAAATTAAACTGACAGAGGTAAATTAGATTGATCATAGAAGCAGAAAGAAATAACAATGTTATTTAAATTAAATTAAAAGACTAAATTTAAATGTAACATTAAGCATTAAAAGAAATAATAGCAATAAAAGTGCACCCTCCCCACACTAAAACATAGCCATGTCCTCATTGCTTTAATGTGAGTGGAAGAATTCAGCGGTCGATGTAATGAGCCACGGTTCTGTCCCAAAGCATCTACAGCCTGGTTCTAGTGATCTAACTGTTCAACGGAGACATCCATTAAGCCTAAGACATCAAGGCACATGCTCTTTATTTCATCTTTCACATTAGTAATGTCAGTGTGGAAACCATCCAAACGGGTAAGGATTATGGTCATATTTTCGGCATAGGATGGAATTTCCGGTTCATCTAGATTATAGTAGTTTGGAGGGGTTTCAGGGTCAGATTCATCAATAGAGATAGGGTTATCTAAATAATCATAAATAGGCGGTGTCTCAGGAGGTGGTGGTGGAGCAATGTGGTGTTCATCTAAATCATAAAGCCAGTTATTTCGGTTACGAACACTTGTTCTCTCATGGTTTGGTAAGGTAAATAGCTGGACAACTTCATTATTAATTAGGTAGTCAAAAGTATCCGACCCAAGGTTTCCTATGATTCTTCGGTCGAAGCAAAATTCAATATCCATGGGTCGGATGTGTCCAAAAGGTGTATGCTCGTAAAATGGGTGTCTAAGTCCAATGGCATCAGCTATCATGGTTACTAGGCTGCCTATTATGATTGGGGAACGATTATTCTTTCCAAGGTGAACGAATCTTTCCCTCATAAATGTCACAACATTGACATGTCGACCTTGGTCGGCACAGAGTAAGATGAAAAGTTCATCGCATGACACTAAGGTGTTGTTCGCTTCTTTTCCAAATAGGGTGTGGGCTAGTATTTTATGGAAGTAACGGATAACAGGATTGTGTATCATTTGGGAGTGTATCTCGCGTGGGTCAGGGTGGTAGTCTCTAGTTAAACTACCCCAAAAGTAATCTAGGTTGATGTCATCGATTAATTCCTCCTGGCGGGTAGTGAATACAAATGGGCCACTAGGAAATCCTAGGAGGTCAGCAAGATCTCTACGGTTATAAGTGAAGTCCATTCTAAACAGCCTAAAGGAAATCAACCCTTTGTTGAGTCCGTAACCATGCTCGGGGTTGTAAACTAGGGAGCTAAGGAATTCTAGGGTAAGCTTACGGTATGTGACAAACCTTCTCTTAATAGTAGCATTCTCCCAATCTAGCTGGTTAAACATAAACAAGACGCTATCTCGGATACCTAACCTATCCATGGTAGGTCCATCATAATATATGGATAAAGCCATATCCTTCTGAGCTAAATAATCATAGCGCCTTCTCTGAACTCTGCCTCTGAAAACTGTATCTACTGGTTGCATGATGAATGTTAGTTACTAACTAGTTATAAATTCGCCTGTTAATCAGTATCCAATATTTCTAAGTTAGTAACGAGAAGCAACAAGTACATTACTGCATAGAATCAAGGAAAGGGAGAAAAATAAAACTAATAGTCAAAGAAGGGAAATGCTTAAAAACAAAAATAACAAATTAAAAAAAAGGCGGGTGGTCTCCCACTAAGCACTTTGTTTAATGTCGTAAGTTCGACAGTAACATTGTGATATACTAGTTTTGTTTCAATCCTAAGCCACTCCTGCAAGCTTCATGAATAAGATCAAACAAGAATCAAAGAGAAATTGAGTTCTGCACAACATTGAAGAAATTTAGGCAACACTCCCTGTGCAAAGGACTTGGCCAATGCCAACTTTCATGAAACCAAGTACTTGTAAAGTGAACTTTCATCTGATACAAAATTGAAGATCCATTTGAGTTCATCAACAACATGATCATGGTGAACCTGTTATATTGAACCTGTGACTAATTCCATCTTTGAAGTCATCTGATACATGGGAAACCTTGAAGAAGATCATGGGGTTGCTAAGCTTGGATTTGGCTATCTTTATTTAATGCCTTGCTCTTCAACTTTCTATTTGTATATTGATTGTTGCTTGATTCTAAAATCCAAGGGAATTTTGGGTTTCTATATGACATTCTTTGTCTATTGGATTGCAACCCATTGGTCAGATATTTTCAAATCTCAACTTTTAAATTTATGCTTAGAATTAGTCTCTTCATCTCCTCCCCACTTTCTTTAATTTCAAAAATCTCTCCCCCTTTTTAAAACCTTCTTTCCTTGAGTTTGTCTTCTAAACTTAGACCATATTGCAAATTAGAAACTTTGGCCTTATGCCATTGCATTTTCAAACTTCTTTTCTTAAATAAACTTGTAAATGAACTTAACTATACTTGAATTAAAATTTTCAAAAGAAAAAAAGAACTAACACTCATTCAAACCATTTTAGACCTTTGGTGCTTGTGTTCAACTTAAAAGTTTGTTAAAATAAATGCACTCACTTTGAAATTGATACCACGAACTACGAGGTTTTGATCCCTCATTTTTTTGTTGGTACGTAGGCACAAGTCCGAAGGTCTTGTCAAACACAAAAATATAATTAATGAATTCCTTTCTCATCCCCCACTCTATTTATTGCAAACACCATTTTGGACAAAAACACATATGCACACAAAAAATGGCTCCCTAGGAGTACATAGGACACTTTGGGTGCTAACACCTTACCTCTGGCATTTTATTAGTTTTGATTTGAGAAGCTGTTATCTTTGGGTTTTGTTTGTATTTTTCCCTTTTCCCTTGTAAACAATAAAATCGTGGTGGCGACTCTGGTTTTATTGACGTCTAGCTTATCCATAGCTTGATGGTCATGAATTTACCGCTACAGAAATTAAGTGGCGACTCTGCTGGGGAGTAGTCTCCAATGGGTTTAGCCTACTTTTTTGTGTGTATATAATTGTATATTTGATGTATATATATTTGCTTGTATGATATAATCTGCTTTTTGTGCTTGGTGATCTCTGAGTGGTGAGATAAGTTCTAACCGAACTTGAGTGCAATTAAGATAGGAGGATGGTAAAGTCATGTTCGATTTGTGTGGAGTAGCCCTTAACAAGTTGACTTGAGACCCATCTACTCAGTTTAGACCCTTTTGGAGTTAGGAATGTCACACAAGTTATTTGTGGTTAGGCATTACTATCTCTGATTTGGGGTTTGAGAAGCTGAGGACCGTAGAACATTTAACCCCTCTTGGCCTAATTAGGACGTACCGCGGAGACTGTTCAAGTGTAGACTTGATAACAGTTGTTACGCGATACTACACTCAGACGAGTTTCTCTTGAGAATATTATGGGTTGATGAGTCACCCATCCTAACCTGTAATATCTGATGGATGGAATTAAGAATCTGGGAACCTTTTAGAACATGATCTACAGGTTTTTATCCTTAGTTCACTCCCTTGGGATGGTTCTTACCCAGACTCCATGCTCGTGACTCACAACAAACCCTTGATTCTTGGTTGATCCAACAAGTCTTGTCAATATCAATGGAACTTGGGTGTTGATAAGGTGTAAACCACAATCCACCAAAATGGATGATTGATCTTGACAATGAATTGATTTATCCCTTGACCTTTTTTTTTCCTTGTGTGTGATCCCTTATTTGTGATTGTTGCGTTCATGAATTCATGCGCATCATAACATTCATCACACGAAAATTTCAAGGAACTAAGGTATCATTTGAAAATATTTTCAGACCATGGATTGTGGACGAAGGAATACTAAGAAGTACAGTTTCAGATGTCCAAACTTGAAAGAGTTAAGGAAGCTAGCATCTTTTGTAATAGATCCCTTGGACTTCAAGAAACATCATGGGAAACTTCTGTCTATTTTGTCTGCTGATTTGGTTGAAGGACTCTTGAGTGTGTTGGTTCAGTTCTATGACCCTCTCTATCGTTGCTTCAATTTTCCTGATTATCAGCTCGTGCCTACGTTGGAGGAGTATGCCCATCTCTTGGGAATACCTGTTTCTAACAAAGTGCCATTTAGTGGATTGGAAGAGATTCCCAGATCTCATCTTATAGCTGAAGCTCTTCACTTGAAGAAGTCTGAGATAGAGGCTCATTGGGTGAAGAAAGGAGGTTTGTTTGGATTGACTTTTGAGTTCCTTATCAAGGAAACTACTGCTTTTTCTCAAGCCAGTAGTATGGATGCTTTCGAGGCTATCCTTGTGTTGCTCATCTATGGGTTGGTTTTGTTCTCCAACATTGACGGTTTTGTTGATGTTAACGCCATTAGAATTTTCTTGATTGGGAATCCTATGCCTACTTTGTTAGGCGATATGTACTTCTCTTAGCATATAAGGAATTCTAAGGGTGGTGGAACGATTATGTGTTGTGTTCCTCTTCTGTACAAGTGCTTTATTTCTCACTTGCCTCAGACGCCTGCTTTTATGGAGAAAAAACAATGTCTACGGTGGTCTCATAGACTTATCTCTCTCACTAATGATGATATAGTTTGGTATGATCCTTCATTGAGCAGTTTGGATATTATTGATTATTGTGGTGAATTCTCTAATGTGCCTTTCATTGGTACACAAGAAGGAATTAACTACAACCCTGTTTTGGCTCGTCGTCAACTTGGGTTCTCCTTGAGAGACAAACCTAATAACACTTTGTTAGAAGGTCTTTTCTATAAAGAGGGTAAAGATCCCCAACATTTGAAGCAGAAGATTGTGCATGCTTGGCATAATGTGCATAGGAAGGGAGGATCCGAGCTTGGTCCGTGCAATTGTGTAACTTTGGAAGCTTACACTCTTTGGGTGAAGAAGAGAGCTTCGGAATTGAAGATATCTTATGCTTGTGAGAGAACTATGTCTATGGTTGTGGGTGAGCCATTAACTCTCCCGAACCAAGATATAGAGGAGTTGGAAGTCGCGCTCGCCAAGATGAAGTAAGAGAAGGATATGTGGGAAGAGCGTTTCCATGCTTTAAGCTGAAAGCATGAGAAGTTGCAACTTGAGTATAAGGACAAAGATGCACTTATTCAGCCTCTCGTTGCTTGGAAGAGGATTATTGACCAGCTTGTCCTCGAGAAGACTCAGATGAAGGCTTCTTTTGAGACCGAGATCTGACGCATCCGAAGAAAGTACACGCCTGCAGCCAGATCTTCTGATGTTGTTAGGGATCCTTAGGATGACTAGTCTCCTTTTCTCTTGTACTTTGTATTTTTGGTTTCTGAAATTGTACTCAGTGTAATCCTTCCAATTATATAAATAAAGGAGACTTTATGGTCATATCAAATTGTTGCTATTATTGTTGAATATATATATATATATATATTTGCAAATAATATAGTAATTTCCTTGAAAATAAAAAGAATCAAGCATTTAATTTCATTCATCACTTGCATAAGAAGGTTTCTCTTTCGCCAGATGTCGTATTGGTGTTTCTTCTATGCTTCAGCCAAGTTGACTCATCGATACAATACCCGTGCTAATCACTCAAAGATTATGGAGCATATAGTACAAGAGAACAAAGATTTGAAGGATGAGATCGCTCGTCTGACTGCCATGATGGAGTCCGTTCTAGCTGCTCAAAGCCAGTCTTCTCCAATGCCTGCAACTCCTCCTCCTCAAAGGACTGTTATTTCCGAGGTTGCTACTGTCGCACCTCGAAAAATGCGATCCCTCGTGATGGTCGCAAAAAAGTTATGTTTGAACAGAGTCGCCACCTAACTTTATTTACTCTAATGAAGGAATAGGAAAATATTGATAAAACCTTTAAGAAAATAGAATAATGGTCGTCGCAACCATATTCGGGTTCGGGAGTCGATTACGCAAGGGGAAGGTATTAGCACCCCTCACGTCCGTTGTACTCAACGGGAACCTTTTAGTCTATTTTCTATTTGAATGTTAATTGAATGTTATTTGCTTTATTTCAGTGATAAAGATTAAAATTGAGATGGATGGAAACCTCAGAAAGGGGGAAAGGGGAGGTTTTTTATTAGTGTGCTCGCCAAGATATCGCAATCTCGTGCCTACGTATCCTTATAGTGCAATAAGGAAATCAGAGCATTCGTAGTTCGGGGCCTACGATTGATTGGTGTTTTTTAATGAACGATTGTGTAGATCGCTTTCTAAAGGCTAAACGTTGGCTTGTTTACTCTCAGTGGAGGCTTAAGAACTAGTTTGTTGCACGCATTAGAAAAGATTAAATAGTGTTCTTTTTGAAATGAGTTTCGGTCACGCGGGGGTGACAAGTTGAATTTATATGTTTTTGTTCGGTTGGGTTTGATCACACGAGGGAGAGAAATTAGATTTGATGCGTTTAAGATATTTTGAATAACTGAAAAAGATAGAGCAATATGGTACACACCAATCATTCAATTCTTTCGAGGAATAATAAGGCGACCGCCTTCTACTCATTTTTTCGTTCGAATTATTTTTAAAATTTGTTTGCGGAAATTGAATATGCGTGGTAGTAATTAATTTGTTATAATTAAAAGAGGAAGAATTAAGTGACGATGTCGATATAAAAGATCGGATAGAATTGGTAACAATGTGCTCGAGAACCGGTTTGCACGAAATGACAACGGGATTAATGTCATTCGCAATGTCGTAACACGGTGAAAATATTCTTCTGATGTATTGGAACTTTTGCGGAATAACGACATACAAATGCGAAATCCACATATTTAATCTGATTTAACGCAATGGAACTAAAATTTAAACGGTAGCCACAAAACTATATTTACATATCTTATGGATTATATTGAAATCGAATAACAACCATTCTAAATTAAAAAATCCAGCACAAAATATTTACAACATCTAAAAGGTGCAAGGTATTTGATGGGCTTAAGGAATATCAACCAAATACTTCATCTAAATTCAAATTCCATAATGATAAAGTTAATTGGTGTCTCTCCAAAACGTTTTTTCTGCATTTTCGTACTTTCTTTTCCAAATAGCCAACGTCAACAGCAAATCACAACATGATTTTCACAACATTTACATAGCTCAAATACAAGGTAAATCCAGCAAGACACAATGCAATCGATGTCAAACTTGGTTCGACTACATAGTGTGAGAAAAAATCGGAATAACAACCATTCTATATAATATTTACATTGATTGAAGTATGAGATACAGCTAGCAAATATGCAACACGATGAACCTAAAATCGACAAAAAACAACTGAGTACAACTATTTATATAGTTTATAAGTTATCTACAAGAACTAAAAGGAAAGCAGTCATGACACAATACAATCAAACTACAAACGTATAATATCGATGATATATGATGTAATAGCATGGAAACTTCAAATAGATTACACACACCAAGCAGAAATTGTAACAACAACAACTTTACACAATGTCAAATACCAAAAGCAAAGCTGAAACTGAGAAGTTACCCTAACCAAGAGTCGATGTTACTATTGTGTCGGCTACCGTTTTGAAATTCTTCCCCTTTTAAATCTCCATACTGAGAGATATAGATGTGAAGATAAACAAAACCCCACGTTCTCGCTTGCGCTCACCTTTAATCTGCAGAAGAGTCCACATAATAATAAACGTTCCTTCTTTAAATGAGCGACGATGTGAACAAAAGCGGTGGAAGTGTGAGTTCATGGTATGAGTTAAAGTGGATTAGAAGAAAATAGGTCTTCAATGTGGTTTTTGTGGGAGATAGCGAGTGGAGAAGAAGAAGGTTGTGTGTCGGGTGTTTTGAGGTTCACCGAAAAATAGCTTGAGCGGTGGAGGGAGTATGATGGACGTGTTGAGGTGGAGGCCTTCAGAGGGGTTTTCGGTTTATGGAAAAGGATTCTGATGGTGATGTTGTTGTAGGGGTCGTCGCGGTCAATGACGTTGATATGGTAGTTACCTTAACTCACGAAAAAGCAAAGGTTTACAGTGATGGATGTGTGATGAAGAAACTGATGGTGCAACGGGTTTATGGTGGAGGACGAGGTCGAAGGGTGGTACTGGCGATGGAAAGATGAGATGAAAGGTTAGGTGAGAATCGAGGTCGCGTGGTGGCAGTGTGAAGAAGGAAAAAATGCGTTGTATTGTAGAGGGATGTCTGCTTGTTGTGTGGTTTGTGAGGTTTACCGGAAATGGAGGGTGGATGGTGACGAACCCGCGACGGAGGTTGTATGGACAAAGTTTGGGGTGAACGGCGGTGAGGATTGAGGGATTGGTATGGTGAATTAAAAAGGTAAATAGACACGGTTATGAGTGTTGTGAAGGTGATGGAGAAGGGGTTTCTCTCACATTCCTTCTCTTTATTTCGTTTTTTCCTTTTCTTTTCTTTTTTGGGAGAGAGTGTGTTGCTGAGTGTTGAGAGAGGTCACTTTATTCCTCTTCTTTTTGTTTTTTCGTCCCATTTGACCGTTAGAGGAGAGAGAGAAATTTATGGGAATCGCCAGCCGTGTACCACCCTTTGAGAGGATAAGACTACCACGTGGCATCATGCAATTGGGTTGAAAGAGATATTTTGTATATTTTTTATTTCATTTGTTCTTTATTATTAGTAACTTGATTAATAATTAATTTTAATTGGAATCAATATGTTCATGAATTGCAAACTTAGACCCTTGATTAAATTTAGATCAAAGGTCAAGATTGAATCAAAGAAGCACCAATAATTTCAAAATGTCTACAATATCCTTCTAGATGATTTAGTTGATTTAAAACAATTTAAATCAACCAAATCAAATAAAATTCACATCTCTCTAAATACACATGGTAAAAATAAAATGAGAACATGGAAATTTGTATTTACTTTTTCTGAATATTCTGGCGAAAGAATAAAATTAAATGACTAAAAATGAATAAAAGTCGGGCGAAAATTTACTCGAAAAATTAAATCGGATGCCCTAAAATGATCAACTCGAAATATACTTATTGAAAAAATACAGCATTTCTTTTAGTTTTGAAATAAATTTTCACCGGTTAAAAGACTCAGGCGGGTCAAAATGCAACAAAAAAAGTCACTGAAAGAAATATAATGAGCAAACCAGGTTAAACTATACGAACCGTAGATTAATAATACTAGCGTCTGCAATTTTAATTTTGAAACTTTTTATCCTCTGATTTTGTCCGTACCTGAGAAATGGTTTAACCGATTTGTTTGTATTTTCAATAATTCATTCCGACTGATATTTAAGGTATTTATTCATGATGAAATGCATGTCATGTTATACATATGATGCAAATGAAAAGTGAAGTCAAATTTATGAAAATTTTAAAATGCCTGGACAAAATTGGGGTATGACAGTTGGCCTTATTTAATTAACTTGAACTAGAAGGTAAGAATGACTACGGTCTTCATACATTCGGGGTGGAAGCTAACTAAATTTGAAAGGACCCAAATTTTGTCCTTTAAAATGCGATGGGGAAATGTAGAAAGAAAATGTAACGAGTTCCAACAACCCCAAGGTATTAGGGTTAAAACGTCAAATCAAATGCGAACCCTCGAGTCGACACTCAAATCTTACGAAGGTCGTTATTGATATAAGGACAATGGTGGGACTAAAACTGCAAGGATTCCTGGCACCAAAATGATGACAGTACAATTAATAAAATCGCTACCACCAAAAGGATGATAGTAATTCACCATGATTTCCAGGATCATCATCACCAAAAGGATGATGGATAAACTAATAAAATTCAAAGACTTCCATCACCAAAAGGATGATGTCCATCACCAAAAGGATGATGTCCATCACCAAAACGATGATTGTTATCCTGATAAAGCTTTCCATTACTGAAAGGATAATAGCAAGACTACCACCAAAAGGATGATAGTTAACTCATCAAACTTCAAAGATCATCGTCATCAAAAGAATGAAGGTAAGATCCAACAACAAAACTTGTTATCACCAAAAGGATGATAAGAAACCAATAATTTTAATGATCACCATCACCAAAAGGATGAAGGTAAGATTAATAACAAAACTTGTTACCACCAAAAGAATGATAATAAGTCAATAACTGCAACGATCACCGTCACCAAAATGATGAAGGTAAGATCAAGACTTCAAAACTTGTTACCACCAAAAGGATGATAATAAGTCAACGATAACCATCGCCAAAAGGATGAAGGTAAGCTCAAACACCAAAACCTGTTACCACCAAAAGGATGATAATAAGTCACAACAACTTAAATGATCACCGTCACCAAAAGGATGAAGGTAAGATAAAAAACGAAACTTGTTACCACCAAAAGGATGATAATAAGTCAAATAATTCCAACGATCACCATCACCAAAAGGATGAAGGTAAGATCAATCAATAAAACTTGTTACCACCAAAAGGATGATAATAAGTCAGCGATCACCATCACCAAAAGGATGAAGGTAATATCAAAACAAAACTTGTTATCACCAAAAGGATGATAATAAGTCACAACGACTTAAATGATCACAATCACCAAAAGGATGAAGGTAATATCAAACAACAAAACTTGTTACCACCAAAAGGATGATAGTAAGTCAACAATCACCATCATTAAAAGGATGAAGGTAAGATCAAACAATGGAACTTGTTATCACAAAAAGGATGATAATAAGTCACAACTACTCAAACGATCACCATCACCAAAAGGATGAAGGTAAGATCAAAACAAAACTTGTTACCACCAAAAGGACGATAATAAGTCAATAACTTTAATGATCACCGTCACCAAAAGGATGAAGATGAGATCATAACTTCAAAACTTGTTACCGCCAAAAGGAATGTACTAAGTCACACCAATATTAATGATCATCATAACCAAAAGGATGAAGGTAAGATCAAACAACAAAAACTCGTTATCACCAAAAGGATGATAATGAGTCAACAATCACCACCACCAAAAGGATGAAGGTGAGATCATAACTTCCAAACTTGTTACCACCAAAAGGATGATACTAAGTCATAATAACTTCAAATACCATTGACGCCAAAAGGATGACAGTAGGATTGAACTTTCCTAATGTCACACTCACCGAAAGGATGATAACTTAAACTAAACTCCATAATCTCTATCACCAAAAGTATGATGTTTAGATCGAACTGGATGCTATCAGCAAAAAGATGATGATTAGACATAATAACAGAGGTCGCCAACAACAAAAGGATGATGGTTGAAGAAAAATGACCAGGATCCATATCACCACAAGGATCGCCGACACCAAAAGGATGACGGTAAGCTGTAATAGTTGCAGAGGTCGCCATTCACCAAAAGGATGAAGGTTGGGACAAAACTTCAAGGATCACCGATACCAAAAGGATGACGGTAAGATCACAAATGTCAGAGATTTACCATTACCAAAAGGATAACGGTTATCCTATACAGGTCGATGATCATTATTCATCAAGGGACTTTCACCAAAAGGATGATAGTGAGAAAAACATGTTGGAAAATCAGACTACCGACAACAGTTCAAATAGAACAGTCCTATTAGGTAGTACTGGAACATCACTGGGTAAGACTTGCTTGGGGATATAAACAACAAAAGGTTGCAGAACAATACTCTGAAAGATGCAATTTTCATCATGTAGTGGGGTATTCGTTACCTTTAGATTTATTGACTAAATCAAAAGTAAACCATACAAATCGAGTCGCCACCGCACTTCTATTTATCCAAAGGAAAGGTTAGAAAGCGAAAAAAAATTGAGAAGTTTTATCGAATCAAAAACTAATAAAAATCTCAGAGATCGGGGTAAGGGGGTTGGTTATGCAATGGGAAGGTTTTAAGCACCCAAAACATCCTAGGTACTCCTAGGGAGCCCTTTTCTCAATTTGTTTTAAGCTAGGTTGGTATTTTGTGAAAATTTGTTTGTGCAAACATGATTGGGGGGATGAGAGAAGAATGTACAAATTATTTATAGTTTTATGTTTGAATGGATAAACCCATTGCCTACGTACCATCTTAAAAAAGATTAGGATAAAAACCTTGTAGTTCGGGGTAAAAATCTCAAAACAAGTTGGTGAATTGATTGGTCTAAAAGCCTTAAGGTCTTTTGTTATCCAAGAGAGAAAACTCAACCTAAAACCCCAAATCCACCATGTGAGGATAGCTTCAACATGCTAGTGAGGGGTTAACCCTATAATAAGCTTGGAAGACTCATTGTCCATCACTAAGGATATAGGGGAGTATTATATCTACCTCAAGGATAACTCAAACCTAATAGCTAATGGTTAGGAAAAAAGTTTATGGTAAGAAGTGGCCATTGAAACCACAAAATCATTTGAATGTGTTATATTTACCAATGAAAAGTATTTACAAAGTATGGTCAATGTTGACTTAAGGATTCAATTCAAAATAAGTGTTATGAAAAGAAAGTTTGAAAATCAAAAGCATAATACTTAGGTTTCTAATGTTTGAAAACAAGTGTTAATGTTTGCACAATTTTTTTGGCTTGGGTTAGAGTGGAAGGAAGAAGAAGAATGGCTAAGTCCTAAACATACAAAAGATGAAGGAAAAGAAATAAGACCACAAATGGAGTTCCCTTCTTGAGATCATATTGATGATCCAAGTAGCTCCCATCCTTTGGAATAAGTAAGCAAAATAGGCGAATGCTCAAGCAATCAATCAATCAAATAAGCACTTAGGAATCTTCCAATATGCTCTTGTATCTCTCACTTTAGATGCACATGACAATGGTTCTTCAATTTGGCCCAAATGGGAATCCCTAGAACAAGAACACACACATCAAAAAGTTCTATAATGCAAACAAAGAATGGACAAGAGTGAGTTTGGAGATTAGGTCCTTCCAATTCATCTTCAACATTAGGTCCCTTTTACTCCATTTTTGCAAAGGGAATGTCCTAGAATCTAAGTCCTTTTGTTCATTTGCATTTGGTTCATAACAAACAAAACAAAACACAAATACAATAGTATATACACAATTATATGCTGAAGTGAGCAAAAGGAAAATTGCATTAACATAAACATGTGCTCAAATGAGCAAAGGGCAAAAGCAAATGATTAATATGTACAAGAATAATAAATTGCATAAATGTAAAGTGCAAGAATTAAATGTTAATGGTCAATTGTTAGTGTTAGTGTGCCATAAGGCAATTTAGCGCTATGCTAAGCAATCGTAAGTGGACTAATGTAGTAGTCATACCTATCTGAGGTCGGTCAATAAAAATATAGGCAACAACACATATTAGAGATCTGGATTAGTGAATCAAGCTCCTATAACTTGCCATGCCAAAAGAAGGTGAAAAATGATCTTGTATTGATTTAGGTTCTTTGCTTGATGAGGAAGCAACCCATCCTTAATGCAAAGCCATTCACTTGATCTATGATCAAGATGAATTAGATTTGAATCAAGGAAGGTTAAACCTCCCATACATCAAGGCTAACCACCAATCTTTAACTCATTGATCGAAAAAGAAAGAGAAGAAGAAGAAGATGAATAAGAAAGTGGATTAATGGAAATTGAAGTAAAGTAATCAACCTACATTCACCAAAGATAGATGGAATCAAGGTCAAACATTGGTAATTAGAAGCAAAAATGAAACTTAGAAGTCAAGAAACAAATAAAATATTTTTGGTATTTTTCAAAATTAAAATAATACTTGAATTAAAATAAACAATTAAAGGTCAAACTTCAAATCCATTTCAAATCAACTTTGAATAGTCCAAATGGATCATCCTAAGTTGTCTGTTTCCAGATTCTCGAGATGTGGCTGAATGATCTTCTCCTCGTGCTCAAGTAGACGGGTAATCTCGTCAGGAATCTCTTCAACATCATCTTCTTCGGCCTCAAATACAGGGAACTCAAAGTTGGGAGATGGTGTTGGATCATTATGTTCAATGGGGTTGATCAACTTGCATAATGATTTTGGATATAAAGATCTTTTATAATTCAAACCAGGAAAATTATTATGCAGATGAAAAGATTGAATATATTCTATTTTTAGGGTTTTATATGATCACAAATTTCATGCAAAAAGCAAAAAGTGAAAATAATTGGAAAAACAAACATTTAACATGAATTTATTGAATGAAATATCATTTTATTTATGAGCCAACAATGTCATCACTCCTCCTTTTGGCATGGGAGAAGGTATTTAAAGAAACAGCGAACATTACGTTGAATTATGGACAACTATTGGGACTTCAACAACGACCCAGTTATTGCAGACCCCTCTAGGGATGACAAAGTTGCCAGAATCTTCCTCTGCATCCTCTTCCACAATAGCAGCAACTTCCTCGTCTTGAACGGTATGGATGAAACCACCACTCTAAAAAAGCCCATGCTTGTTGAAAGTGCCTGAAGAGTACCCTATGCCAGCCCGGGATTTATTGTCTTCTATCTTGATCATTTGTCCTAAACCAATAGTTGTGCCATGCTCAATGGCCAACTTAGCATCATTGTAGGACGCAAATGAAGAAGTTCCTTTCTTAGAAGGCTCAGCAATAGATAAAGCTTGGAACAACATCCCAACTTCATCCTCAGTGTCTATATAAGAAAAGGAAGACAGATGGCTAACCAGGAGAGCCTTCTCTCCCCCTACCACCACCAGCTTTTTGTTATTGTCAAATTTCAGTTTTTGGTGTAGGGTTGATGTCACGGCGCCTGCCTCGTGAATCTATGGTCTGCCCAACAAACAGCTATATGATGGGTGGATATCCATGACTTGAAAAGTGATTTGGAAATCACTTGGTCTAATCTTGACTAGGAGTTCAACCTCACCAATCACCGTTTTGTGGGATCCATCAAAAGCTTTTACCACCACTCCACTTTGTCTCATGGGAGACCCCTGGTATGACAATCTAGCCAGAGTTGATTTTGGCAACACATTCAGTGATGATCTAGTATCTACCAGCATATTAGACATGGCATCATCCTTGCAGCTCATAGATATGTGAAGTGCCAAATTATGGTCTCTTCCCTCCTCAGGGAGATCAGCATCACAAAAACTCAGATTGTTACAAGCAGTAATGTTTGCAACAATACTATCGAATTATTCTATTGTGACGTCATGATCTACATACGCCACATCCAACACCTTTTGCAAAGCTTCGCGGTGTGGTTCTGAGTTCATTAGCAAAGATAGCACATAGATCTTTGATGGCGTTTGTAGAACCTGATCTACAACGTTGTATTCACTCCTCTTGAGGAGCCTTAGCATCTCATCACAGTCCTCTCTCATTGTGCCATTCTGGCCAGCAGGGATAGGAGTTCTTACAGTGGTGGCAAGTTTATTAGCAACAAGTGCCGGATTCGGAGAAACAGCAGAATTTCCAACCGGACGAACAACACAATCAGCCATATCAGCCCTTCTGATGTCAGCCTGGGGTTTCGGCGGAGTCGAGAAAACGCAACCACTATGGGTCAGGCCGCTGACATCAGCGATATTAACAACAGAGGTAGAGGGCAGGGGCACCTCCTTCCCATCTTCCAATGCTACAACATTGTAACGATAGGGGACAACCTTATCAGAAGAATATGGCATAGGGCCAGCTGGTTTAATTATGAGAGAGGGAGAAGCCTTCTCTTTGCTGCCATCATATTGGATGACAACAGGATCTGGGATCCTGATCACTGGTAATATTACATTGACTTCATCATCCCCATCGTGATTCTGAAGTATTTCAATCACACCTTCATCCAGTATTTCTTGGATGTCTTTTCGAACTTGGCGATATCCCCTCTGATTGACAGTGCAAACACGGCATCCGTCATGGTCGTGCTCATAGTGACTGTATTCACACAACAATCTGTGCATCTCGACCAATGATTGTCGAATATGGCTGACATGTTTGACCTTGTATTTACGAGGGCAACCCTGGACCATATTGACAGCAGATTTCCCATGCTCGGGCAATGGGTTCTTTTTGACATTGGGACCTACGTCCTCGAAACACAATATACCTCTCCTAACAAGGTCCTGAACCTTGGTCTTCAGCGGGTAGCAATTTTCCACGTCATGTCCGAGGGCACCAGAATGATAAACACAATGTAGCTCGGGCTTATACCACCACTGAGGGTTGATACGTATAGCCGGTGGGTCACGTGGAGTGACCAGTTTCCTCTCTATCAAAGAAGGATATAGCTTTGCATAGGTCATTGGAATAGGATCAAAAGTGACCCTTTTCCTCTCATAGCTTGTACTGGTCTGATTATTGTTCTGAGGCTGGTAGGCCTGTTGTTAAGGACGGTGTTGTTGTTGTTGTTGATATTGTTGGTGTTGTTGTTGCTGGTTATTATTATGCTGATAGTGTTGGTTTTCTCTGAAAACAGATGCTATGTGAGCCACCTGATGCTGATTATCAGCGGGACGCATGGTCTTCCTCCTCACAGAGGGTCTTCTGGGTTTGACATGGGAGGTCACAGCATGTGCCTCACCATCTTTCTTCTTTCCAAACACCCCATATCATTTAGAAGAAGAGCCTTCTTCTCTAGTCAGGCGCCCTTCCCTGACTCCTTCCTCCAAATGCATCCCCATATTCACCATCTCGGTGAAGTCAAAAGGAGCGCTGGAAATCATCCGCTCATAATAAAATGAACTCAAGGTCTTCAGGAAGATCTTGGTCATTTCTTTCTCTTCCAGCGGAGGCACAATCTGTGCGGCTAGTTGTCGCCACCTCTGGGCGTACTCCTTGAAAGTCTCTTTGTCCTTCTGGGATATGGCTCTCAATTGATCCCTATCAGGAGCCATATCCACGTTATATTTGTACTGCTTGACGAAAGCTTCGCCAAGATCATTGAAGGATTGGATGTTCGTGCTGTCCAAGCCCATGTACCATCTCAGGGCGGCATCAGACAGGCTCTCCTGGAAATAGTGAATGAGGAGCTGATCATTGTCGGTCTCAGTCGACATTTTCCTCGCATACATAACCAAGTGGCTGAGCGGGCAAGTGTTTCCCTTGTACTTTTCAAAGTCATACACTTTGAACTTTATAGGGATTTTAACGTTAGGAACTAGGCAGAGTTCAGTAGCAGACTTTCCAAATAGGTCCTTTCCTCTGAGAGTTTTGAGTTCCTTGCGGAGCTCAAGAAACTGATCGTTGATTGCATCCATCTTTTCATACACGTCTGGGCCCTCATACGGCTCAGAGTGGTAAATGGTGTCATCTACTCTTGGCATAGTATGCACAACTGGAGGTGGCACAGCAAGGACCATGCTAGATGCCGGCAGAGAAGCAAATGTAGGGGCGAGACCCTCAGGAACAAAGTTTGCGGGCATCCCCTAGGGAAACCCGGCTGACATAGCAGTTGGCGCGAAGTGGGCGCTAGCAGCAGGCACGGTTGAAGAGGCAATCTCAGAGATGATTGTCCTCTAGGGAGGAATTGAAGGCGTTGGAGATGATTGGCTTTGGGTGGCCATGAAAGACTCCATTAGGGCGGCCAATCTGGCCACTTCCTACTTGAGTTCTCGGTTCTCTTGCTCTAAGTGATCCATCAGTCTTGAAGTGTTGGCTCTGGTGTAGTATCGTTGAGTCAGCTTATCTTCAAAATAAATGAAGAACACAGAGTTAGACCACTGAACAAGAAGCCTGGAGCAAAACCTGCTTATGCACATGATGCATGTAATGCTTGTGCATATGATTTATTTTATTTATCATAGGAACTTTAGAGTCCTATTTGCAAATATTTGAAAATATTAATTATTTAGACATATATGCAAATCTCGTATCAATAATATCTGGAAAATATTTTACACCAAAGAAGTACAGTCTTGATAACGAAATACAATACAAGAGAGAAGGAAAATGAACATCCTATGGAACCCTAGAAATAATTGTCTAAAGCTCTAGAGACTGGAAGATAAGATGCACGAAGCCTCTTCACCTCTCTCTTATAGGCTGCCTCCATATCTACCTTCTCCTTGGCGAGTCGATCGTACTTCCTCTTCCAAAACTTGGAAGACTGAGGAAGAAGAGAAGTCACCACATCATCAGGCTCATCAATAACCTGATGCTCAAGAAACTCTATCAAAGCATCCTTATCTCTAAGTTGCTGAAGTAGCTCCTCTTGCTCACGGATCCAAGCACGCGAACGGTCTTCGTCTCTCAACTCCTCTACTCCTTGGTTAGGGAGGGTTGAAGGCCCAACCACAACCAAAGGTGTAGGTCTCGGATACTCATAAGGCATAAGGTACTCAGAAGCTCTCCCTTCCTATGAATCTTACGCCAAGCACGAACCATCTTTCCCTTCAAGCCTTGGGGATCTTTACCCTCTTTAAAGAACACACCTTCTAACAGAATGTTATTAGGTTTATCCTTTAAGGGGAACCCAAGCTGACGACGTGCCAAAATAGGGTTGTAGTTAATCCCACCACATGTACCAAGAAGAGGCACATTGGAGAATTCACCACAAGAGTCGATAATCTGCACACCATCATATACACGGTTGTACCAAAGGATATCATCATTAGTGAGAGACATAAGCCTCCTGGACCACCGTAGACATACTTTGTTCTCCTTGAAGGTGATCGTCTTTGGCAAGTGCGAAATAAACCACTTGTATAACAAAGGCAAATAGCACGCACCACCCTTTGCATTCCTTATATGCAAAGAGAAATAAGTGTCACCCAACAGAGTCGGAATGGGATTAAGAGTAGAGAAAATCCTAATAGCGTTCACATCCACAAATTTGTCGATGTTGGGGAATAACACTAACCCATAGATAAGAAGTACAAATATGGCCTCAAAGGAGTCCTCACTCATGGCCTTCCCATACAAGGTAGCTTGAGCAATGATGAACTCAGAAGGGAGACCTTGAATTCCACCTTTGGTAGTCATATGAGCACCAACCAGGGATTCATCTATATGCAACATATCAGCAATCTCTTGAGAAGTAGGAACCCTCTCTAAGACACTGAACGGAAACTGATCTAGGATAGGTATACCCATATGATGCACATACTCCTCAAGCGTAGGCAAAAGCTGGAAATCCGGAAATGTGAAGCAACGGTACAAGGGATCCTAGAACTGCACCAATACACTCATCAGACCTTCGTCCACTTGGGTAGCCAGAATAGATAGAAGCTTCCCATGACGAGCCATGAACTCCAAGGGATCTAATACATAGGATGTCAGATTCCTTAGCTCTTTCAAGTCGGGTTGTCTTAAACTGTACTTCTTTGTATTCCTTCTTTGTCTATCCATGTCTCTGAAAATTTGCAAATAGACCTCTTAAGTTCCTTGAAAATTTTCTCATTATTGATGATATGGATGCAAATGGGTGCGTGAATGCATAGATGCAACAATCACACTCAAGGATCAAGCAAAGCACGCCACACAAAGGTCATGGGATGGATCAAGTTATCCTTAATATCAATCATCCATTTTGGTGGATTATGGTTTACACCTTATCAACACCCAAGTTCCATCGATATTAAGGATACACAAGAACGGATCAACCAATAATCAAGGGTTTGTTCCAGGCTTTAAACCAAAGGGAGTGTACTAGGGTTTAAACCAACCAAAGTCACGAGCATGGAGTCTCGGTTAAGAACCAACCAAAGGGAGTGTACTAGGGTTAAACCTGCCAAACATGTTCTATAAGAGGTTCCCATAGTCATCATCCCATCTTTCGGATATTATCGGATAAACGACTACTCGTATTCCAAAAATATTCTCAAGAGAGACTCTTATGAGTGTAGTATCGCGTAACAATCGTATCAAATCTTACACTTGAACGACCTTCGCACTACATCCTAAAAAATAGGCCAACATGGGCTTGGTAAACTAAGGTCCTTTGCTTCTAAGGTCTATATTGGAAAGAGTAATGCCTAACCACGACTACTCGTGTGACATTATTGATCCCAACATGACCTCCACCAAGTGAATGGGCTTGCAAGTCAACTTGCTAAGGAATAACTCCACACAAGTTGATAAGACTATGTCATTCTCCTATCCTAAGTGCACTCGAGTTCCAGTATAGAACTCATCTCACAAAGATCACCAACCATACAAGGAATTAATATATCAAGCAATTCAATCATTACATACAATACAGTAATCCTAAATTGCACAAAAATATGTCACAAAATAATATACAAGACAATACAACAAATGTGAAAAGTAGGAAAAACCCACTAGGCAAATCTCCCCAGCAGAATCGCCATTTGAAAACAAGTGTTAATGTTTGCAAAAATTTGTTGGCATGGGTTAGAGTGGAGGGAAGAAGAAGAATGGCTAAGTCCTAAACATACAAAAGATGAAGGAAAAGAAATAAGACCACAATTGGAGTTCCCTTCTTGAGATCATATTGATGATCCAGGTAGCTCCCATCCTTTGGAATAAGTAAGCAAAATAGGCGAATGCTCAAGCAATCAATCAATCAAATAAGCACTTAGGAATTTTCCAATGGCTCTTGTATCTCTCACTTTAGATGCACATGACAATGGTTCTTCAATTTGGCCCAAATGGGAATCCCTAGCACAAGAACACACACATCAAAAAGTTCTATAATGCAAACAAAGAATGGACAAGAGTGAGTTTGATATTTGGTCCTTCCAATTCATCTTCAACATTAGGTCCCTTTTACTCAATTTTTGCATAGGGAATATCCTAGAATCTAAGTCCTTTTGTTCATTTGCATTTGGTTCACAACAAACAAAACAAAACACACGCACAATAGTATATACACAATTATGTGCTCAAGTGAGCAAAAGGCAAATTGCATTAACATAAACATGTGCTCAAATGAGCAAAGGGCAAAAGCAAATGATTAATATGTACAAGAATAATAAATTGCATAAATGTAAAGTGCAAGAATTAAATGTTAATGGTCAATTGTTAGTGTTAGTATTCCATTAGGAAATTTAGCGTTATGTTAAGCAATCGTAAGTGGAATAATGTAGTAGTCACACCAATCTGAGACCGGTCAATAAAAATATAGGCAACAACACAAGATAGAGATCTTGGTTAGTGAATCAAGCTCCTACAACTTGCCATGCCAAAAGAAGGTGAGAAATGATCTTCTATTGATTTAGGTTCTTTGCTTGATTAAGAAGCAACATATCCTTAATGCAAAGCCATTCACTTGATCTATGATCAAGATGAATTAGATTTGAATCAAGGAAGGTTAAACCTCCCATACATCAAGGCTAACCACCAATCTTTAACTCATTGATCAAGAAAGAAAGAGAAGAAGAAGAAGATGAATAAGAAAGTGCATTAATGGAAATTCAAGTGAAGTAATCAACATACATTAACCAAAGATAGATGGAATCAAGGTCAAACATTGGTAAACAGAAGCAAAAATGAAACTTAGAAGTCATGAAAGAAATAAAATATGTTTGGTATTTTTCAAAATTAAAATAATACTTGAATTAAAATAAACAATTAAAGGTCAAACTTCAAATCCATTTCAAATCAACTTTGAAAAGTCCAAATGGATCATCCTAAGTTCAACAAGGTCAAACAAAGTCTGACAAAAAATTTCAACATTTTTAGAAACCATAAACTATTTTTAATCAATTTAAAATGCATAACAAATAACCTTATTGAATTAAAATCTCAAGTAAATCTCAAATCAATTAATAAATTGATGAGAATATTTTTCATAGATCCATCATCATTCAAAGAGGTTGAGAAAATATTTTTGTATATTTTGAATATTAAAAACTATTTAAAATGAATTAAAAATAACCAGAAAAGAGAAAATTCATAAAAAATATCAAATGATAATATAAAAATATTAAAAATCATTTTTAGAAACTAGAAATTAAAAGAGAAATAATGTAGTTGGTCTCACATTTTTTGGAATAAAAATGAATGAGATATGATTTTTTGAAATGAAATGGAATAAAAGAAATAAAATGAAAATTAAATCAGAAATAGAAAATAAGGAAAGACCACACACGTTGGATTCAATTCATTAATTGACCTGGCAGATCAGACAGCTGTGGCATGCGCGCGTATCATGGACCTAAGTCAAGTGTGCAACATAAACATTTAAATAAAGTCATAAGATCCAAGAGCCCTGATTCAATCTGGGAATCATCATCAACGACCTGGATCAAAACTGGCAAACAGATGATGGTGTACACCACCATCTTCTCCGGCGAGACCAGAGATTCCGGCAAGAGTTACAGAGAAAAAACCTTCACCAAATGAGGCGATCTATACAACAATGGAAAGTTGAGGTGATGTACATCACCCCTGTGCCATCTATTTTCACTCTAGATCTCCAAGGTAAGAGAAATCAGAGGTTGAAAATGAGGGTGTTCATCTTGAACTCAATGGAAATTCAAAATTAAAAGCATAAATTAGTTGCCTCTGATGAGAGGACTTCAGCCAAACCAACAAATGCAAGAAAACAACAATAATCAAGGTGTTTCGAAGAAGAAAAATTTGAGCATCCACCTCTGAAATGTGGATCTGGAAAGCACAAATTCTCTTAGCTATTGCTTACAGTGTGATCTAGGGATGAAGAGGAAGCAAGGTCAAGGAATTATGAGTCTGAAAATCACCCAATGAAGTTGAAATTTAGATCTTAAAATTTGAAAAGAAAGTGAGAATTCCTTTAGGTATGGCTATGGAGGGAGTTGTGCAGCATAACAGGCGCCTTCAGGTTATCAAATTATGAAGCCTAACACTCTTATTTATAGCAAATGGAAGCTGCAAGCATGAGCAAAGTGTGTGCATGAATGAAGAGGGCCTCCATGCATGGGCCTGTACAGGCGCATGGAGAGCCCAATTCCTATTGCAAATGAATGCTGATATCACATTGATTTGGAATGGACGTGCAGAAATGATGCAATTGGCCTATGCAATGTGTTTTCAACTTGTTTCCAAAAATGCACCAAAATGTTCTCCACTTCGAAAATTCTACATCCAAAAATAGAACATGTCCTTATGGATAATGGTTGGAAAGCTCTTGACATGAGGATCAATTGTTATGTTGAACAAAACCTCGTTTGGAATTGGGAAATTGATGAAAATTGGCTATAAAGTTCAAGGTGCAAAATGTGTGTATGTGAAAATTTCCAAAATGGGCCAACTTCAAGCCCTTATGTTTCAGTGATAAAAGCTCCAAATGACAAAACCTTAAACATAAAAATTGTAGATATTTTAAAGACAATAAATTTGGACTCAAATCATGCATCATTTTTATTTTTTATAAGAATGTTATGGGCACTTGAAGTTGGACCTTTTCACATTTCAATGTCTTTTGTCCAAAGTGACCTATAATGTTTTGCATTATCACATGTATTTCTTTTAGGATTATGAAAATTTGTCCAACATAACAAATGAATTAGGAATCTTAAAATTTCCAATGCATTTGATCCCACCTCAAAATCATGAAAAATGAATGAGTTATGTTCTTGGGAAGTTGACCTAAAATTAGGGTTTCAGTCAAAATGACCTATAATGTTTTGAAATGGATGATGACCTTCCAAGATTAAAATCATTTTTTGGTGAACATGAAAGTTGTTAATATGGTTTTTAAGAACATATTTTCTCTTGGGGTCACCTCCATTTGACAAACACATTAAACGTTAGGTCTCAGTGTACTTCAAAATAGTCAGATGAATTGACTGATCAACTTCTCAAGTCCATGCCTCAAATATTTGATGAATTAATGACTGAGGACACTAAAATAAGCTCCAATATGCATGAAATGATGAATGGAAGAACTTACATTGATTGTATTTGATCATGGGTTGAGGTTGCTTCATGGGCAAGGCACAGTTGATGCACATATGAATTAGGGTTTCCTTGGGAAACAAGCCTCAAGCCCTTTGGTTTGATTTGATCAAAATGCTGAATTGAGATACTTGGGAGGCATATGTGATGAATTATAATCTTTTGAACCATTGTCATGCTTGCTTTCATCTTCACCTTGCCAGATCAATGAGCATAGGGTCTCCTAGGAGCCTTGGATCTTATGATTGCTCAAGCTGCAAAACAAGTAAAGTTAGTGACATGTTTTTCTGCTTTTGGTTAGTAAACAAAATAAGAAAAGAAAATAATATACAATTCAAGCATGCTTGGTGATCTCAAACAAACTCACAAATGTACCCACCCAAAGGTTATGAGCCAAGATGCTATGATCCTTGAGGCAAGATGCAAATGCAATATTATGATGCCATGAGGGATCTTAGGGTCAAAATTGGGGTCTTACACATCAACAAAAGGTTAAAGGAAATAGCTCACTGGGAAGCACTTAATGAGAAACAAACAAGTCTTGAATTTATTCAAATAAATCATTGACTCTACCGAGGGTGACATCTCAACAACAAAAGGTTAAAGGATGCAAAATCAATGGGGAACGCCCGACAATACAAGGTAGGAACCCACTCAGAGAAAATAATAATGACTCAACTAAGGGTTGTCCTGGATACCTACGACTAAACCTTGGATCTTGATTCGTGCTATATGCATAAATATCATGTATGCGTTATGTATGAGGTGATGCATGTAGTGCATGTTTGAATGCAAATGATGATCGGTTTGTTTGGGATTGGCCCCCATTTTCAAGGGAGATGTATTTTCTGGATACCAATGTTGGTTGTATTTGTTTTTTATGAGAATGCCAGCGAGGTGAACTTTGGTTTGTCTAGTAACTATCAATATGGGTTAGACCATTGGTTGGTGGAAGGATATGAATTCCTGACACTCGGTAGTTGATGATGTGATAAACACGCAACATATGTGGATACTCTTGGTGCCCCAGGTTTGATTTCTTGCTGATACGTTGTGTCTTTTGCCCTTGAGGCGATCTCGACTTCTTCTTCTTCTGCCTTCAAGCAGTTACTAGTTTCCGACGCAGTCTGTTTGACTTACTTGAAGATATGGAGGGAACTTTCCCCTTGCAACTTGTCTTGCCCGAGTCTGTAAGGTATTTAGAGGAATTCTCCTTAGAAGGGAACTTTTAGGAGTGGTTATCCCATGACGTGGTTTGAGTTTGTTTCCTCCAATGTCTAAATCTTGCAATGGTCTGCCTCTGATTAGCCGATTATTGAAACAGTTCTCTTTAACCGACTGATCTTTAGGAGTTGGTTTTTTAATGTACTCTTGGGGTAATTCGCCCCTGACCGAGTTTTCGAGGGACTTGCCCCAGACGGACCGTGTATTTAAGTGACTTTCCTCCTTGATCTATAGATGCTTTGAAATTTGTCTTATACTGACTACTTCTTAAGTCAACATAATCAAAAGATGCCATGTCCCTGATCCATAGGATTATGAGATGGTTTTGATTCGTGTCAGCATCAACGATCAAGTACCCCTCAGATTGCCCTTTGTTGGTGTTTCCTCGATGTCAAGTACTGACTTGCGGTTGAGAACTGTTCATTCAAGAAATGGTGATTTTAATGAAATAATTATGTAAGTTTTGAAAAATAATCATTCATTTGGGAGTGATGTGATAGTGTGTGACGAGTGGACCATGAGTCCGAACGCGGTATTGATTTAACTAGTGTGTGAGTGATATAGTGAGAATAAAATATTAGAAAATCTCCAGGAGTCAGTTTACACAACCTTGCTATAGTATGCTTTCAGAATAAACCTTACTTCAATTGGGTCTTTTGAGGGTCGTAACGTGGCTCGGTTCACGGTTATTGAAACAAAAGGATATAAGGCTCAAATTCATTTTAACCCACCCCTTCTTCATGATGATCTCCAATCCTACATTCAGTTAATTCAACGCACACATTAAACCTTTGTAAGAGTTCGGCAATGTAAGATCTCCTAATATGGCAGTCATCTTATTTTTCTCTTTATGGATGTTGGTGACTCTTTGATTTGGGTATGGTGGTCACCGAATCTTGTTTTGTTGAGGACTTTTAACGTCTCTCTTGATTTTTGTTTTGATACCTAAATTTTGCATGGAGTGCCTTTTGAAGCTTTACCCCATCGGGATTACCCCAGTTTTGCCTAAGTCTCCTTTTAGGGTGTTTGACTTAGCGGGCTCTTTCTTTAATTTTTTTTTGGGAAATTGTGATTGCCAAGTTATTGGTCTTTGAAGAACAACCGCCGTAAATTTTGGATTTTGTATGGTTCCTTCGACACTTCAAGATGTGTGGAAGAATGGTGTGTAGTTGATCCATGTATGGGATATCTCATCTTGTAATTCGAATGTGTAGTCAGATTAACTGAACATTATCCTTCCCTAGGTTAAGCGTAAGGGTTTGTAGATTCGAACGATACTCCTACTTCAAGGCTCGAAGTGGTTAACTAGGGATTAACTCCTTATCTCTCCGGTGTTTGGGGATTTGAAATAATTCCTGTACACCCTTAGAAGGATTTTATCCGAAAGCATACAATCAGCAATTATGAGTATTTTGTTTTCGTCATCCTCCTTCTAATACTTGCTAACAATAGTGTGATAAAGAAGGTGAAGTGGAAAGAAATGTGTTTGTGTTTTGTAATAAGTGAGTGAATATGAAAAGATTGATTCAAAATATGCATAATCATTCCATTAATAAGACCAAATACAAATAACAATGTTTAAAGCAAACAATACTTAGACAAACAAGAACAAATTACAAGAATGCGAAATGGTAAAAATGGCATAATGATTGCCTTCATTTAAAGAAACGGGCCTTCATCTCTTGATTCTTCGTTAGGAATTATTCTGCTCGTTCAAACCGGTGTTAAGCTTTATCTTCGAACATCACTCTGCTCCGCATGCGCCGGCATGGAATTTGTCGCAACATTTGGCATAACTGGTGTGAAAGAAACTTCCTTGCTGTCAATCAGGTCTTGGAATCTATCTTTGAAAGCCTTACAATTCTCCACTGTGTGCCCTGGGGAACCCATGTGATATTTGCAATGAGCATTGGCGTCATAGCCTAGTGGATAGGGTGGAATTGTAGGCGTTAGCTACTTCAAAGCGATTGATCCATCCTTTAACAGGTAGATGTAAGACCCTAATTTTGACCCTAAGATCCCTCATGGCATCATATCATTGCTCATTGCATTTGCCTCAAGGATCATAACATCTTCGCTCCTTAACCCATGGGTTGGGACTTGTGTGAGTGGTTTGAGACCACCAAGCATGCTTGAATTGTATGTTATTGCTTTTTTTATATTTACTAACCAATAGCACAAAAATATGTCACTAACATCTTTGTTTTGAATCTTAAGCAATCATGTGATCCAAGGCTCATAGGAGGCTCTTATGCTCATTGAAATGGCTAGATGAAGATGAAAGCAAGGATGACAATGGTTCCCAAAGCTCTCATTCAACAGATATGTCTCCCAAGTATCTCAATTTTTCAATTTGATCAAGATAAACCAAAGGGTTTGAGGATTGTTTCCCAAGGAAACCCTAATTCAACTTTGCTTCAACTGTGCCTTGCTCATGAAGGAACCTCAACCTATGATCAAATTTAATCAAGGGACGTTCTTTCATTCATTATTTTATGCATATATGAGCCCATGTGAGTAACCTATTTCGTTCATTCATCAAGATTTGAAGTTTGGACTTAAGAAGTTGACCAATCAAGTCATCTAACTATTTTGAAATCCACTGAGACCTAACTTTTGATGTGTTTGTAAAATGAAGATGACCCCAAGAGCACAAGTGCTCTTAAGAACCATATTAACAACTTTCATGTTCATCAAAAATTCATTTGAAACTTGGAAGGTCATCATTCATTTCAAAACATTATAGGTCATTTTGATTAAAACCCTAATTTTGGGTCAACTTCCCAAGAACCTAACTCATTCATTTTTTATGATCTTGAGGTGAGACCAATTGCATTGGAAAGCTTGATATGTCTACTACAAATGTTATGTTGGACAAACTTTTATAATCCTAAAATAAGTACATGTGATAATACAAAACATTATAGGCCACTTTGGACCAAAGCCATTGAATCTTGAAAAAGTCCAACTTTAAGTGCCCATAACTCTTTCTCATCAAAAATCTAAATGATGCAAAATATAAGTTCAAATTGATCATAGTGAAAATATATACAACTTTTATGTTGGAGGTTTTTCCATTTGAGGCTTGCATCATCAAAACAGAAGGGCTTGAAGTTGGTCACTTTTGGCAAATTTTTCTCACACATGTTTTGTACTTCAAACTTAATGGCCAGTTTTCACAAATTTCCAAACTCCAAGTGGATTTTTTCTCAAGATAACTTTTGTTCCTTATGTCAAGACCTTTCCAACCATTACTTACATGCCCATGTTTGGATTTTCCATATGGTTCTTTCGAAGAGAGGAACATTTATGATCAATTATGCATTTCATTTTTGACTAGATGCACAAGCCAATGCAGCTCAGAATGCACGTCCATTTCAACTCCAAGTGACTTCAACTTGCATTTCCAATTAGTTTTGGGTCTCACATGCGCCTGTACAGGCCCATGCATGGAGGACCCAATGATCATACACACGAGTTCCTCCTCACCTTGCCTTGCATTTCAGCTATAAATAAACACCTTGCTTCATTCAATGATCAACCTGAAGACGCCTAGAGCTCTGCTGAAATCCATAATCAACCTCACACCATAGGAATTTTGAATTTTCATTTCTCTTTTCAAGTTTGAATTTCAACAAAATCAGTTGATCTTCAACACTTATTCCTTAGCCTTGCACTCAGATCATACCTCAGGATCAAGCTGCAAGCCAGAACTGGAGTGGATCATGCTCATCAAAGTTGTGTAAGACCCTAATTTTGACCCTAAGATCCCTCATGGCATCATAACATTGCATTTGCATAGCGTCAAGGATCTTAAGCATCTTGGTTCCCTTTGCCTTTGGGTTGGGACCTCTTGTGAGTGGTTTGAGATCACCTAGCATGTTTGAATTGTATATCATTGCTTTTCTCATTTTATTTATTAACCAAAAGCACAAAAATATGTCACTAACATTTCTTTTTTGTAGCTTGAGCAATCACAAGGTCTAAAAGCTTCTAGGAGATCCTTTGTGTAATGATAAGGTTAAGAGAAGATGAAAGAAAGCATGGCAATGATTCCTAAAGCTCTCATCCATCAAATATGCCTCCCTAGTATCTCAATTCATTATTTTGATCAAACCAAGTCAAGGGGTTTGAGGTTTGTCTCCCAAGGAAACCCTAATTCATCTGATCATCAACAATGCCTTGCTCATGAAGCAACCTCAACCCATGGTCAGATACCATCAGGAGAAGTTCTTTAATTCATCATTCCATGCATATTTAGACTTATTTGAGTGTCCTCAATCATCAATTCATCAAGATATGAGTTGTGGACTTGAGAAGTTGATCAGTCAATACATCTGTCTATTTTGAAATGCACTGAGACCTAACGTTTTATGTGTTGGTCAAATGGAGATGATCCCAGGAGAAAAAATGTTCTTAAGGACAATAGTAACAACTTTCATGTTCATCAAAAATCTATTTGAGGCTTGCAAGATCATCATCCATTCCAAGACATTATAGGTCATTTTGACGGAGACATTAATTTTGGGTCAATTTCCCAAGAACATAACTCATTCATGTTTTATGATATTGCGGTGGGACCAAATGCATTGGAAATCTTATTGTGTCTACTTCAAGTGTTATGATTAGCAAAATTTCAAAATCTCAAAAGAAATACATGTGATAATGCAAAACATTATAGGTCACTTTGGGCCAAATGCAAGGAAATGGACAAATGGACTTAGTTTCTAGGACTTTCCCTATGCAAAATTGGAGTAAAAGGACCTTAATGATGAAGATGGATTAGAAGGACCAAACCTTTAAACTCACTCTTGTCCATTCTTTATTTGTTTTCATAAAACTTTTGATGTCTGTGCTCTTGTGCTAGGGAATTCTATAAGAGCTCAAATTGAAGAACCATTGCCATGTTCATCCAAAGTGGAAGAGACAAGATGCATTAACGATCTCTTAAGAGGCTTGTGTGATTGTTGCTTGAGCTTACTTTTATTTTGCTTGCATACTCCAAAGAATAGGAGATACTTGGATCATCAATATGATCTCAAGAGAGGAACTCCATTTGTGGTCTTGTTTCTTATCCCTTATCTCTTGTATGATTAGGACTTTAGTCATTCTTCTTCTTCCCTCCACTCTAACCCAAGCCAAAACTTTTGTGCAAATATTTAACACTTCTTTTCAAACATTAGAAACCTACGCCTTATGCTTTTGATTTTCAAACTTTCTTTTTATAACACTTATTTTGAATTGAACTTTTAAACCAACTTTGACCATATTTTGTATATACTTTTCTTTGGTAAATATAACTCATTCAAATGCTTTTGTGGTTTCAATGGCCACTTCCTTAATCTAAATTTTTCATAACCTTTAGCTATTAGGTTTGAGTTATCCTTGAGGTAGATGTAATACTCACCCATATCCTTAGTGATGGAAAATGAGTCTTCCATGCTTATTATAGGGTTAACCCCTCACTAGCATGTTGAAGCCATCCTCACATGGTGGATTTGTGGTTTTAGGTTGAGTTTTCTCCCTTGGATGACAAAGGACCTTAAGGCTTTTGGACCAATCAATTCACCAACTCATTTTTGAGATTTTTACCCCGAACTACGAGGTTTTGATCATAATCTTTTTAAGATGGTACGTAGGCAATGGGTTTATCCATCCAAACACAAAATGTAAATAAACTTGTATATTCTCTTCTCATATCTTCAATCATGTTTGCACAAATAAATTTTCACAAAATACCAACCTTACAACAAGTATGAAAAGGGCTCCCTAGGAGTACCTAGGATGTTTTGGGTGCTTAAAACCTTCCCATTGTATAACCAACCCCCTTACCCAGATCTCTGACATTTTTACTAGTTTTTGATTCGATAAAACTTTTAGGTTTTTGTTCGCTTTCTAACCATTCCTTTGGATAAATAGAAGTGCGGTGGCGCCTCGACTTGTATGGTTTACCTTGGATTTAGTCAATATCTCTAATGGTAACGAATACCCCGCTACAGAAAAGTATATGCAACATGTCTGCTATCTCTTGAGAAGTAGGAATACTCTCTAAGCCACTAAACGGAAACTGGTCTAGAATAGGTATACCCACAAGGTAGACATACTCCTCAAGCGTGGGCAAAAGCTGAAAATCCAGAAACGTGAAGCAGCGGTACAAGGGATCATAAAACTGCACCAATACACTCATCAATCCTTCATCCACTTGAGTAGTCAAAAGAGAATGAAGCTTCCCAAAACGAGCCTTGAAACCCAAGGGATCTAGTACATAGGATGTTAAATTCCGTAACTCTTTCAAGTCGGGTTGTCTGAAACTGTACTTCTTTGTATTCCTTCTTTGTCTTTCCATGTCTAAAAATTGGCAAATAGAACTCTAAAGTTCCTCAGATATAAAAACAAATCATATGCACAAGCATTGCATGCATCATGTGCATAAGCAGGTTTTGTTCCCGGCTTCTGGTCCTATGGTCTAACTTTGTGTTCTTCATTTATTTTGAAGACAAGCTGACTCACCGGTACTACATCAGAGCCAACTCATTGAGATTGATGGATCATTTGGAACAAGAGAACCGCGAGCTGAAGGAAGAAGTAGCCAGACTGACTGCCCTGATAGAGTCATTCATGGCTGCCCAGAGCCAGTCTTCTCCGACACCTGCAACTCCTCCCCAGAGGACGGTCATTTCTGAGATCGTGAAATCTACTGTGCCTGCTGCAACAACCCATTTTGCGCCATCTATGTCGGCCGGGTTCCCATGGGGAATGCCCGCCAATTTTATGCCAGAGGTTTTTGCTCCTACTCTTGCTTCTTTGCCGACATCTAGCCCGGTCCTCTCAGTGCCACCTCCCGTTGTGCACACATTACCAAGAGTTGAAGATACCATCTACCATTCTGAACCATCTGAAGGTCCAGACGTTTATGAGAAGATGGATGATATGAAAGATCAATTCCTTGAGCTTCGCAAGGAACTGAAAACTCTGAGGGGGAAATACCTCTTTGATAAAAGTGCTGTTGAGTTGTGCCTTGTGCCCAACGTGAAGATCCCTATTAAATTCAAAGTACCTGACTTTTAGAAGTATAAGGGAAATACTTGCCCTCTCAGCCATCTTGTGATGTATGCTCGCAAGATGTCGACGCAAAATGATAATGACCAATTGCTCATCCACTATTTCCATGACATTTTGTCCGGTGCCGCTCTCCGGTGGTACATGGGTCTGGAAAGTTCGAGCATCCGCTCTTTCAACGATCTTGGCGAGGCCTTTGTCAAGCAATATAAATATAATATAGATATGGCTCCTGATAGGGACCAGCTGAGGGCAATGTGCCAAAAAGAGGAAGAGACCTTCAAAGAATATGCCCAGAGATGACGCGAGTTGGCAGCTCAGATAGTGCCACCCCTTGAGGAGAAGGAGATGACCAAGATCTTTTTGAAGACCTTGAGTTCATTTTACTATGAAAAGATGATAGCCAGTGCTCCCTCAAACTTCACCGAGATGGTGAATATGGGAATGAGACTGGAAGAGGGGGTCCGTGAAGGACGTTTAACTAGAGGTGAAGGCTCTTCAGCAAAGAGATATGGAAGCTTCGCAAAGAAGAAGGAGGGAGAGGCACATGTTGTGTCCTCCCATATCAAGAGAAGACCCTCTATGAAGAGGAAGATCACCCGCCCCAATAACAACCAGCATCAGGTGGCTCACATAACACCTATTTTCAGAGAAGCTCATCATTATCAACAACCGCAAACTCAGCAATATCAGCAACAACAGCAGCATCCACAACAACAGGCCTACCAGCCTCGAAACAATAACAAAAATGTCAGCACCAGCTACGAGAGGAAGAGGGTCACCTTTGATCCAATTCCAATGACTTATGCTGAACTCTATCCGTCGTTGATTGATAGAAAGTTAATCACTCCATGAGACCCTCCCGCTGTACCTACTAACCCCCAGTGGTGGTACAAGCCTGAGCTTCACTACGTATATCATTTTGGTGCTCCCGGACATGACGTGGAGAATTGTTATCCCTTGAAGACCAAGGTGCAAGACCTTGTGAGAACCGGGATTTTGTTTTTCGAGGATGTAGGTCCGAACGTGAAGAAGAACCCATTGCCCGAACATGGAAAATTTGTCAATATGGTCCAGGGCTGCCCTGACAAGTACAAAGTTAAATATGTCAGTCATATCCGACAATCGCTGGTTGAGATGCATCGTTTGCTGTGTGACTATAGCCATTATGAGCATGACCACGATAGATGTCGAGTTTGTTCTATCAATCAGAGAGGTTGTCGCCAGGTGCGCAAGGATGTTCAGGAAATGCTTGATGAAGGAGTCATTGAGATCCTTAAGAACAGAAATGTTGACGAAGATGTTGTCGAAGTCAACGTAATTTCTCTGGTATTCCGGATACCTGAGCCTTTTGTTACCAAGTATGATGGTAGCAAGCAGAAGGTTTCTCCTGCTCTGACCATCAAGCCAGCCGGCCTTATACCGTACTCTTCTGAGAAGGCGGTCCCCTATCGCTATAATGTTGTAGTTTTGGAGAATGGGAAAGAGGTGCCTTTGCCCTCTTCATTTGTTGTTAATATTGCTGACATTAGTGGCTTGACCCGCAGCGGTCATGTTTTTTCGGCCCCGCCAAAACCACAAGCTGACGCTCGAAGGAATGACAATGCAGATTATGCTGAAAGCCCGATTGGGAATGCTGTGAAAGATCCGAATCCGGCACTTGCTGTTAAACCCACCTCTACATTGAGAACTTCTGTTTCTGCTGCCCCGTGTGGCAATGCGAAAGAAGACTGTGATGAGATGCCTAGGCTCATTAAAAGAAGCGAGTACAATGTTGTAGATCAGCTTCTACAAACTCCATCCAAAATATCTGTGTTATCATTGCTATTGAATTCAGAACCACACCGAGAAGCTCTGCAGAAGGTGTTGGATGTGGCGTACGTGGATCACGACGCCACGATAGAGTAATTTGACAGTATTGTTGCAAACATCACCGCTTGTAACAACTTAAGTTTTTGCGACGCTGATCTCCCCGAGGAGGGAAGAGACCACAACTTGGCATTACACATATCTATGAGCTGCAAGGATGATGCCATGTCCAATGTCCTAGTGGACACTGGGTCGTCATTAAATGTATTGCCAAAGTCCACTCTTATGAAGTTATCTTATCAGGGGCCTCCCATGAGGCAGAGTGGAGTAGTTGTGAAGGCTTTCGATGGGTCTCGCAAAACTGTGATTGGTGAGGTTGATCTCCCAGTCAAAATCGGACGAAGTGATTTCCAAATTACCTTCCAGGTTATGGATATTCACCCATCGTATAGCTGTCTCTTAGGAAGACCATGGATTCACGAGGTTGGCACCGTGACATCCACCCTACACCAGAAATTGAAATTTGTGAAGAATAAGAAGTTGGTGGTGGTAGGGGGAGAAAAGGCTCTCCTGGTAAGCCATTTGTCTTCCTTCTCTTATATAGATACTGAGGATAGAAGTTGGAACTCCGTTCCAAGCTTTATCTATTGCTGAACCTGTTGAGAAGGGAACTCCTTCATTTGCTTCATATAAAGATTCAAAGTTGGCCATTGAGCATGGTGCAACTGCTGGTTTGGGGCAAATGATTGACTTGGAAGACAATGAATCCCGGGCTTGCATAGGCTATTCTTCTAGGGTCTTCAACAAGCAAGGGTTTTTCAAGAGTGGTGGATTTATCCACACTAGTCAGGACGAAGAGGCTGCTGCCATTTTGGAAGAAGAGGAAGAGGATTTTGGCAATTTCATAATCCCTGGAGGGATCTGCAATAATTGTCCATAAGTCAAAGTAATGTTCATTGTGTTTAAAAACCCTTCTCCCATGCCAAAAGAAGAAGTGATGACATAGTTGGCGCATAAATACAATGATATTTTCATTCAATAAATTCATGTTAAATGTATGTTTTTCCAATTATTTTCCCTTTTCGCATTTTGCATGAAATTGGTGATCACATAAAACCCTAAATAAGAATGAAATCAATCTTTTCATCTTCATAATGATTTGCTTTGTTTGAATTCTAAAATCTCTTTTATATCCAAAATCATTATGCAGGTTGATCAAACCCATTGAACATAATGATCCAACACCATCTCCCAACTTTGAGTTCCCTGTATTTGAGGCGGAAGAAGATGAAGTTGAAGAGATTCCTGACGAGATTACCCGTCTACTTGAGCATGAAGAGAAGATCATTCAGCCGCATCTTGAGAATCTGGAAACAGTCAACTTGGGGTCTAAAGATTATGTGCGAGAAGTAAAGATTGGGGCACTCCTGGAAGTATCCGTTAAGAAGGGGTTGATTGAGTTGCTATGAGAATATTTTGACGTCTTTGCCTGGTCATATGAAGACATGCCTGGTCTGGATACAGATATCGTGCAACATTTCTTGCCTTTGAAGCCTGAGTGTGTGCCTGTGAAGCAGAAGCTCAGAAGAACCCATCCCGATATGGAAGTAAAGATCAAAGAAGAAGTTCATAAGCAAATTGATGCAGGGTTTCTGGTGACTTCTACATATCCTCAATGGGTGGCCAATATTGTGCCCGTGCCTAAGAAAGATGGAAAAGTCCGAATGTGTGTGGACTACAGAGACTTGAATAAAGCTAGTCCGGAAGATGATTTCCCTCTACCACACATTGATATGTTGGTAGACAATATAGCTAAATTCAATGTCTTCTCATTTATGGACGGATTTTTCGGATATAATCAGATTAAGATGGCACCCGAGGATATGGAGATGACAACATTCATCACACCTTGGGGAACATTTTGTTATCGAGTGATGCCCTTCGGTTTGAAGAACGCCGGAGCCACGTATCAACGAGCTATGACCACATTGTTTTATGATATGATGCACAAGGAGATCGAGGTATACGTTGATGACATGATTGTGAAGTCAAGAACGGAAGTTGAACATGTAGAGCACCTATTAAAGCTTTTTCAGCGTTTGAGAAAATATAAGCTTTCTCTGAATCCCAACAAGTGTACATTTGGAGTCCGTTCGGCAAGTTATTGGGCTTTATCGTTAGTGAGAGAGGTATTGAGGTTGATCCTGCAAAGGTCAAAGCAATACAAGAGATGCCTGCGCCCAAAACTGAGAAACAAGTACGAGGTTTTCTTGGCCACTTGAATTATATCTCCAGATTCATTTCCCACATGACTGCCACATGTGCGCCAATATTCAAGCTCCTTCGGAAAGATCGTCTCATGATTGGACGAGGATTGCCAAAAAGCTTTTGACATCATTAAAGAGTATTTGTCTGAACCTCCGATTTTGTCTCCGCCTGTGGAAGGGAGACCATTAATTATGTATCTGACAGTTCTTGAAGACTCAATGGGTTGTGTCCTTGGTCAGCAAGATGAATCAGGAAAGAAAGAGTATGATATCTACTACCTAAGTAAGAAGTTTACTGATTGTGAGTCTCGATACTCAATGCTTGGGAAGACATGTTATACTTTGGCTTGGGCTACTAAGCGCTTACGCCAGTATATGTTAAATCATACGACTTTGTTGATATCCAAAATGGACCCAATCAAGTATATCTTTAAGAAGCCTGCTTTAACTGGAAGAATTGTCCGTTGGCAGATGTTGTTATCTGAGTATGACATCGAGTATCGAGCTCAGAAGGCGATAAAAGGTAGTATCTTGGCTGACCGCTTGGCACATCAACCAATCGAAGATTATCAGTCAGTTCAGTATGACTTCCCGGATGAGGAGATTCTATATTTGAAAATGAAAGATTGCGATGAGCCTACCCTCGATGAGGGGTCAGAACCTGGTTCCAAATGGAGTATGGTGTTCGATGGCACTGTAAATCAATATGGAAATGGTATTGGGGCAGTGATTATTACTTCTCAGGGCACACATTTTCCTTTTACAGCAAGGCTAACTTTCAAATGCACGAATAATATGGCTGAGTACGAGGCCTGTATCATGGGATTGGAAGAATGCATTGATCTTAGGATCAAGCATCTTGATGTTTATGGTGATTCGGCCCTCGTTGTTAATCAGATCAAGGGTGAATGGGAGCTGAATCAGCCTGGCCTCATTCCATATAGGGATTATGCGAGGAGAATTTCAACGTTCTTTACTGAGGTTGACTTTCATCATATTCCTCGAGATGAGAATCGGATGGCAGACGCTCTCGCTACACTTGCTTCGATGATTGTGGTCAGACTTTGGAATGAAGTTCCCAATATCACTGTGATGCGTTTGGAGAGACCAGCCCATGTATTTGCAGTAGAGGAGGTGCCAGATGGTAAGCCATGGTATCATGATATCAAGTGTTTCCTTCAAATCCAGACCTACCCGCCTGGTGCATCTATGAAAGATAGAAAGACTTTGAGGAGACTGACAGGCGGTTTCTAATTCAATGGCGATGTGCTTTATAAGAGAAATTTTAACATGGTGCTGCTTAGATTAGTAGATAGACACGAAGCAGACCTATTAATGACTGAGGTCCATGAGGGTTCATTTGGTACTCATTCCAACGGACATGCCATGGCTAGAAAGATGTTGAGAGCAGGCTACTATTGGTTGACAATGGAGTCTGACTGCTGCAAATACGTGAAGAAATGCCATAAGTGTCAGATTTATGCGGATAAAATCATATTCCTCCAACACTTCTGAATGTGATTTCATCACCATGGCCTTTCTCTATGTGGGGAATTTACATGATTGGCATGATAGAGCCAAAGGCTTCGAATGGTCACAGATTCATTCTCGTAGCAATTGGCTACTTCACCAAATGGGTTGAAGCGGCGTCGTATGCGAACGTGACCAAGCAGGTGGTTGTAAAGTTTATCAAGAATCAACTCATATTCCGGTATGGTGTGCAAGATAAGATCATTACTGGTAATGGATCTAACTTGAACAACAAGATGATGAAAGAGCTATGTAATGAGTTCAAGATCACACATCATAATTCTTCTCCTTATAGACCCAAGATGAATGGGGCTGTTGACGCTGCTAATAAGAATATCAAGAAGATTATCTAGAAGATGGTTGTTACGTACAGAGATTGGCATGAGATGCTGCCATTTGCTTTACATGGATATCGTACATCTGTCCGCACTTCAACAGGGGCAACCCCTTACTCTCTTATTTATGGCATGGAGGTTGTACTCCTAGTAGAGGTGCAGATTCCATCAATGAGAGTCTTGATGGAGGCCAAGTTGACTGATGCTGAATGGGTTCATAGTCGTTATGACCAGCTGAACTTGATTGAAGAGAAGAGATTGAACGCCATGTGCCACGACCAGTTATATCAGCAAAGGATGAAGAAAGCCTTTGATAAGAAGGTCAAGCCTCGTGTGTTCCGAGAGGGTGACCTTATGCTCAAGAAAGTCTTGTCTTCCGCGCCCGATTCCAGGGGCAAGTGGACTCCAAACTATGAAGCTCCATATGTTGTCAAGAGAGCCTTTTCAGGCGGTGCTTTGATACTTACAACTATGGATGGGGAAGATTTCACTCGTCCTGTGAATTCAGATGCAGTCAAGAAATACTTCGTCTAAAAGAAAAATAGAATAGCTCGCTAATTTGAAAACCTGAAAGGGCGACTTAGGCAAAAATGAGTGTCTCGGTGGATTGAAAACCTGAAAGGGCGATCCAGGCAAAAGTTAGAGACATAAAAAATCAATATGTATCCCGTTAGATTGAGTACCTCACCCTGAGGCAATCTAGGCAAAAATTAGGGATTTGGCAAGTAACTGCGTCCTGACAAGACACTGTTCTACAAACTGTCATCCGTCAGAGATTCTCGTTCAGTCACCATCAACTGAAGCTTCAAATACATCGGATTCAGAGTTGGTGGAGAAATGGTCAGTATGTTCAATGTAGCCCTTCTCCAATATATATCACCAATTTCAAATTTGTAAAGATCTATGGAGTCTTGCCATTTGCAGACTACCATTCCATCAAATAAATTTGAGCCTTTATCCAATTATTTACACTCTTATTTGTTCCTATTCAACAAATGTTTTGCATGTTTTAATTGGGGAATATCATTGTTTTTTAAATAAATAAACCTTTCATAACTTGTTCTTAAACAAAGTGAACATTCACAATGATGAAAGGACACTGAGGATGTCTTCAGTGTTCTCCCAAAGATGGTATGATTCTCAACAGGGTAAGACATTTGTTCATATTACTGGCGTGTTTATATCCTCTTCCTCCGGAACCTTTTATGGCTTTCCCCCTCAAGCAGAGTGCGTGATAAAGGTATTTTAGCCTCCTTCCTCCTCAGCAGGTGTAGGCTCTTGATTCGGTCGATCCATGGAAGCTTCTGATTGGTGGTTTCTCCACGAAAATCCATCATCCCCTTTTGATAATTTCCCCGACGGAGTGGCTTTCCCAACGGAACTTATCTATGCCATGATCCTGTTCCCGGTTTGAATGGTTGTTTATTCTCCTGCAGAGATCTTTGTTCCTGATCTCTGGCAGATAGGGTGTTCTCCTTTGAGCCTGGATTTCTCTCCTGAGATGTAGTACTAGATGTTTACTCAATCGATCAGTGGATTTGTTTGTGTTAGAAATGTCTATTTGTCAACATTCATCATACATGAACCCTACATACATGCATAATTTTAACATTCAGATATCCATGTTGCATCCTTGCCATATATCTTTGTCTGTTATCTTTTGTTAGTTGGAAATATACTCCCAAGCAGATGTATGTGTCTGATCTCCCCATGTAGAGTCAGCCCCATAAGTAGAAAATGTTTATCCTTTCTTCCATATTCCCCACCGAGTTATATCCTCGTGGATGATGGTTGTTTCTGTCTTCCTCCCCAACACATATATTGGGATGGAACTTCCCCTTGAGTTATATTCTCATAGGGACAAGTCTTGTTTCATCTTTGCTTCTCTGCTCTGATCCCAGATTGGCTTCTTGTACCCGCTTCCCGCGCTCCCCCGTGGCTTAGATGAATAATTGCTCATTAACCAGTAATTATCCATCCTTTTCCCCTGTGGGGTCTGTGGCCTTCTACCCTCATACCGGTAGTTAAAAGTCCCATTTCTTTGGTTTTCTACCCTCATACCGGTAGTTGTAAACCCTATTTGTATCCCCTTGGCAAGGTTAGCCTGTTGTTCATCCTAACCGATGACGGCTACTTTTCCGTGGTTTCCTACCCAGTATTTGGTAGGTGTAATCCCCTCCTTGACGGTTATCATTATCCAATATTCGGTATTGATAGTCCTTCACCACCCTTTTGAGTATATCTCCTGGATCATTGCCTTCGTCAATGTATCCTCAGAAAGTCATCTTTCATGTGCCGTTTGTCGGTAATGATCGTTTCCCCTTTGATTGGCCATCATTTTATACCTGGTTCTCGGTATCTCCGATGTCCTTTCTTTTTGGTCGATTTATCCTTCATTAACCCAGTAAACGGTTGAGGATAATATTTCTTGCGAGTATGTTATCTAAGTTCCGACGGTAATAGATGATATATCTCATGCACTCTTCGGTCGAAGTCCTTGTTCTTCCCCAGGCGAGTAGATTCGTATCCCCTTTGCGGAATCAAATGTCCATCCTAGAGTTGAGTTTGCTTTTTAGCCCTCCTTTGGATGATGAGTGACTTGGGAATATTCCCCAATTCACGCCCTAGTCGGTCACCTATTATATGCCCAGTAACCGGTATCCCTGGTGTTCCTTCCCCTCTGCTCCCTATTATGACTTTTGTTCCCCGTGGAGTCAGATTTTCCTGAGTTGAAACATACCTTTTTCGGTTTTCCTCAGATAATTCTGGATGTTTGATATCTCTCACCCTTATACCGGTCTTAGATATTCATTCTCCCCGAGCATGTTGTTCTCTCACCCTTATACCGGTGTTTTGATCACATGTCTCCTTGAGCTTATTACCTAGTGGCCGGTAAGACCTCATTCTGTTGCTTCCCCAGAGGAATCCTGTTTGGATGTCCCCCAGCGAGATCCCTTAGTGGATTCTTCCCATCTGAGTCCGGATTTTTATCCGATGTGTCCTTGGTGGATAATTCTGTTGTATTGGCATATTCCCCAATACATGCCCCTTTGAGTCAGCACATGTCTCTCCATTGATTTATTCTTTTGGGATTCTACTCCTTAAGCTTTGAGTCGTGCCCTGCTCATGCAATTTATCCCCTTTTCTATCCCCATAAGAGTCCCGGTGTCTCTGTCCCATTGAGTGCGTCACTCATATGGATTGTTGGTTTCTCCTGATTTATTTCCCTCTTTATGGACACATATCTCCACAGAGTATTACCTTTTTGCATGCATACATTTGCATCATGAGGTCTCCTAGGGACCAAAATTCGTCTCTTTGTTATTATTTAAGCCTATTCTACCTCGTCGAGACAAAGATTTTTACCTTCACTTCTCCGGCTAGAATGACCTTAAGTAGGGGCATCTGTTAGACTCTAATTTTGACCCTAATATCCCTCATGGCATCATAACATTTCATTTGCATAGCCTCAAGGATCTTAAGCATCTTGGTTCCCTTTGCATTTGGGTTGGGACCTCTTGTGAGTGGTTTGAGATCACCAAGAATGTTTGAATTGTATATCATTGCTTTTCTCATTTTATTTTTTAACCAAAAGCACAAAAATATGTCACTAACATTTCTTGTTTGTAGCTTGAGCAATCACAAGGTCTAAAAGCTTATAAGAGATCATTTGTGTAATGATAAGGTCAAGAGAAGATGAAAGCAAGAATGGCAATGATTCCCAAAGCTATCCTCCATCAAATATGCCTCCCTAGTATCTCAATTCATCATTTTGATCAAAGCAAGTCAAGGGGTTTGAGGTTTGTCTCCCAAGAAAACCCTAGTTCATCTAATCATCAATAATGCCTTGCTCATGAAGCAACCTCAACCCATGGTCAGATACCAACAAGGGAAGTTCTTTAATTCATCATTCCATGCATATTTAGACTTATTTGAGTGTCCTCAATCATCAATTCATCAAGATATGAGTTGTGGACTTGAGAAGTTGATCAGTCAATTCATCTGTCTATTTTGAAATGCACTGAAACCTAACGTTTTATTTTTTGGTCAAATGGAGATGATCCCAAGAGCAACAATGTTCTTAAGGACAATAGGAACAACTTTCATGTTCATCAAAAATCCATTTGAGGCTTTGAAGATCATCATCCATTCTAAGACATTATAGATCATTTTGACTGAAACATTAATTTTGGGTCAACTTCCCAAGAACATAACTCATTCATTTTTTATGTTATTGGGGTGGGACCAAATGAATTGGAAAGCTTATTGTGTCTAATTCAAGTGTTATGTTTAGCAAAATTTCAAAATCTCAAAATAAATACATGTGATAATGCAAAACATTATAGGTCACTTTGAGCCAAATGCAAAGAAATGGACAAATTGACTTAGTTTCTAGGACTTTCCCTATGCAAAATTGGAGTAAAAGGACCTTAATGATGAAGATAGATTAGAAGGACCAAACCTCTAAACTCACTCTTGTCCATTCTTGATTTGTTTTCATAAAACTTTTGATGTGTGTGCTCTTGTGCTATGGAATTCTATAAGAGCTCAAATTAAAGAACCATTGCCATGTTCATCCAAAGTGGAAGAGTCAAGATGCATTGAGGATCTCTTAAGAGGCTTGTGTGATTGTTGCTTGAGCTTACTTTTATTTTTCTTGCATACTCCAAATAATGGGAGCTACTTGGATCATCAATATGATCTCAAGAGAGGAACTGCATTTGTGGTCTTGTTTCTTATCCCTTATCTCTTGTATGATTAGGACTTTAGCCATTCTTCTTCTTCCCTCCACTCTAACCCAAGCCAAAACTTTTGTGCAAACATTTAACACTTATTTTCAAACATTATAAACCTAAGCCTTATGCTTTTGATTTTCAAACTTTCTTTTCATAACACTTATTTTGAATTGAACTTTTAAACCAACTTTGACCATATTCTGTATATACTTTTCATTGGTAAATATAACTCATTGAAATGCTTTTGTGGTTTCAATGGCCACTTCCTTAATCAAAATTTTTCATAACCTTTAGCTATTAGGTTTGAGTTATCCTTGAGGTAGATGTAATACTTACCTATATCCTTAGTGATGGACAATGAGTCTTCCATGCTTATTATAGGGTTAACCCCTCACTAGCATGTTGAAGCTATCCTCACATGGTGGATTTGTGGTTTTAGGTTGAGTTTTCTCCCTTGGATAATAAAGGACCTTAAGGATTTTGGACCAATCAATTCACCAACTCATTTTTGAGATTTTTACCCAGAACTACGAGGTTTTGATCCTAATCTTTTTAAGATGATACGTAGGCAATGGGTTTATCCATCCAAACACAAAATGTAAATAAACTTGTATATCCTCTTCTCATCTCTTCAATCATGTTTGGACAAATAAATTTTCACAAAATACCAACCTTACAACAAGTATGAAAAGGGCTCCCTAGGAGTACCTCGGATGTTTTGGGTGCTTAAAACCTTCCCATTGCATAACCAACCCCCTTACCCAGATCTCTGACATTTTTATTAGTTTTTGATTTGATAAAACTTTCAGGTTTTTGTTTGCTTTCTAACCATTCCTTTGGATAAATAGAAGTGCGGTGGCCACTCGACTTGTATGGTTTACCTTGGATTTAGTCAATATCTCTAATGGTAACGAATACCCCGCTACAAGTTGAACTTCAAAGGTTTACATCTCAATTGTTTTAATTTGAATCTCATCATATATTGTGCTTTGCTTGTGTTTGCTTGTTTTTCTGAAGTCCTCGTGTGAGAGGCAAGCCAATGGTGGCTTTAATTAGATGAATTGATGCATTTCAGATTGAACACCTGGATTTTCCATCTCAGATTTATTCTTCCAGAGGGATCTTGAGAGCAATCCAAGGTTACATGGGTGATGTACATCACCCCAACTTTAATTTGGTATAAGGCACGTGTAGTTTGGTTGAGGTTGCAAAACATGCAACTGGTGGCCGGTTTCTGTTTGCTCACCGGAGAAGACGGTGGTTTCCACCACCATATGATGAGGAAATTTGTCAAACCTAGTTTGACCATGTTAGACTTATGATGATCCAATTGGACTTATCCAAGTTGATTTGAATTGGATTTGAAGTTTGACCTTACTTTGTTCATTTTATTTTATTTATTATTTTAATTCCAAAAAAAATACCAAAAATATGTTTGACCTTTCTTGACTTCTAATCTTCATTTCACTTCTGTTTACCATTGATTGATGTTGATTCCATTCATATTTGATCATTGTGCTTTGGTTATGTCATTTGAATTTTCACTTTGTACATTTCATCTTCATCTCTTTTTTTCTTCTTTTTCTTTTGACCAATGCATTAATGATTTGTGGTTAGCCTTAACATATGAGAGGCTTAAACTTCTTTGATCCAAATCAAATTAAACTTGATCAAAGATCAAGTGAATTTCTTTGTGTCCAAGATAGGTTGCTTATTGGTCAAGCAAAAAACCTAAAATCCATACAAGGTCATTCTTCTTTTCTTTTGGCATGGCAAGTTGTAGGAGCTTGGCTTACTAGTCATGATCTCTAACTTGTGTTGATTTGCCTATAGTTTTATTGACCGGCCTCAGATAAGTGTGACTACTACATTAGTCCACTTACGATTGCTTAACATAGGGTTAAATTGCCTTATGGCACACTAACATTAACTACTAACACTAACTTTAATTCAGGCATTTAATTCTTACAATTTACCTTAATGCAATTTAATTTATTGCTCATATATTCATATTGACTTTTCCCTTTTCTCACTTGAGCTCATGTTTATGTTCATGCCATTTTCTTTTTGCTCATTTGAGCATATTATTGTGTAAATATATTGTGGCTTTGTGCTTGTTTTGTATTTGTTTGTCTGAACCCAATGCAAAATGGAGAAAGGATTTAGACTTACGACCATACCTATGCTTAACGGAGTTCAAGAGAAACTAGGCCTCATTCCTTTAGAATTCTAAATTGATTGAAGAGCAACTAGGCCTCATGCCTTTAGAATGCTTAAATCTTGAAGTTGACTTGAAAGGACCCCTAATCCAAAACTTTTTCTTTGTCCATTCCTCTTATTGCATTATGAACTTTTTGATTGTTTGTTCTTGTGTGATAGGGATTTAAAACTTGAGATAGTAAGAAGTACCATTGTCATGAGCATCCAAGTTAAGAGAAACACACCAAGTGGGAGATCCTGGGAGCTTGAATGTTTAAATGTTGTGATTGCTTGTTGCTTTGTAAGTCCAAAGGAAATGAGCATATTGAATCATCTTTATGATCTCAAGAAAGGAACTACAAGGGTTTTATCTCTTCCCTCATCTTTGCATGTTTAGGACTAGCCCTTCTCTTATTCTCTCCACTCTAACCCAAGCCAAAATCATTTTGTGTAAACATTAACATTTGTCTTCAAAACTAGAAACCTAGGTATTATGCCTTTGATTTTTCCAAACTCTTTTCACTAATACTTATTTTGAATTGAACCTTAAGTCAACTTTGACTTCATTTTGTGAATACTCCTAATTTGTAGATACAACTCACTTCATGTGATTTTTGTGGTTCTAATGGCCACCTTTGTTAAAAACTTTTTCATAAACATTAGTCATTAGGTTTGAGTTATCATAGTGGTTGATATAAACCTCACCTTTATCCTTAGTGATTGGACTATAAGTCTTCCATACTTATTATTGGATGGATCCCTCACTAGTATGTTGAAGCTCTCCTCACATGGTGTATTGTTGGTTTAGGTTGAGTCTTCTCCCTTTGATAACAAAAGAGATTAAGGCTTTTGACAAATCAATTCACCAACTTATTTTGAGATTTTTACCCAGAACTACGAGGTTTTGATCCTACCTTTGTGATGGTACGTAGGCAATGGGTTTATCCATTCAAACAACAAAATTGTAAATATGTGTATTCTTTTCTCATCTCCCTAATCATGTTTGCACATATATTTTCATAAATACCAACCTATAATACACATTGAAAAAAGGGCTCCCTTAGAGTACTAAGTATGTTTTGGGTGCTTAAAACCTTCCCATTTCATAACCAACCCTCTTACCCAAATCTCTGACATTTTTATTAGTTTTTGATTTGATAAAACTTCTCGGTTTTTGGTCTCTTTTTAACCTTTCCTTTGGATAAATAGAAGTGTGGTGGCGACTCAAATTGTATGATTTACTTTTGATTTAGTCAATAAATCTAAAGGTAACGAAGACCCTGCTACAGCAATGTGGCGACTCTGCTGGGGAACTGTTGTTGCTTCCTAGTGGGTTAACCTACTTTTTGCTTTGTTGTATTGTATATTTATATTTATTGGTGACATATTTTGGTGAAAATTTGGGATGACTATATTGTTTGTAATGATTGATTTGCTTGATATATCAATTGCTTGTGTGCTTGGTGGTCTCTTGTGAGATGAGTTCTATACCCGAACTCGAGTGCACTTATGATAGGAGAATGGTATAGTCTTGTTGACTTGTGTGGAGTTATTCCTTAGCAAGTTGACTTGCAAGCCCATTCACTTGGTGGAGATCTTGTTGGGATCAATAATGTCACACGAGTAGTCGTGGTTAGGCATTACACTTTCCATATAAACCTTAGAAGCCAAGGATCTTAGATTACCTAGCCCATCTTGGCCTATTTTAGGACGTAGTGCGAAGGTCGTTCATGTGTAAGATTTGATATGATTGTTACGCGATACTACACTCATAAGAGTCTCTTGAGAATATTTTTGGAATGATGACTATGGGAACCTTTTTAGAACATGATTGTTAGGTTTAACTATAGTACACTCCCTTTGGGTGGTTCTTAACCGAGACACCATGCTCGTGACTTGCAACAAACCCTTGATTAATGGTCGATTCGTTCTCGTATATCCTCAATATCAATCGATCTTGGGTGTTGATAAGGTGTAAACTATAATCCACCCAAATGGATGATTGATATTGAGGATGACTTGATCCATCCATTGACCTTCGTGTGGCTTGACTTGCTTGATCCTTGAGTGTGATTGTTGCATTCATGCATTCATGCATTCATTTGCATCCATATCATCAACAAGAAAATTTTCAAGGAACTTAAGAGGTCTATTTGCATGTTTTTAGACATGGATAAGCAAAGAAGGAATACGAAGAAGTACAATTTCAGACAATGCGACTTGAAAGAGTATGGCTATATGGTGGGCATCCCTTGGAGTTCAAAGCTCGCCATGGGAAGCTTCTGTCTATTCTTGCTACTCAGGTGGATGAAGGTCTGATGAGTGTGTTAGTGCAGTTCTATGATCCCTTGTACCGTTGCTTCACTTTTCCGGATTTCCAGCTTTTGCCTACACTTGAGGAGTATGCCTATCTGGTGGGCATACCTATCTTGGATCAGTTGCCGTTCAGTGGCTTGGAGAGAGTTCCTTCTTCCCAAGAGATTGTTGCTCATATTGGTGCTCATATGACTACCAAAGGTGGAATTCAAGGTCTCCTATATGATTTCCTTATCGCCCAAGCTACTCTGTTTGGAAAGGCCATGAGTGAGGACGCCTTTGAAGCCGTATTTGTACTTCTCATCTATGGGCTAGTGTTATTCCCCAACATCGACAATTTTGTGGATGTGAACGCCATTAGGATTTTCTCTACTCTTAATTCCGTTCCGACTCTGTTGGGTGACACTTATTTCTCTTTGCATATGAGGAATGCAAAGGGTGGTGGTACCATTGTGTGTTGTTTGCCTCTGTTGTACAAGTGGTTTATTTCGCACTTGGCTCAGATGCTTGCCTTCAAGGAGAACGAAGGATGTCTATGGTGGTCCACGAGACTTATGTCTCTCACTAATGATGATATCTTTTGGTATAACCGTATATACAATGATGTCCAGATTATTCACTCTTGTGGTGAATTCTCCAATGTGCCTCTTTTTGGTACATGTGGTGGAATTAACTATAACCTTATTTTGGCTCACCGTCAGCTTGGGTTCCCCTTAAAGGATAAACCTAACAACATCCTGTTGGAAGGTGTATTCTTTCAAGAGGGTAAAGATCCCCAGGAATTGAAGGGCAGGAAGGCCCGCGCTTGGCGCAAGATTCGTAGGAAGGGAAAGAAAGAGTTTGGTCCGAAGAATTGTATTGCTCTAGAACCCTATACATCATGGGTAAGAAGGAGAGCTTCAACCCTCCCTAACCTAGGAGTAGAGAAGTTGAGAGATGAAGACTGTTCACGTGCTTGGATCCGTGAGCGAGAGGAGCTACTTCAGCCACTCAGAGATAAGGATGATGTGATAGAATTTCTGGAGCATCAGATTATTGATGAGCCAGATGATGTGGTGACTTCTCTTCTTCCTCAGTCATCCAGGTTTTGGAAGAGGAAGTATGATCGACTCGCCAAGGAGAAGGCAATTATGGGGCAGCCTATGAGAGAGAGGTGAAGAGGCTTCGTGCAGCTTATCTTCCGGCCTCTAGAGCTTTGGAAGATTGCTTCTAGAGTTCCATAGGATGTTATTTTCCTTCTCTCTTGTATTATATTTGGTTACCAATATTGTACTTCTTCTTTGGTGTAAAATTTTTTCCAAATATTATTGATATGATCATTCCATTATATGTCTAAAATGATTAATATTTCCAAATATTTGCAAATAGATCTCCATAAAGTTCCTCTGATAATAAAAACAAATCATATGCACAAACATTGCATACATCATATGCATAAGCATGTTTTGTTAAGGGTTTCTTGATCAGTGGTCTAACTCTGTGTTCTTCATTTATTTTGAAGACAAGCTGACACACCAGTATAACACCAGAGCGAATTCTTCAAAGCTGAAGGATCATCTTGAACAAGAGAACAGAGAATTGAAGGAAGAAGTAGCTAGGCTGACTACCAAGATGGAGTCATTCCTGGCTTCTCAGAGCCAGTCTTCTCCACCTCTAGGCGTACTCCTTAAATGTCACCTTCTTCTACTGTGCCTGCCGCCACTGCTCACTTCGCGCCGACTATGCCAGCCGGGTTTCCATGGGGGATGCCCGCTAACTTTGTGCCTGAGGGTCTCACTCCGACCTTTGCTTCTCTGTCGGCATCTAGCCCGGTCCTTGTTGTGCCACCTGCCGTTGTGCACACGTTACCGAGAGTCGAAGACACCATTTATCATTCTGAGCCATCTGAGGCCCCAGATGTTTATGAGAAAATGGACGCCATGAATGACCAATTCCTTGAGTTGTGCAAGGAATTGAAGAATCTAAGAGGAAAAGTCCTCTTCGGTAAATCTGCTGCTGAGTTGTGCCTCGTGCCCAATGTCAAGATCCCTATCAACTTCAAAGTACCTGACTTTGAAAAATATAAGGGAAACACTTGCCCTCTCAGCCATCTTGTGATGTACGCACGCAAGATGTCAACTCAGACAGAGAATGATCAACTCCTCATCCACTATTTCCAGGACAGCCTGTCCGGTGCCGCACTCAGATGGTATATGGGTCTGGATAGTGCGAACATCCGCTCCTTCAGCGACCTTGGCGAAGCTTTCATCAAGCAGTACAAGTATAATGTTGATATGGCTCCCGATAGGGACCAGGTGCGGGCTATGTACCAGAAGGACAAGGAGACGTTTAAGGAGTTCGCCCAGAGGTTGCGTGAATTGGCCACACAGATTGTGCCACCACTCGAAGAGAAAGAAATGACGAAGATATTTTTAAAGACTTTAAGCTCTTTCTACTACGAGTGAATGATTGCTAGTGCTCCCTTGGACGTCACCGAAATGGTGAACATGGGGACGAGGCTAGAGGAAGGAGTCCGTAAAGGACGTCTCTCCAGGGATGAAGGCTCTTTTGCAAAGCGTTATGGGGGCTTTGCAAAGAAGAAGGAGGGGGAGGCACATGTTGTGTCTTCCCATATCAAACGAAGACCCTCTATAAAGAGGACGACTGTTCGCCCTGCCAGTACCAGCATTTGATGGCCCATATAGTACCTGCCTTCAGGGAAGCTCAACATTATCAACAACAACAACGTCAATAATATCAACAACAACATCACTGTCCGCAACAGTAGGCCTACCAGCCTCGAAACAACAATAATACCAGCGCCAGCTACGATAGGAAGAGGGTCACTTTCGATCCAATTCCAATGACCTATGCTGAACTCTATCCTTTGTTGATAGACAGGAAGATGATTACTCCACGCGGTCCACCCGCTGTACTGATCGACCCTAAGTGGTGGTACAAGCCTGAGCTACATTGTGTATATCAGTCCGGTTCTCCCGGACATGATGGGGAGAACTGTTATCCCCTGAAGACCAAGGTGCAAGACCTTGTTAGAAGTGGGATTTTGTTTTTCAAGGACATAGGTCCCAACGTAAAGAAGAAACCATTGCCCGAGCATGGGAAATCTGCTGTGAACATGGTCCAAGGTTGCCTTGGCAAGTACAAAGTCCTGAATGTCAATCATATTAGGCAACCGTTGGTCGAGATGCACAGACTATTATGTGGATATAGTCATTACGAGCATGACCATGACAGATGCCGGGTGTGCAATGTCAACGAGAGAGGATGTCGCCAAGTCAGGAAGGACATCCAAGAGATGCTGGATCTGGGTGTGATCGAGATACTTCAGAATCGTGAAGAGGATGAAGTGAATGATATATCCCCTGTTTTCAGAATACCAGAACCTGTTGTTCTCAGATATGATGGCAGCAAGAAGAAGGTTTCTCCATCTCTTATTATCAAGCCAGCGGGCCCTGTCCCGTACTCTTCGGACAAACCTGTTCCCTACAGATATAACGCAGTTGCGTTATAAGATGGGAAGGAGGTGTCGTTGCCCTCCACTTCTGTTGTGAGTATATAGGATGTCAGTGGTGTGACCCGTAGTGGTCGTGTTTTCTCAGCGCCGCTGAAATCCCAAGATGACATGAGAAGAGCTAATGTTGATAATTCTGCTGATCTTGTGGGGACTTCTTCTTCTCCGAATCCAACACTTGCTGTAAAGGGTGTTAACCCTGCCGTTGTTGCTAAAGCTCCTGTCCCTGTTGGCCTGCATGGCATTCTGAGAGAGGACTGTGATGAGATGATGAGGCTCATCAAGAGGAGCGAGTATAATGTTGTTGATCAACTGCTTCAAACTCCATCAAAGATATTTGTCCTAACATTACTGATGAATTTTGAGCCACACCGCGAAGCTCTGCAGAGGGTGTTGGACGTGGCATACGTGGATCACGATGTCACAATTAAATAGTTTGATAGCATTGTTGCAAACATAACTGCTTGTAGCAATTTGAGCTTTTGCGATGCTGATCTTCTCGAGGAGGGAAAGGACCACAATTTGGCTCTACACATCTCTATGAACTGCAAGGATGATGCGTTGTCTAATGTGCTGGTAGACATAGGATCATCGCTAAATGTGTTGCAAAAATCCACTCTAGCGAAACTTACTTATCAAGTGTCTCCCATGAGGCAGAGTGGAGTGGTAGTCAAAGCTTTTGATGGGTCGAGGAAAACTATGATTGGCGAAGTTGAACTCCCAATCAAGATTGGACCTAGTGATTTCCAGATCAATTTTCAGGTCATGGATATCCATCCATCATATAGTTGCTTGCTTGGTAGACCATGGATTCACGAGGCAGGCGCCGTGACATCCACCCTACACCAAAAGTTAAAATTCGTCAAGAATAAGAAGTTGGTGGTGATAGGGGGAGAGAAGGCTCTCTTGGTAAGCCATTTGTCTTCCTTTTCCTATATAGATGCTGAGAATGAGGTTGGGACTCCGTTCCAAGCCTTATCTATTGTTCAGCCTTCAAGGAATGGACCTTCTTCATTTTCTTCCTACAACGATGCGAAGTTGGCCATTGAGCATGGCGCAACTACTGGTTTATGACAAATGATTAAGGTGGAAGATAATAAATCTCGGGCTGGCATAAGGTATTCTTCAGGAATTTCCAACGAGCGTGGGTTGTTCCATAGTGGAGGTTTCATCCACACTATTGAAGACCAAGAGGCTGCTGCCATCATGGAAGATGATGCAGAGGAAGATCTAGGTAACTTTATCATCCCTGGAGGAATTTGCAATAATTGGGTCACTGTTGATGTTCCAACAGTTGTCCATAAGTCCATGTAATGTGTTCACTTTTGTTTAAAAACCCTTCTCCCATGCCAAAAGGAGAAGTGATGACATTGTTGGCACATTAATACAATGATATTCATTCAATAATTACATGTTACATGTTTTTTTTTCCAAATTATTTTCCCTTTTTGCTTTTTGCATGAAATTGGTGATCACTAAAAAACCCTAAAAAGAGAATAAAATCAATCTTTCCATCTGCATAATGATTTGCTTTGCTTGAATTCTGAAATCCCTTTTATATCTCAAAATCATTATGCAGGTTGATCAAACCCATTGAACATAATGATCCAACACCATCTCCCAACTTTGAGTTCCCTGTATTTGAGGCCAAAGAAGATGATGTTGAAGAGATTCCTGATGAGATTACCCGTCTGCTTGAGCACGAGGAGAAGATCATTTAGCCGCATCTTGAGAATCTGGAAACAGTCAACTTGGGGTCTGAAGATTGTGTTCGTGAAGTAAAGATTGGGGCACTCCTTGAAGAGTCTGTGAAGAAGGGGTTGATTGAGTTGCTACGAGAATATGTCGACGTCTTTTCCTGGTCATATGAAGACATGCCTGGTCTAGATATTGATATCGTGCATCATTTCCTGCCTTTAAAGCCTGGGTGTGTGCCTGTGAAGCAGAAGCTCAAAAGAACTCATCCTGATATGGCAGTGAAGATTAAAGAAGAAGTTCAGAAGCAAATTGATGTGGAGTTTCTGGTGACTTCTACATATCCTCAATGGGTGGCCAATATTTTGGTTGTGCCTAAGAAAGATGGAAAAGTCCGAATGTGTGTGGACTATCGAGACTTGAATGAAGTTAGTCCAAAAGATGATTTCCCTCTACCACACATTGATATGTTGGTAGACAATACAGCTAAATTCAATGTCTTCTCATTTATGGACGGATTTTCCGGCTATAATCAAATTAAAATGGAACCCGAGGATATGGGGAAGACAACATTCATCATACCTTGATGAACATTCTGTTATCGAATGACGCCCTTCGGTTTGAAGAACGCCGGAGCCACGTATCAACGTGCTATAACTACCTTGTTTCATGATATGATGCATAAGGAGATCGAGGTATATGTTGATGATATGATTGCAAAGTCGAGAACGGAAGTTGAACATGTAGAACACTTGTTGAAGCTTTTCCAGCGTTTGAGGAAGTACAAACTCCGCCTGAATCCGAACAAGTGTACATTTGGAGTCTATTCCGGCAAGTTATTGGGCTTTATTGTCAGTGAAAGAGGTATTGAGGTTGACATTGCCAAGGTCAAAGCAATACAAGAGATGCCTGCGCCCAAAACTGAGAAGCAAGTTTGAGGTTTTCTTGGCCGCTTGAATTATATTTCCAGATTTATATCCCACATGACTGCCACATGTGCACCTATATTCAAGCTCCTCCGGAAAGATCAGCGTCATGATTGGATCGAGGATTGCCAGAAGGCCTTTGACAGTATCAAAGAGTATCTGTCTGAGTCTCCGATTCTGTCTTCGCTAGTTGAAGGAAGACCTTTGAATATGTACTTAATTGTTCTTGAGGACTCCATGGGTTGTGTACTGGGTTAGCAAGATGATTCAAGGAAGAAAGAGTATGATATATACTATCTGAGTAAGAAGTTCACTGATTGTGAGTCTCGATACTCAATCCTTGAGAAGACATGCTGTGCTTTGACTTGGGCTGCTAAGCGTTTACGCAAGTATATGTTGATTCATACGACTTGGTTGATATCCAAAATGGATCCAATCAAGTATATCTTTGAGAAGCCTGTTTTAACTGGGAGGATTGCCTGTTGGCAGATGGTGTTGTCTGAGTATGATATTGAGTATCAAGCTCAAAAAGCTATTAAAGTTAGTATCTTGGCTGACCATTTGGCACATCAACCAATTGAAGATTATTAGTCTGTTCAGTACGACTTCCCAGATGAGGAGATTCTGTATTTGAAGATGAAAGATTGCGATGAGCCTACGCTCGATGAAGGGCCAGAGCCTGGTTCCCAATGGGGTTTGGTATTCGATGATGCTGTTAATCAATATGGAAATGGTATTGGGGCAGTGATTATTACTCCTCAGGGCACACATTTTCCTTTTACAGGAAGGTTAACTGTCAAGTGCACGAATAATATGGCGGAGTATGAGGCATGTATTATGGGATTGGAAGAATGTATTGATCTTAGGATCAAACATCTTGATGTTTATGGAAATCCGGCCCTTGTTGTTAATCAGATTAAAGGTGAATAGGAGATGAATCAGCCTGGCCTCATCCCATATAGAGATTATGCGAGGAGGATTTCAACTTTATTTACTAAGGTTGACTTCCATCATATCCCTCGAGATGAGAATCAGATGGCAGATGCTCTTGCTACACTTGCTTCCATGATTATGGTGAAATATTGGAATGAAGTCCCCAATATTACCGTGATGCGCTTGGATAGACCAGCCAATGTATTTGCAGTTGAAGAAGTGAAAGATGATAAGCCGTGGTATTTTGATATCAAGTGCTTCCTCAAATGTCAAATTTACCCGCCTGGGGCACCTGTTAAAGATAAGAAGACTTTGAGGAGATTATCTGGAAGTTTCTACCTCAATGGCAATGTGCTTTATAAGGGAATTTTTGACATGGTTCTGCTCTGATGCGTGGATAGACACGAAGCAGACCTATTGATGGTTGAAGTCTATGAGGGTTCATTTGGTAGTCATTCCAATGGACATGCCATGGAAAAGAAGATGTTAAGAGCAGGCTACTATTGGCTGACAATGGAGTCTGACTGCTGCAAATATGTGAAGAAATGTCATAAGTGTCAGATTTATGCGGACAAGATTTATATTCCCCCGACACTTCTGAATGTTATTTCATCACCATGGCCTTTATCCATGTGGGGAATTGAAATGATTGGCATGATAGAGCCAAAGGCGTCGAACGATCACCGTTTTATTCTCGTAGCAATTGATTACTTCACCAAGTGGGTTGAAGCGGCATCATATGCAAACGTGACCAGGCAGGTAGTTGTGAAGTTTATCAAGAATCAACTCATATGTCGTTATGGTGTGCCAGACAAGATCATTACTGATAATTGATCTAACTTGAACAACAAGATGATGAAAGAGCTGTGTAGCGAGTTCAAGATTGCACATCATAATTCTTCTCCCTATAGACCCAAGATGAAAGGGGCTGTTGAAGCTGCTAACAAGAACATCAAGAAGATTATTCAGAAGATGGTTGTTACGTACAAAGATTGGCATGAGATGCTGCCATTTGCCTTGCACGACTACCGTACATTTGTCCGCACTTCAACAGGGGCAACCCCTTTCTCTCTTGTGTATGGCATGGAGGTTGTGCTTCCCGTAGAGGTCGAGATCACGTCAATGAGATTCTGGATGGAAGCCAAGTTGACTGAAGTTGAATGGGTTCAGAGTCGTTATGACCAACTGAATTTGATAGAAGAGAAGAGATTAACCGTCATGTGCCATGGTCAGTTATATCAGCAAAGGATGAAGAAAGCCTTTGATAAAAAGGTCACGCCTCGTGTGTTCCGAGAAGGTGACCTCATGCTCAATAAAGTTTTGTCGTTCGCGCCCGATTTCAGGGGCAAGTCGACTCCAAACTATGAAGGTCCATATGTTGTTAAGAGATCCTTTTCAGGCAGTGCTTTGATACTTACAACTACGGATGGGGAGGATTTCACTCGTCCTGTGAATTTAGATGCAGTCAAGAAATACTTCGCCTAAAAAATAAAACAGAATAGCTCGCTAAGTTGAAAACCCGAAAGGGCGACTTAGGCAAAAATGAGCGTCTCGGTGGATTGAAAACCCGAAAGGGCGATCCAGGAAAAAGTTAGGGACATAAAAAATGAATATGTATATCCCGCTAGATTGAGTACCTCACCTTGGGACAATCTAGGCAAAAATTAGGGATTTGGCAAGTAACTGCATCCTGACAAGACTTTGCTCTACAAGTTGTCATCTGTCAAAGGTTCTCGCTCAGTCATCGTCAACTGAAGCTTCAAATACATTGGATTCAGGGTAGGTGGAGAAATGGTCATTATATTCAATGTAGCCCTTTTTCCAATATATATCACCAATTTCAAATTTGTAAAGATCCATGGAGTCTCGCCATTTGTGGACCACCATTCTATCAAATAAATTTGAGCCTTTATCCAATTCTTTGCACTCTTATTTATTTTTGTTTAACAAATGTTTGCATGTTTTAATTATCATTTTTTTAAATAAATGAAGTTTTATAAACTATTTTAAACAAAAGCGAACATTCACAATGACTGAAAGGATAATTGGAATGTCTTCAGTGCTCTCCCAAGGATAATTGGAATGTCTTCAGTGCTCTCCCAAGGACAATGATTGAAAGGATAATTGGAATGTCTTCAGTTATCCTCAGCAGTTTGGCTTGTAGTTTCTCCCCAACGGGTTTGCCTACAACTCATCCACATTAAGGTCGTTCATAGCAGATGTTCCCCAGTTGGATCACCTTCAGTCTTCCCTAGTGGAGTTGCCTGATCAGAGCCTCATATTTGTTTTCCACTCCTGATTGGAAAACTTGCGAGTAGGGTTGGTGTTGAAGATGTTTTTTTCCTTCCCCAATGGAGCATTGGTTCTCTCCATGGCAGAGATGTCTCTCCAATAGACGAGGATGAGTATTTTGATTGTTAGAACTCCTGTTTGGTGGTTGTTCCCCCTAGAACTTCATATCTTTCCTTGATAAGTTCCCCAGTAGAGTTTATTCTACGAAGGAATCTTATCCGTGTTGAACTCCCCAATAGAGTGTCCCCTACGATGGATCAGTTTGTCTGATCAGCAGCAAGTCACAGGTAGTGACTCTGTAGCTTCCTCAGCGGAGTGATTCGTTCCTTCTCCCGGTGGCAGAGATGTTTCTTCAGCGGTTAGAAGAGAATGATTGATTGATGTGTTTCTGTTTGGTGGTTATTATCGACAGAATTTCATATTATTGCTGGAAGATCCCCGGTAGTTGATGACCGTGACCTTTGCTTATCCCCAACAATGGTCTCTGATCTCCAGCGGTGGTATTTGTCCCCGGAAGCGACTCTGCTTGATCCCCAGCTGCATTCTATGTCTCCTGGCATCTGATGCTCCCCACCAGAGTGGATTTCCTCCTGTGGGCCTGGTTTTTCTTTCTTGAGATGTTATACCAGATGTCCGTCCATGGATTCTTGGACCTGTTTGTGTTAGATATGTCTGTTTGTCAGCATTAATCATGCATAAACCACGCATATACATACATAATTATAGAATTCAATATTCATGTTGCATTCTCTGCCATATATCTTTGTTTGTTATCTTCTGCTAGTGGTGAAATGTTCTTCCCCAAGCAAATGTTCGTGTCTGATCTCTCCAAATAGAGTCAGCCCTGTAGGCAGATAATGTATATCTTTCCTTCTTTATTCCCCACTGAGTTATGTCCTCGTGGATGATTATTGTTTCGGTTTCCTCCCTAAATATGTATTGGGATGGAATTACTTGTTGGTGTAAGCCCTAGAGGCCAATACTTTTTGGTACTTGTATCGAATTATCTATTAATAATAAAAGGCATTTTCTTTATTATGGTTGATTAATAAAGTCCCTGGAATAGATAGTCCGTTTAAACTAGTAAGTGTGACTTAATCATGAGAACACATTAAACATAAGGACATTATTCTTAAAGTATCCGTAGTCGAGCTTTATTGTGAAGTGGGATGACATTAAAGCATTAAGACTATTATGTATATAGACTGATGATCACATCTCATGGATCATGGATAAAGAGTTATCAAGTCTTAAACATAGGTATGAATATTAGGAGTAATATTTATACCGGATTGACCCGCTATGAGAATACTCTATAGAAAGTTATGCAAAGTGTCATAAGTTATTCTCATGGTGATAATAGTGTATTCCACTCTTCGACCTGAAACCACTATGGACCCTAGATGTAGAGTCGAGTGCTTTATTGCTGATCCAACATTGTCCGTAACTGGATAACCATAAAGACAGTTGATGGGTACTCCACGAAGCATGCTGAGGGACATGAGTGACCTAGATGGAATTTGCCCATCCTGCATAACAGGATAAATGTCTATGGGCCCAATATTGAACTGAACAAGGATGACACGGTCTATGCCTTGTGTTCAATATAGACATAAGGGCAAAAGGGTAATTATACACATAAGTATTATCACAGAAGGTGTTGTCAGATCACATGACATTTTCGTGTCTTGGGTAGCAGTGATGTGTTGCTAGATACCGCTCACTGTTTATTATATTAAATGCGTGATTTAATATAATTGCCAACGTCACGAAAACCTACAGGGTCACACACAAAGGACGGATTGATGAGAGATAGAGTAACTAAGGAATACCGTAAGGTACGATGCCCTTAAGTGATTTATAGAACATCGTAAGGTACGGTGTACTTGAGTAGAATACGAAATATGGTAAGGTACCATGAGCTTAAGTGATTTTGGGCATATTATAAGATATGGGCCAAAATACACTTAAGTGGGATTTTAGCTTGAAGCCCACACAAGTGGTTCTATAAATAGAACCCTTGTGCGGAAGCATAAAATTGCGGTTGCATTATTTTCGTTTTCTCTCACTCTCTCTCTCTCACTCAAAGCCTTCATTCGTACCAGCTAGCACTGAGATTGAAGGAACCCGTTCGTGTGGACTGAGTAGAGACGTTGTCATCGTTCAATGTTCGTGATCGCTTCGTGGATCTGCATCAAAGGTTTTGATCGTCACAAGAGATATGCACCAAAGGTTTCGATCATCACAAGAGGTAAATATTCTATCACTGATCATGACCATTCGTAAGGATCTCTAAAGGAGAAATTTTAATTTCCGCTGCGTTTTGGACCGTAATTCTCCTTCATTACTCCCCTGAGCTATATCCTCATTGGGTAGAGTCTTGTTTGATTGTGTCTTTCTAGCTTGATCCTAGATTGACTCCTTTCGTGTTATTTCCCCTGCAATTCCCTGTGGTTTAGTTATTCAATTGCATAGTAATCAGTAATTGTTCATCCTTTTCCTAGTGGACTTTGTGGCCTTCTACCCAGTAATCGGTAGTTGTAAGTCTTATTTCTGTGGTTTTCTACCCAGTAATCGGTAGATGTAATCCCCTCTTTGTTGGTTATCTTTATCCAATATTTGGTATTGATATTCCTTCATTTTTTGAGTATACAACCAAGTAACCGGTGATATATCTTTGGGATCATTGCTTTTGTCAATGTATCCCTAGCGAGTCATCTTTCATTTACCCTTGTTTGGTAATGATTGTTTCTCCTTTGGATTGGTCATCATTTCATACCCAATAACCGGTTGTGGATAGTTTTCCATGCGAGTATACTATCTACGTTATGACGGTAATAGATAATATATCTCATGCGCTCTTCAGTCGAAGTATTTTTCTTCCTCAGTTGAGTAAGATTCGTATTTCCTTGTGGAATCGAATGTCCATCCTGTAAATTGAGTTTGTTGTTTCAGGCCTCCTTTTCGGATGATGAGTGTCTTGGATATGTTCCCAATTCACGCCTGGTTGGTCACCTATTATATGCCCAGTAACTGGTATCCTTGGTGTGCCTTCCTTCTGCTCCCTATTATGACTTTTTATCCCATGTGGAGTCAGATTTTCCTGAGTTGAAATTTGCCTTTTTAGGTCTTCCTCAGATGATTTGGATGATTGATATTTCTCACCCTTATACCTGTCTTAGATGTTCTTTCTTCCTGAGCGTGTTGTTCTCTCACCCTTATACTAGTGTTTTGATCACATGTCTCTGTTTTTAGTTTATTACCCAGTAACCGGTAATACCTCATTTGTTGTTTCCTCAACTGAGTCCCTTAGTGGATTTCCCCACCTGAGTCCATATTCCCCAATACATGCATCTTTGCGTCAGCTCGAGTCTTTCCATTGATTTATTTTCGTGGAATCCATTTGTGTCTCCCAGCAAATCTTCAAGTCGTGACCTGCTCACACGTTTTATTCCCTTTATCCCCTCTCGAGTCTCTGTCTCCTAGTTAGTTTTCCTTATGGAATGTGTTATACTCCCGCGGATTTTCAGTTTCTCTTGATTTCTTTTCCTTTGTGGCCATACTTCCCCATAGAGTATTAACTTTTGCATGCATACATCTGCATCATGAGGTCTCTTTGTTATTATTTAAGCCCATTCTACCTCGTCGAGACGAAGATTTTAACCTTCAAATCTTCGACTAGAATGACCTTAAATAGGGGCATCTGTAAGACCCTAATTTTGACCCTAAGATCCCTCATGGCATCATATCATTGCTCATTGCATTTGCCTCAAGGATCATAGCATCTTGGCTCCTTAACCCTTGGGTTGGGACTTGTGTGAGTCGTTTGAACCACCAAGCATGCTTGAATTGTATGTTATAGCTTTTCTTTTGATATTTACTAACCAAGAGTACAAAAATATGTCACTAACATCTTTTGTTTTGAAGCTTAAGCAGTCATGTGATCCAAGGCTCCTAGGAGGCTCCTATGCTCATTGAAATAGCCAGATGAAGATGAAAGCAAACCTGACAATGGTTCCCAAAGCTTTGATTCATCAGATATGTCTCCCAAGTATCTCAATTTGTCAATTTCATCAAGATAAACCAAAGGGTTTGAGGATTGTTTCCCAAGGAAACCCTAATTCAATTGTGCTTTAACTATGCCTTGCTCATGAAACAACCTCAACCTATGATAAAATTTAATAAAGGGAAGTTTCTTCATTCATTATTTTATGCATATATGAGTCCATGTGAGTAACCTCAATCGTTCATTCATCAAGATTTGAAGTTTGGACTTAAGAAGTTGACCAGTCAAGTCATCTAACAATTTGAAATCCACTGAGACCTAAATTTTGATGTGTTTGTCAAATGAATATGACGCAAAGAGAAAGAATGTTCTTAAGAACCATATGAACAACTTTAATATTCATAAAAAATTCATTTGAAACTTGTAAGGTCATCATTCATTTCAAAACATTATAGGTCATTTTGACTAAAACCCTAATTTTAGGTCAACTTCCCAAGGACCTAACTGCTTCATTTGTTATGATCTTGAGGTGAGACCAATTGAATTGGAAATATTGAGATGTCTACTTCAAATGTTATGTTGGACAAAATTTCATAATTCTAAAAGAAGTACATGTGATAATACAAAACATTATAGGTCACTTTGGACAAAAGCCATTGAATCTTGAAAAAGTCCAAATTCAAGTGCCCATAACTTTCTCATCGAAAATCCAAATGACGAAAAATTTAAGTCCAAAGTGATCATCTTGAATGTATCTACAACTTTATTGTTGGAAGGTTTTCCATTTGAGGCTTGCATCATCAAAACAAAAGGGCTTGAAGTTGGTCACTTTTGGTAAATGTTTCAAAGACATGTTTTGTACATCAAACTTCATGGCCAGTTTTCACAAATTTCCAAACTCCAAATGGATTTTTGCTCAACATAACTTTTGTTCCTTATGTCAAGACCTTTACAACCATTACTCACATGTCTATGTTTGGATTTTCCATATGGGAATTTAGAAGAGAGGAACATTTGTGATCAATTATGCATTTCATTTTGTAACTTGATGCACAAGCCAATGCAGCTCAGAATGCACGTCCAATTCAACTCCAAGTGACTTCATCTTGCATTTCCAATTGGTTTTGGGCCTCACATGCGCCTGTATAGAATCATGCATGGAGGACCTAATGATCATGCACACGAGTTCCTCCTCACCTTGCCTTGCATTTCAGCTATAAATAAACACCTTGCTTCATTCAATGATCAACCTGAAGGCGCCTAAAGCTCTGCTGAAATCCATACTCAACCTCACACCAAAGGAATTTTGAATTTTCAATTCTCTTTTCAAGTTTTAATTTCAACAAAATCAGTTGATCTTAAACACGTATTCCTTAGCCTTGCACTCAGACCATCCCTCAGGATCAAGCTGCAAGCAAGAATTGGAGTGGATCGTGCTCATCAAAGTTGCGCTTCAAAGGTTTACATCTCAACTGTTTTGATTAGAATTTCATCATATATTGTGCTTTGATTGTGTTTGCTTGGTTCTCTGAAGTCCTCGTGGGAGAGGTAAGCCAATGGTGGCTTTAATTTCATGAATTGATGCATTTCAGATTGAACACCTGGATTTTCCATCTCAGATTTCTCCTTCCATAGGGATCTTGAGAGCAATCCAAGGTTACAGCGGTGATGTGCATCACCCCAACTTTAATTTGGTATAAGGCACGTGTAGATTGGTTGAGGTTGCAAAACCTGCAACTGGTGGCTGGTTTCTGTTTGCTCACCGAAGAAGACGGTGGTTTCCACCACCGTCCCACGTGGAATATCCTTGGCCTTTGGATCCAATTGCTATGATCTAATCTGAGCCCTTAGTTCATTTGACTTATTTTAAAACGTTTTGCAACGCGCTTGCCTAATGTTCACCATGAGCGCGCATCTCTGAGCCAATGGATCGTCCACGTCAATTAATCAATGTGGATCGTGTGCTCCTGATTTTTAATTTCTCTTTTAAAATCTAGTTTCATAATCTGATTTTTAATAATTTTTGTGATTCCATTTAATATTTTTTGGGAATTATGTTATTTTTGATAGTTTTTAATCCATTTAAAATACTTTTTGATATTCAAAAATGCCAACAATATTTTCTTAACACATATGGATGATGAGAAGTCCATGAAAAATATTCTCATCAATTTCTTAATTGATTTGAGATTTTAATTCATTTGTGTTATTTTTCTTGATTTTTTAATTGTTAAAAAATAGTTTATGTTTTCAAAAAATATTGAGGAAATTTGTCAAACCTTGTTTGACCATGTTAGACTTATGATGATCCAATTGGACTTATCCAAGTTGATTTGAATTGGATTTGAAGTTTGACCTTACTTTGTTAATTTTATTTGATGTATTATTTTAATTCCAAAAAAAATACCAAAAATATGTTTGACCTTTCTTGATTTCTAATCTTCATTTCACTTCTGTTTACCATTGATTGATGTTGATTCCATTCACATTTAATCATTGTGCTTTGGTTATGTCATTTGAATTTTCATTTTGTACATTTCATCTTCATCTCTTTTATTCTTCTTTTTCTTTTGACCAATGAGTTAATGATTTGTGGTTAGCCTTCGCATATGAGAGGCTTAACCTTCTTTGATACAAATCAAATTCAACATGATCAAAGATCAAGTGAATTGCTTTGTGTCCAAGATAGGTTGCTTCTTGGTCAAGCAAAAAACCTAAATTCCATACAAGGTCATTCTTCTTTTCTTTTGGCATGGCAAGTTGTAGGAGCTTGGCTTACTAGTCATGATCTCTAACTTGTGTTTATTTTCCTATAATTTTATTGACCGGCCTCAGATAGGTGTGACTACTATATTAGTCCATTTAGGATTGCTTAACATAGCGCTAAATTGCCTTATGGCACACTAACATTAACTACTAACACTAACTTTAATTCAGGCATTTAATTCTTGCAATTTAATTTCTTGCTCATTTATTCATATTTCCTTTTCCCTTTGCTCACTTGAGCTCATGTTTATGTTTATGCCATTTTCTTTTTGCTCATTTGAGCACATTATTGTGTAAATATATTATGGCTTTGTGCTTGTTTTGTCTTTGTTTGTGTGAACCCAATGCAAAAAGGAGTAAGGACTTAGACTTAGGACCACACCTATGTTTAATGGAGTTCAAGAGCAACTAAACCTCATGCCTTAGAATGCTAAATTGATTGAAGAGTAACTAGGCCTCATGCCTTTAGAATGCTAAATTGATTGAAGAGAAACTAGGCCTCATGCCTTTAGAATGCTTAAATCTTGAAGTTGACTTGAAAGGACCCCTAATCCAAAACTCTTTCTTTGTCCATTCCTATTATTGCGTTGTGAACTTTTTGATTGTTTGTTCTTGTGTGATAGGGATTTAAAACCTTAGATAGTAAGAAGGACCATTGTCATGAGCATCCAAGTTAAGAGAAACAAGCCAAGTGGGAGATCCTGGGAGCTTGAATGTTTAAATGTTGTGATTGCTTGTTGCTTGCTAAGTCCAAAAGAAAGTAGCATATTGAATCATCTTTATGATCTCAAAAAGGAACTCCAAGGGTTTTATCTCTTCCCTCATCTTTGCATGTTTAGGACTAGCCCTTCTCTTCTTCTCTCCACTTTAACCCAAGCCAAACTCATTTTGTGCAAACAATGACATTTGTCTTCAAAACTAGAAACCTAGGCATTATGCCTTTGATTTTCCCAAAATCTTTTCACTAATACTTATTTTGAATTGAACCTTAAGTCAACTTTGAATTCATTTTGTGAATCCTCCTAATTTGTAGATACAACTCACTTCAAGTGATTTTTGTGGTTCCAATGGCCACCTTTGTTAAAACCTTTTTCATAAACATTAGTCATTAGGTTTGAGTTATCATAGTGGTTGATATAAACCTCACCTTTATCCTTAGTGATTGGACTATAAGTCTTCGATACTTATTAAAGGGTGGATCCCTCACTAGTATGTTGAAGCTCTCCTCACATGGTGGATTGTTGTTTTAGGTTGACTTTTCTCCCATTGCTAACAAAAGACCTTAAGGCTTTTGACAAATCAATTCACCAACTTATTTTGAGATTTTAAACCCGAACTACGAGGTTTTTATCCTACCTTTGTGATGGTACATAGGCAATGGGTTTATCCATTCAAACAACAAAATTGTAAAGATGTGTATTCTTTTCTCATCTCCCCAATCATGCTTGCACAAATATTTTCATAAATACCAACCTACAATACACTTTGCAAAAAGGGCTCCTTTAGAGTACAAAGGATGTTTTGGGTGCTTAAAACCTTCCCATTGCATAACCAACCCCCTTACCCAGATCTCTGGCATTTTTATTAGTTTTTCATTTGATAAAACTTCTCGGTTTTTGTTCACTTTCTAACCTTTCCTTTGGATAAATAGAAGTGCTGTGGCGACTCGAATTGTATTATTTACTTTTGATTTAGTCAATAAATCTAAAGGTAACGAATACCCCGCTACAGTAGGGAAGGATCTTGCTGTACGGTATTGGAAGAGGATCAAAATGTCTTTTTGGACTCCTTGCCCTCTGCTTGTTAGGCTGACGTTGTTGTGGAGCACTTTGTTGTTGATTTTGGTATGGCCGGTAAGTTGGTTGCTGATACGGCTGTTGATATTGTTGCTGATATGGCTGTTGATATGGTTGCTGATATGGTTGCATATACGGTTGCTGATACGGTGTTGGTATGACAGCGGAAGCCTGATGATAAGGCATGGGAACATATGGATGTGCCCTATGTCCTCCTCCTCCCATTATGGCATTGCCCTGACCTTTTGGCTTCTTTGGGAGGTTAGGATATGATTTCTTCATTCCACTTGAAGTATTAACGGCGCAAGGCAACTTTCCTTTTCTGATTTGGCTCTCAATTTGTTCACCACAGAAACAACCTCAGTAAAAGTTGGGAAGCTGGATCCTACCATTTTCTCCATGTATTGAGCATGAAGAGTCCCCATAAACATATAAATTAGCTCTTTAACTTGTATAGGAGGTTGGACACGAGCTGCAAGCTCTCTCCACCGCTGAGCGTTTTCCTTAAATGACTCATTATTGCGTTGAGTCATGCTTGCAGTTGGGTGTGATTGGGAGCTAGATCAGTGTTGTATTGATAATGCCTAAGAAAGGATTCAGCGAGGTCTCTCCATGACTGGACCTGTCCTCTCTCCAACTGCATATACCACTCCAAGGATGCCCCACTAAGGCTGTCTTGGAAGTAAAGAGTCAAGAGTTGATCATTGCTTATGTGGGCCGCCATCTTACGACAGTAAGCTCTGAGATGAGTTCTAGGGCAGCTAATCCCTTTGTACTTGTCGAAATTTGGGACTTTGAATTTTTGCGGAATCACCAGTCCTGGCACCAAGCACATATCGACGACATCCAATGCGGGAGTAGTGTGAACCTCCAAGGACTTGAACTTCTCTTCCAAAGCATGGAGTCTCTCAATAGCTGGGTCTAGGAGACTCCCAACGACAAGTGTTGTGGGTTGTGGCATGAAGAAAGCATGATACTGATCTTCATCACCCATCATGGATCCATGTCGAGAAGATGCAACAGAATGTTCATGAGGGTTCACATTGACCATTAGAATAAGAATATGGACGGGTCCTCCTTTAGGATGAGTAGGATTACCATCGAGGTCAGTTACTCCAGGGATGCTAAGCGATGGCGATCCAAACTAAGCAGTAACTCTTCTGGCTTCGGCGCTAGTCTCAGCATCCTTTTCCTTCTGGGCTAATAGCAACATGGTCTCAAGCAAACGATCCATCTTTTCCTGCATAGAGTCAATGTCTATCCTCATTGAAACATGGTTTGCCTCAAGTTGTTCGAGTGTCATCTTGTAATTGCAGCGTGTCTCGTACCGGTGCCGAGTAGTCAACGTTACTAGACAAAGGGTAGAATATGGGGTAAGTTTTTGTTTCTGGTTTATGAAAATGATATGCAGTTCATGTTGATGATATGAAAATGCATGAAATTTTGCCATGTTTTTTTTCTCGCAAAGGAATACAAATACTCATGATCATTCACACGTCGTGTACATCAAGATAATAGGAAGAAGCATAGGTATTTCTGATTACTAGAAATCCCAAAGGTAGGTTCTAAAGTTATGTTTTCAAGGAAGGAACTTAGACACACAGATCATGTTCAAACCATCCTCGTAATGGTGGGCTGGCCACATCGTGATGGGAGTTCTGAACTGATCTAATCTAAGTGGGATTCTCATATTGTTCGAATAGGGTGTAGACCTTTCGATTCAATACTACACAATCGGCAATCATGAAAACAAAACTTGTTTTTAAAGAGAGGTTCCTAGAGTCACGGACCATGTTTAAAATTACCCCACAATAATGGGATAGCCATATTCTGATGGAAACTCCAAACAAATCTACTCTAGGTGGAATTTTTGTATTGTTCCAACGAGGTGTATACCTCTCGGTTCAATACTACACAACTCCGGGTTCTAAGTTTTTCTCAAAGCTTGGGTATTAAGCTTATCTCACAACATACATCCAGCCCCATATCATAGCATCAAGACAAATCACATACAACACAAATAATCATAATAAGATATAGAGAAACAACATGGAAGAAAGGAATCATTTTAACATTCATAGCAAATTGAACTAAATTAGGCTAGCAGAGTCACCATCTGTCGCACCTCGAAAAATGCGATCCCTCGCGATGGTCGCGGAAAAGTTATGTTTGAATAGAGTTGCCACTGAACTTTATTTACTCCAATGAAGGAATAGGAAAATATTGATAAAAACTTTAAGAAAATTGAATAATGGTCGTCGCAACCATATTCGGGTTCGAGAGTCGATTACGCAAGGGGAAGGTATTAGCATCCCTCATGTCCATGGTACTCAACGAGAACCTTTTAGTATAATTTGTTATTTAAATGTTAATTGAATTTTATTTTCTTTCTTCCAGTGATAAAGATTAAAATAGAGATGGATAGAAACCTCAGAAAGGGGTAAAAGGGAGGTTTTTTATTAGTGTGCTCGCCAAGATCTCGCAATCTTGTGCCTACGTATCCTTATGGTGCAATAACGAAATCAGAGCATTCATAGTTCAGGGCCTACGATTGGTTTGGGTTTTTTAATAAACGACTGTGTAGATCGCATTCTAAAGACCAAACGTTGGCTTATCTACTCTCGGCGGAGGCTTAAGCACTAGTTTGTTGCGCGCATTAGAAAGGATTAAACAGTGTTCTTTTTTAAAAGAGTTTCGGTCACGCGGGGGTGACAAGTTGAATTGATATGTTTTTGTTCGGTTGGTTTTGAATGCACGGGGGCGAGAAATTAGATTTGATGTGTTTAAGATATTTTGAAGAACGACAAAAGATCGAGCATTGTGGTGCACAACAATCGTTCAATTCTTTCAAGGAATAATAAGGCGACCGCCTTCTACTCCCTTTTTCGTTCGAATTATTTTTGAAAGTCGTTTGCGGAAATTGAATATGCACGGTAGTGAGGCGTGCGCCTCCCACTTGCTTATTCATGGAATAATGAGGCGTACGTCACTCATTCCTTTATCCAATGTTCATTTAGCATGTCTTAATCAGAATTCGATAATTTGCGCAATATGGCGAGCGCCAATCGTTCAATTATTCAATAAATGGTGAGGTGAACACCTCCCATTCTTTTTCATCCGAAGCTTGGATTATAAAAATAAAGTCTTTAGAAGTTCTATTTGATATAGGAAAATAATTTTGAATTTGTGCGGAGTGTTAGTAAATTTATTTACATGTGAGGTGGATGGCGATGCTAAAAGCAATCGACTTACAAAGGTATGGAAAAAGGGTTTGATGTGAAATCAAAAATTGTGTGATTTTTCTAAAGTGGTTTTACCATGGTTTTGGATCGATGAAGAAATTGAATTTGTTTGAAATGATTATGAATTGATGATGAGATAAGTTGGTCCATCTTTTAATTAACAAAATTAATTGATTAAAGTTCAATTAAATTGATTAACTAAACTAATTAAGATTAATTATAAAAATTATTTATGTAAATCAAATAATTAATTTAACTAAAACTAATTAATAATAATTAACTAATTGGTCAAAATTTAAATAATTAATTTGGTATAATTAAAAGAGGAAGAATTAAGTGACGATGTCGATATAAAAGATCGGATATAATTGGTAATAATGTGCTCGAGAACCGGTTTGCACGAAATGACAGCGGGATTAATGCCATTCTCAATGTCGTAACACGGTGAAAATAGTCTTTTGATGTAGTGGAACTTTTGCGGAATAACGACATACAAATGCCAAATCCACAGGTTTAATCTGATTTAACGCAATAGAACTAAAATTTAAACGGCAGCAACATAACTATATTTACATATCTCATGGATTATATTGAAATCGAATAACAACCATTCTAAATTAACAAATCCATCACAAAATATTTACAACATCTAAAAGGTGCAAGGTATTTAATGGGCTTAAGGAATATCAACCAAATATTCTATCTAAATTCAATTTCCATAATGATAAAAAAAATGAATTAAAAGATTAATACAGTGAACAATAATAAAACAGTTTTCACTTTCTAAACTTCATCAAATTAAAATTAAAATAAAACTATAAATATTTTTCTGCATTTTCGTACTTTCTTTTCCAAATAGCCAACGTCAACAGCAAATCATAGCATGATTTTCACAACATTTACATAGCTTAAATACAAGGTAAAGCCAGCAAGACACAATGCAATCGATGTCAAACTCATGTCGACTACATAGTGTCAGCAAAAACCGGAATAACAACCATTCTATATAATATTTACATTGACTTAAGTATGAGATAAAGCTAGCAAATATGCAACTCGATGAACCTAAAATCGATAAAAAACAACTCAATATAACTATTTATATAGTTTATAAGTTACCTGCAAGAACTAAAAGGAAAGCAGTCATGACACAATACAATCAAACCACAAACGTATAATATCGATAATGTATGATGTAATACCATGGAAACTTCAAGTCGACTACACACACCAAGCAGAAATTGTAACAACAACAACTTTACGCAATGTCAAATACCAAAAGCAAAGTTAAAACTGAGATGTTACCCCAACGAAGAGTCGATGTTACTATTGTGTCGGCTACCGCTTTGAAACGTTTCCCCTTTTAAATCTCCATACTGAGAGATATAGATGTGAAGATAAAAAAAACCCCACGTTCTCGCTTGCACTCACCTTTAACCTGCAGAAGAGTCCACATAAAAATAAACGTTCCTTCTTTCAATGAGTGATGATTTGAACGAAAGCGGTGGAAGTATGAGATCATGGTATGAGTTGAAGTGGATCGGAAGAAAAGAGTTCTTCGATGTGGTTTTTGTGGGAGATGGTGAGCGGGGAAGAAGAAGGTTTTGCGTCGGGTGTTTTGAGGTTCGCCGAAAAATAGCATGAGCGATGGAGGGAGTATGATGGACGTGTTAAGGTGGAGGCCATCGGAGGGGTTTTCGGTTTATGGAAAAGGATTCCGGTGGTGATGTTGTTGTTGGGGTCGTCGCGGTCAATGACGTTGATATGGTAGTTACCTTAGCTCATGACGAAGTAAAGGTTTGCGGTGATGGATGGTGTGATGAAGAAACTGATGGCGCAACGGGTTTATGATGGAGAACGAGGTCGAAGGGTGGTACCGGCGATGGAAAGAGGAGATGAAAGGTTAGGTGAGAATCGAGGTCGCGAGGTGGCGGTGTGAAGATGGAAAAAGGCGTTATAGTGTGGAGGAATGTATGGCTGTTGTGTGGTTTGTGAGGTTTACCGGCGATGGAGGTTGGATGGTGACGAACCCGCGACGGAGGTCGTATGGACGGAGTTTTGGGTGAACGACGGTGAGGATGTCGTCGATTTTTAGGATTGGGGGATTTGTGTGGGGAATAAAAAAGGGTAACAGACACAGTTGGGAGTGTTGTGAAGGTGATGGCGAAGGAGTTTCTCTCACCTTCCTTTTCTTTATTTCGTTTTTTCCTTTTCTTTTCTTTTTTGGCAGAGAGCGCGTTGCTGAGTGTTGAGAGAGGTCACTTTATTCCTTTTGTTTTTCTTTTTTTCATACCATTTGACCGTTAGAGGAGAGAGAGAAATTTCTGGGAATTGCCAGCCGTCTACCACCCTTTGAGAGGATAAGACTGCCACGTGGCATCGAGCAATTGGGTTGAAAGAGATATTTTGTATATTTTTTATTTCATTTGTTCTTTATTATTAGTAATTCGATTAATAATTAATTTTGATTGGAATCAATATGTTCATGAATTGGAAACTTAGACCCTTGATTAAATTTAGATCAATGGTCAAGATTGAATCACAGAAGCACCAATAATTTCAAAACGTCCTTCTAGATGATTTAATTGATTTAAAAATATTTAAATCAACCGAATCAAATAAAATTCACATCTTTCTAAATACACATGATAAAAATAAAATGAGAACATGGAAACTTCTATTTATTTTTTTGAATATTCTGGCAAAAGAATAAAATTAAAACGACTAAAAATGAATAAAAGTTGGGCGAAAATTTGCTCAAAAAATTAAATCCGACGCCCTAAAATGATCAGCATGAAATATACGTATTGAACAAATACAGTGTTTCTTTTAATTTTGAAATAAATTTTCATAGGTTAAAAGGCTCAGGCGGGTCAAAATGAAACTGAAAAAGTCGCTGAAAGAAATATAATGAGCAAACCAGGTTAAACTACGCGAACCGTAGATTAATAATACTGGCGTCTGCAATTTTAATTTTGAAACTTTTTATCCGCTGATTTTGTCCGTACCTGAGAAATGGTTTAACCGATTTGTCTGTATTCTCAAAAATTCATTCCGACCGATATTGAAGGTATTTATTCATGATGAAATGCATGTCATGTTGTACATATGATGCAAATGAAAAATGGAATCAAATTTACGAAAATTTTAAAATGCCTGTACAAAATTGGGGTATGACAGCTACCTCTACCATTCCTGCAACTACTACTCACTTTGCACCCAACATGCCTGCCGGATTCCCGTGGGGAATGCCGCTTAATTTTGTGCATGAAGACTTTGCGCCTACATTTGCTTCCACACCGGCATCTAACCCGGTCATGTCTGTGCCACCGCCTGTCATGCATACTCTGCCCCGTGCGGAAGACACCATCTATCATTCTGTGCCGTCTGAAGGCCCTGATGTGTATGAGAAGATGGACGAGATGAAGGACCAATTCCATGAGCTGCGTAAGGAGTTGAAAACATTGAGGGGTAAAGATCTGTTTGGAAAGAGTGTTGCGGCGCATAGTTTAGTTCCAAATGTTAAGATCCCGGTGAAGTTCAAAATACCTGATTTTGAAAATTATAAGGGGAACGTTTGTGCACTCAGTCATCTTGTGATGTACGCCAGAAAAATGTCTACTCAAACCGATAATGATCAGTTGTTGATCCATTATTTTCAAGATAGTTTGACTGGTGCCGCTCTGAGGTGGTACATGGGATTGGATAGTGCGAGCATCCGCACATTCAATGATTTGGGCGAAGCATTTGTGTAACAATACAAATAAAATATTGATATGGCTCCAGATAGGGACTAGTTGAGGTCGTTGTCTCAGAAGTAAAAGGAAACGTTTAAAGAGTATGCTTAAAGATGGAGGGAGCTTGCTGCTCAGATTACACGTCCTTTGGCAGAGAAGGAGATGACCAAGATTTTTCTCAAGACCCTGAGCTCATTTCATAATGAGCGGATGATTTCCAGTGCCCGCAGTAATTTTACCGAAATGGTAAACATGGGGATGAGGCTAGAAGAAGGTGTCCGAGAGGGACGGTTATCTAAGGAGGAAGTGTCATCAAGCAAGAGATATGGTAATAATTTCAGTAAGACGAAGGAAGCAGAGGCTAATGTAGTGTCTGTTGGGAGGCATATGAGGCCTCATGTAAGAAGAAATAAACCACCCTATCAACACCATCATCAAGTATCATCCATGATCCGAGTATTTTCCAACAATCAGTCAACACCAATTCAACAACAACAATGTCAACAACAACCGCCACTGCAATGAACAAACTCCTACAACAACAATAACAACAATAATCTTCAATAACAATCAAACTTTTAGAGGAAGAAGGTCTCTTTTGACCTAATTCCTAAGACGTACATAAAATTATATCCATGTTTGGTTCTCAAGAACCGGTTGCAACCAAGAAACCCTCCGCAAATTTCGGAACCACTTCCATGGTGGTACAAATCGGAACTCCTTTATGCTTTTCATCAAGGAGCTCCCGGTCATGACATCGAGAACTGCTACCCATTAAAATATGAATTCCAGAAGCTGGTCAAGAGTGGAATGGTGTCCTTTGAGGAAGAAGAGGAAGAAGAAGAGGACGAAGATGAAGGAGATGGATAATAGAAATGAAGAAAATAAAGTGCATCCAATAAAAAGGAATGTACCAATCCATAAATGTTGACCAAAGATAGGGAAGATCAAGGTCAAACCCTCAAAAAAAGAAATGAGATGAAGATTGGAAGTCAAGAAATAAATAAAATATTTTTGGTATTTTTAATATTTGAAAATAAACTTGAATTAAAATATTAAAGAAAGGTCAAACTTCAAAATTACCTCAAATCAACTTTCAACAAGGTCAAACAAAGTTTGACAAAAAATTTCAACTAAAATCTATTTTTTAAAAGTCAGAAACTATTTTTTATTAATTAAAAATGAAGAAAAATAACCTAATTGAACTAAAATCTCAAATAAATTAATAAATTGATGAGAACATTTTTCATAGATCTATCATCATTCAAAGAGGTTGAGAAAATATTTTTGTATTTTTTGAATATCAAAAACTATTTAAAATGAATTAAAAATAACCAGAAAAGAGAAAATTCACAAAAAATATCAAATGATAAAATAAAAAATACTAAAAATCATTTTTAGAAACTAGAATTAAAAAGAGAAATAATGATATTGGTCCCATATTTTTTGGAATTGAAATGAGAGAGTTATGGATTTTTGAAATAAAATGGAATTAAAGAAAATAAACAAAAAATAAGGAAAATAGAAAAATCAGGAAACGTTGGATGACTTCATTAATTGACGTGGCAACACCCAATGGATCAGGAGCGCGCGTGTACTTTAGTCATTAGTCAACTGAGAAACATATTGAATTAAAAAAAGTCATAACAATGGAGCGTGGAGATTAGATCTGAAGATTGAGATCAATGGCTCACATTGAATCTGGCAATGAGACGGTGGCCAGCGCCACCGTCTTCTCCGGTGGCCAGCTCCACCGTCTTCTCCGGTGAGCTCCGGCGAAGGTCAAAAAAATGCAGAGACTCAATGCTCACTAAAATGGACGACCCAGGCACCATTCGAAAGGTGAAGTGATGTACATCACTCCTATATCACTCACTTCCACTATAGATTCCTATTAAGAGAGAAATCAGAGATGGAAGTTTGGTGATGTTCAACTGAACTTGCTCGATTTCAACAATTAAGCCCTCAATAATAATGCCTCTATAGAGAGGACTTCAGACCACACAATATCAAGGTTAATGGATCAAAGAATAAGGAGATTCGAAGCAAAAACCAGTTGATCCAAACCTTTGGATTATGAAGATTTGAGTCCCTTTCCTTGGTTCCTTTTTCAAAACAGAACTTCAATAGATCAAATGATGAAGGTCTAGGAACTTTAGATCTGAAAATTCAACCAAATGCAATTGAATTTCAGATTTGAATTTTTGAAGAAAGATGAACTTGTTCCTTTAGGTATGGCTAGGGATTCACTCTTGCAGCATTTCAGGCGCCTTCAGGTTGGAGAATTATGAAGCATAGCACATGTATTTATAGGTGAAATGGATGCAAGCAAGTGAGGAACTCGTGTGCATGACAAATGGATTTTTCATTGCATGGGCTTGTGTGATCATGTGGAAGGCCCAATGAAGACTGAAATGACCTGTTGAGTTCATGTGAATTGCAAATGGACGTGAACATTAAGTGTAAACAGCTCATGCATGGCAATTTGAATGGAATTTCACAAAATGCACTTAATCTTCATGTCTTCGAAAATCGTGCTTCCAAACTCCAAATGCCACCTTATGAGTAATGGTTAGAGAGCTTGTTGCATAAGGAACAAATGATATGTTGATCAAAATTTCAATTGGGCCTTGGAAATTAGTGAATTTTGAGTTTAAAGTGTAGGGTGCAAAATATGCATGAGTGAAATTTCCAAATTTGGCCAATGTTCAAGCCTTTCTGTCTCAACGATGCAAGCTCCAAATACTAAAACCTTCAACATCAAAGTTGTAGATCTTTTTAAGACAATCAATTTGGATCATTTTAATGAAGAATTTATGGGCACTTGAAGTTGGAATTTTTTCCATTTCAATGACTTTGGTCCAAAGTGACCTATAATGTCTTGCAATATCACATGTATTTCTTTTGAGATTTTGAAATTTTTCTCAACATAACATTTGAAGTAGACACAATAAGATTTCCAATGCACTTGGTTACACCTCAAAATCATAAAAAATGAATGAGTTATGTTCTTGGGAAGTTGACCCAAAATTAGGGTTTCAATCAAAATGACCTATAATGTCTTGGAATGGAAGATGACTTTCCAAGCTTCAAATCAAATTTTGATGAACATGAAAGTTTTTCATATTGTCCTTAAGAACATTTTTTCTCTAAGGATCATCTCCATTTGACCAACAAATAAAAAGTTAGGTCTCAGTGCATTTCAAAATAGTCAGATGAATTGACTGACCAACTTCTCAAGTCCATGCCTCAAATCTTGATGAATTGATGATTGAGGGCACTCAAATAAGTTCAAATATGAATGGAATAATGGATTAAAGAACTTCCCTTGATTGTATTTGACCACGGGCTGAGGTTGCTTCATGAGCAAGGCATTGTTGATGATCAGATGAATTAGGGTTTCCCTGGGAGACAAACCTCAAACCCCTTGACTTGCTTTGATCAAAATGATGAATTGAGATACTAGAGAGGCATATTTGATGGATGAGAGCTTTGGGAACCATTTCCATGCTTGCTTTCATCTTCTCTTGACTTTATTATTGCACAAAGGATCTCCTAGAAGCTTCTAGACCTTGTGATTGCTCAAGCTACAAACAAAAGATGTTAGTGACATATTTTTGTGTTTTTGGTTAATAAATAAAATGAGAAAAGCAATGATATACAATTCAAGCATGCTTGGTGATCTCAAACCACTCACAAGAGGGAACCCGGATGCTTATGATCCTTGAGGCTTTGCAAATGCAATGTTATGATGCCATGAGGGATCTTAGGGCAAAAATAGGGGTCTTACAGATGCCCCTATTTAAGGTCATTCTAGCCGGAGATATGAAGGTTAAAATCTTCATCTCGATGAGGTAGAATGGGCTTAAATAATAACAAAGAGACAAATTCTGGTCCCTAAGAGACCTCATGATGTAGATATATGTATGCGAAAAGGGCAATACTTCGTGGGGATATGTGTCCACAAAGAAGAAAAGAAATCCGGAGAAACAGACAATTCATATGAGTAACACACTCAATGAGACAGAGACTCTAGGACTCTTATGGGGATAAGGAAGGGGTAAAACGGCGTGAGCAGGGCATGACTCAAAACTTGGTGAAAGACACGAGCAGAATTCCAATGAATAAATCAATGGAAGGACTCGCGCTGACTCAAAGATGCATGTATTGGGGAATATGCCAATACAGCGGAACTATCCACAAAGGGTACTTCGGATGAAAATTCGGACTCAGATGGGGAGAATCCACTAAAGGATCTCGCTAGGGAACATCCAAACAGGATTCCTCTGGGGGAAGCAACAGGGATGAGGTATTACCGGTTACTGGGTAATAAGCTAAAGGAGACATGTGATCAAAACACCGGTATAAGGGTGAGAGAACAACATGCTCGGGGAGAATGAATATCTAAGATCGGTATAAGGGTGAGAGATATCAAACATCCAGAATCATCTGAGGAAAACCTAAAAGGTATATTTCAACTCAGGAAAATCTGACTCCACGGGGGATAAAAGTCATAATAGGGAGCAGAGAGGAAGGAACACCAGGGATACCGGTTACTAGGCATATAATAGGTGACCGACCAGGGCGTGAATTGGGGAATATTCCCAAGACACTCATCATCCAAAAGAGGGCTAAAAAGCAAACACGATAATAGGATGGGCATTTGACTCCGCAAAAAGGGGTACATCGACTAGGGAAGAACAAGGACTTCGACCGAAGAGTGCATGAGATATATTATCTACTACCATCACAACGTAGATAACATACTCGCATGGAAGATTATCCACAACCGATTACTGGGTTAATAAAGGATAAATCGACTGAAAAGAAAGGACATCGGGAATACCAAAAACTAGGTATGAAATGATGACCGATCATTACCGATAAACGGCAAATGAAAGATAACTCGTCGGGGATACATTGACAAATACAATGATCCGGGAGACAAACTCAAAAAGGTTGAAGGACTATCAATATCGAATATTGGATAATGATAACCGTCAATGAGGGGATTACATCTACCAAATACTGGGTAGAAACCCACGGAAAAGTAATTGTCGTTGGTTAGGATGAATAATAGGCTAACTCTGCCAAGGGGATAAAAAATAGGGTTTACAACTACCGGTATGAGGGTAGAAAACCACAGCCTCCACCGTGGAAAAGATGGATAATTACTGGTTACTGAGCAATTATTCATCCGAACTACGGGGACCTACAAGGATAATCTCCAGGAGCCAAATCTAAGAACAAGCTAGAGATGCGCAAAGAAACAAGACTCATCCCTATGAGGATATAACTCAATGGGAAGTTCCATTCCAATATATGTGTTGGGAGAAAACAGAAACAACCATCATCCACGAGGACATAACTCAATGGGGAATATGGAAAAAAGGATAAATATTTTCTGCTTATTGGGCTGACTCTACATGGAGATATCAGACACAAACAAACTGCTTGGTGGAATATATCATCAGCTAGCAGAGGATAACAAACAAAGATATATGGCAAAGGATGCAACATGAATATCCGAATGTTAAAAAAAAAGAATATGCATATATGCGTGGTTTATGTATGATGAATGCTGACAGAACATACATATCTAACACAAACAAGTCCATTGATTGATTGAACAAACATCCGGTACTACATCTCAAGAGAGAAAGCCAGGCTCAGCGGAGAACATCCCATCTATCGAGGATCAGGGATACACGGACCTCTACAGGGGAATGATCAACAACCAATCCAACTGGGAACAGGATCACGGCACAGATAAGTTCCGTTGGGGAAGCCGCTCCACCGGGGAAATTATCAAAGGGGTGATGGATCTTCGTGGGGATAAAGCCACCCATCAGAAACTTCCAAAGGTTAACCAAATATTATCCCTACCCAAGATCACATCTGCTGAGGAGGAAGGAGGCTGAATACCTTTAACACACACTCTGCTCGGGAGAGGAAACCACACAAGGTTCCAGAGGAAGAAGATACAAACATGCTAGGAATATGAACAAATGTCTTACCCGGTCGAGAATCCTACCATCCTTGGGAGGGCACTGAAGACATCCTAGTATCCTTTTATCATTGTGAATGTTCACTTAAAACAGGTTATGAAAAGTTTAATTATTTAAAAACAATGATATTTCTCAATCAAAACATGCAAAATATTTGTTGAGTATGAACAAATAAGAGTGTAAATAATTGGATAAAGGCTCAAAATTTATTTGATGGAATGGTAGTCTGCAAATGGAAAGACTCCATGGATCTTTACAATTTTGAAATTGGTGATATATATTGGAAAAGGGGCTACATTGACCATAATGACTATTTCTCCACCAATTTTGAATTCGATGTATTTGAAGCTTTGGTTGATGATGACTGAGCGGGAATCTCCGATGGATGACAGTTTGTAGAACGAAGTCTTGTCAGGATGTAGTTACTTGCCAAATCCCTATTTTTTTGCCTAGATTGCCCCAAGGTGAGGTACTCAATCCAGCGGGATACATATTTATCATTTTTGTTATATGTCTCTAACTTTTGCCTGGATCGCCCTTTCAAGTTTTTAATCCACCGAGATGCTCATTTTTGCCTAAGCCGCCCTTTCGGGTTTTTAACTTAGCGAGCTATTCTGTTTTTATTTTTAGGCGAAATATTTCTTGACTGCATCTGAATTCACAGGACGAGTGAAATTCTCCCCATCCATAGTTGTAAGTATCAATGCACCGCCTGAAAAGGCTCTCTTGACAACATATGGACCTTCATAGTTTGGAGTCCTTTTGCCCCTGGAATCTGGCGCGAAAGACAATACTTTCTTGAGCATAAGGTCACAGTTTCAGAACACACGAGGCTTGACCTTGTTATCAAAGGCTTTCTTCATCCTTTGCTGATATAACTGGCCGTGGCACATGGCAGTCAATCTCTTCTCTTCAATCAAATTCAGTTGGTCATAACGACTCTGAACCCATTTAGCATCACTCAACTTGGCTTCTATCAAGACTCTCATTGATGGGATTTCCACCTCTACTAGGAGGACAACCTCCATGCCATAAATAAGAGAGAAAGGGGTTGCCCCTGTTGAAGTGCAGACAGACATACGATATCCATGTAAAGCAAATGGTAGTATCTCATGCCAATCTTTATAGGTAACAACCATCTTCTGGATAATTTTCTTGATATTCTTATTAGCCGCTTCAACAGTCCCATTCATCTTGGGTTTGTAAGGAGAGGAATTATGATGCGCAATGTTGAACTCGCTACACAGCTCTTTCATCATCTTGTTGTTCAAGTTAGATCCATTATCAGTAATGATCTTATCTGGCACACCATACCGGCATATGAGTTGATTCTTGATAAATTTCACAACCACCTGCCTGGACACGTTTGCATACGATGCCACTTCAACCAATTTGGTGAAGTAATCAATTTCTACGAGAATGAATCTATGACCGTTGGACGCTTTTGGCTCTATCATGCCAATCATGTAAATTCCCCACATGGAGAAAGGCCATGGTGATGAAATCACATTCAGAAGTGTCGGGGGAATATGAATCTTATCCGCGTAGATCTGACACTTATGGCATTTCTTCATGTATTTGCAGCAGTCAGACTCTATTATCAGCCAATAGTAGCCTGCTCTTAACATCTTTCTAGCCATGGCATGTCCATTAGAATGAGTACCAAATGAACCCTCATGGACTTCAGTCATCAACAGGTTTGCTTCGTGTCTATCCACGCATCTGAGCAGAACCATGTCAAAGTTTGTCTTATAAAGCACATCGCCATTGAGGTAGAAACTTCCAGATAATCTCCTCAAAGTCTTTCTATCTTTAACAGATGCCCCAGGCGGGTAAATCTGACTTTGAAGGAAACACTTGATATCATAATACCACGACTTATCATCTTGCACCTCCTCTACTGCAAATACATGAGTTGGGCTGTCCAAGCGCATCACAGTGATATTAGGAACTTTATTCCAAAGTTTGACCACAATCATCGAAGCAAGTGTATCGAGAGCGTCTGCCATCCGATTCTCATCTTGGGGAATATGATGGAAGTCAACCTTAGTAAAGAACGTTGAAATCCTCCTCGCATAATCCCTATATGGGATGAGGCTAGGCTGATTCGTCTCCCACTCACCCTTAATCTGATTAACAACGAGGGCCGAATCACAATAAACATCAAGATGTTTAATCCTAAGATCAATACATTCTTCCAATCCGATGATATAGGCCTCATATTCAGCCATATTATTCGGGCATTTGAAAGTTAGCCTTGCTGTGAATGGAAAATGTGTGCCCTGAGGAGTAATAATCACCGTCCCAATACCATTTCCATATTGATTGACAGCGCCATCAAACACCATAATCCATCTGGAACCAGGTTCTGGCCATTCATCGAGCGTAGGCTCATCGCAATCTTTCATTTTCAAATACAGAATCTTCTCATCTGGGAAGTCATACTGAACCGACTGATAATCCTCAATTGGTTGATGTGCCAAGTGGTCAGCCAAGATACTACCTTTTACCGCCTTCTGAGCTCGATACTCAATATCGCACTCAGATAACAACATTTGCCAACGAGCAATCCTTCCAGTTAAAGCAGGCTTCTCAAAGATATACTTGACTGGATCCATTTTGGATATCAACCAAGTCGTATGATTCAACATATACCTGGCGTAAGCGCTTAGCAGCCCAAGCCAAAGCATAACATGTCTTCTCAAGCATTGAGTATCGAGACTCACAATTAGTAAACTTCTTACTCAAGTAGTAGATAACCTATTCTTTCTTCCCAAATTCATCTTGCTGACCAAGGACACAACCCAGTGAGTCTTCAAGAACTATCAGATACATAATCAATGGTCTCCCTTCCAGAGGCGGAGACAAAATCGGAGACTCAGTCAAATACTCTTTAATGCTGTCAAAGGCCTTTTGGCAATTCTCGGTCCAATCATGAGACTGATCTTTTCGGAGGAGCTTGAATATTGGTGCACATGTGGCAGTCATGTGGGATATGAACCTGGAAATATAATTCAAGCGGCCAAGAAAACCTCGGACTTGCTTCTCAGTTTTGGGTGCAAGCATCTCTTGTATTGCTTTGACCTTTGCAGGATCAACCTCAATACCTCTTTCACTAACGATGAAACCCAATAGTTTTCCGGAACGGACTCCAAATGTACACTTGTTGGGATTCAGACGAAGCCTATACTTCCTCAAACGCTGAAAAAGCTTCAACAGGTGCTCTACATGCTCAACTTCCATCCTTGACTTCGCAATCATATCATCAACATATACCTCGATCTCCTTATGCATCATATCATGAAACAAGGTTGTCATAACTCGTTGATACGTGGCTCCGGCGTTCTTCAAACTGAAGGGCATCACTCGATAACAGAATGTTCCCCAAGGTGTGATGAATGTTGTCTTCTCCATATCCACGGGTGCCATTTTGATCTGGTTATATCCGAAAAATCCGTCCATAAATGAGAAGACCTTGAACTTAGCTGTATTGTCTACCAACATATCAATATGTGGTAGAGGGAAATCATCTTTCGGACTGGCTTTATTCAAGTCTTTATAGTCCACACACATTCGGACTTTCCATCTTTCTTAGGCACGGGCACAATATTGGCCACCCACTGAGGATATGTAGAAGTCACCAGAAACCCAACATCAATTTTCTTCTGAACTTCCTCCTTGATCTTTACTGCCATATCAGGATGAGTTCTTTTGAGCTTCTGCTTCACAGGCGCGCACTTAGACTTCAAAGGTAGGAAATGTTGCACAATATCTGTATCTAGACCGGGCATGTCTTCATATGACCAAGCAAAGACGTCGACATATTCTCATAGCAACTCAATCAACCCCTTCTTAACGGATTCCTCCAGGAGTGCCCCAATCTTTACTTCTCGCACACAATCTTCAGACCCCAAGTTGACTGTTTCCAGATTCTCAAGATGCGGCTGAATAATCTTCTCTTCATGCTTAAGTAGACGGGTAATCTCGTCAAGAATCTCTTCAATATCATCTTCTTCCGCCTCAAATACAAGGAATTCAAAGTTAGGAGATGATGTTGGATCATTATGTTCAATGGGTTTGATCAACCTGCATAATGGTTTTGGATATGAAAAGATTTTAGAATTCAAACAAGGCAAATCATTATGCAGATGAAAAGATTGATTTTATTTTTATTTCTAGGGTTTTATGTGATCACCATTTTCATGAAAAAAGCAAAAAGGGAAAATAATTGGAAAAACAAACATTTAACATGAATTTATTGAATGAAAAATCATTGTATTTATGCGCCAACAATGTCATCACTTCTCCTTTTGGCATGGGAAAAGGGTTTTTAAACGCAATGAACATTACTTTGACTTATGCATAACTGTCAGAATATCCACAGCGATCCAATTATTGCAGATCCCTCCAGGGATGATGAAATTTCCAGAATCCTCTTCGTCTTCTTCTAGAATGGCTGCAGCCTCTTCATCTTGACCAGTGTGGATGAAACCTCCACTCTTGAACATACCTTGCTTGTTGAAGACCCCAGGAGAATAGCCTATGCCAGCCCGGGATTTATTGTCTTCCAACTCAATCATTTGTCCCAAACCAGCAGTTGCACCATGCTCAATGGACAACTTTGCATCTTTATAGGAAGCAAATGAAGGAGTTCCCTTCTTAATAGGTTCAGCAATAGATAAAGCTTGGAAGGAAGTTCCAACTTCATCCTCAGCATCTATATAAGAGAAGGAAATCAAATGGCTAACCAGGAGAGCCTTTTCTCCCCCTACCACTACCAGCTTCTTATTCCTTACAAATATCAATTTTTGGTGTAGGGTGGATGTCACGGCGCCAGCCTGGTGAATCCATGGTCTGCCTAGGAGACAACTATACGATGGGTGAATGTCCATAACCGGGAAGGTAATATGGAAATCACTTGGTCTAATTTTAACTGGGAGATCAACCTCACCAATCACAGTTTTGCGAGACCCATCGAAAGCCTTCACAACTACTCCACTCTGCCTCATGGGAGGCCCCTGATATGACAACTTCGTAAGAGTGGTCTTTGGCAATACATTCAATGATGACCCAGTGTCCACCAGCACGTTGGACATGGCATCATCCTTGCAGCTCATAGATATGTGTAATGCCAAGTTGTGGTCTCTTCCCTCCTCAGGGAGATCAGCATCACAAAAACTTAAATTGTTACAAGCGGTGATGTTTGCAACAATACTGTCAAATTGCTCTATCGTGACGTCATGATCGACGTACGCCACATCCAACACCTTTTGCAGAGCTTCTCGATATGGTTCTGAATTCATCAGCAATGATAAAATAGAGATTTTGGATGGCGTTTGTAGAAGTTGATCTACCACGTTGTACTCACTTCTCTTGATAAGCCTCATCATCTCATCAGAGTCTTCTTTCGCATTGCCACTCGGGCAAGCAGAAGCAAGAGTTCTCAACATAGAGGTGGATTTAGCAACAAGTGCCGGATTCGGAGCATTCACAGCATTCCCAATCGGTCTTTCAGCATAATCAGCATTGTCATTCCTTCGAGCGTCAGCTTGCGGTTTTGGAGGAGCCGAGAAAACACGACCGCTGCGGGTCAGGCCACTGACGTCAGCAATATTAACAACAGATGAAGAGGGCAGGGGCACCTCTTTCCTATTCTTCAGTGCTACAGCATTGTAGCGATAGTGAAATGCCTTCTCGGAAGAGTACGGTATAGGACTGGCCGGATTAATAGTCAAAGCAGGAGAAACCTTCTGCTTGCTACCATCATACTTGATGACAACAAGCTCAGGTATCCAGAATACCGGAGAAATTACGTTGACTTCGACAACATCTTCATCAACATTTCTGTTTTGAAGGATCTCAATGACTCCTTCATCCAGCATTTCCTGAACATACTTGCTAGGACAGCCCTGGACCATATTGACAGATTTCCCATGCTCGGGCAATGGGTTCTTCTTCACATTCGGACATACGTCCTCGAAAAATAAAATCCCACTTCTCACAAGGTCTTGCACCTTGGTCTTCAAGGGATAACAATTTCCACGTCATGTCAGGGAGCACCAGAATGATATACGCATTGAAGCTCAGGCTTGTACCACCACTGGGGGTTAGCAGGTACAGCAGGAGGGTCTCGTGGAGTGATTAACTTTCTATCAATCAAAGATGGATAGAGTTCAGCATAAGTCATCGGAATTGGATCAAAGGTGACCCTCTTCCTCTCGTAGCCGGTGCTGGATTTGTTGTTATTACGAGGTTGGTAGGCCGGTTGTTGTGGATGCTGTTGTTGTTGCTGATAATGCTGAGATTGTTGTTGCTGATATTGTTGGGCTTCTCTGAAAACAGGTGATATGTGAGCCACCTGATGCTGGTTGTCATTGGGGCGGGCAATCTTCCTCTTCACAGAGGGTCTTCTCTTGATATGGGAAGACACGGCATGTGCCTCTCCCTCCTTCTTCTTTGCAAAGCTTCCATATCTCTTTGCTGAAGAGCCTTCATCTCTAGTTAAACGTCCTTCACGGACCCCCTCTTCCAGTCTCATTCCCATATTCACCCTCTCGGTGAAGTCTGAGGGAGCACTGGCTCTCATTCTCTCATAGTAAAATGAACTCAAGGTCTTCCAAAAGATCTTGGTCATCTCTTTCTCCTCGAGGGGTGATATTATTTGAGCTGCCAACTCGCGCCACCTCTGGGCGTATTCTTTGAAGGTCTCTTTCTCTTTCTGGGACATTGCCCTCAACTGGTCCCTATCAGGAGCCATATCCACATTATACTTATACTGCTTGACGAAGGCCTCGCCAAGATTATTGAAAGAGCGGATGTTCGAACTTTCCAGACCCATGTACCACCGGAGAGCGGCACTGGACAGACAGTCCTGGAAATAGTGGATGAGCAATTGGTCATTGTTAGTTTGCATCGACATCTTGCGAGCATACATCACAAGATGGCTGAGAGGGCATGTGTTTCCCTTATACTTCTCAAAGTCAGGTACTTTGAATTTAATATGGATTCTCATGTTGGGCACAAGGCACAACTCAGCAGCACGTTTACCAAAGAGGTCCTTCCCCCTCAAAGTCTTCAGTTCCTTGCAAAGCTCAAAGAATTGATCTTTCATGTCATCCATCTTCTCATAAAAATCTGGACCATCAGATGGTTCAGAATGGTAGATGGTGTCTTCAACTCTTGGTAATGTGTGCACAACGGGAGGTGGCACTGAAAGGACCGGGCTAGATGCAGGCAAAGAAGCAAGGGTAGGAGCGAAACCTTCTGGCATGAAATTGGCAGGCATTCCCCACGCGAACCCGACCGGCATAGATGGCGCAAAGTAGGCTGTTGCAGCAGGCACAATAGAAGTCACGACCTAAGAAATAACCGTCCTCTGGGGAGGAGTTGTAGGTGTTAGGGAAGACTGGCTCTGGGCAGCCATGAATGACTCCATCAGGGCAGTCAGTCTGGCTACTTCCTCCTTCAGCTTGCGGTTCTCTTGTTCCAAATGATCCATCAGTCTCGATGAGTTGGCTCTGGTGTAGTACCGGTGAGTCCGCTTGTCTTTAAAATAAATGAAGAACACAAAGTTAGACCATAGGACAAGAAGCCTGGAGCAAAACCTGCTAATGCACATAATGTCTGCAATGCTTGTGCATATGATTTGTTTTTATATCAGAGGAACTTTAGAGTTTTATTTGCAAATTTTGGGAAATATTAAACATTGATCTCATATGGAACATAATATCTAGAAAATATTTTTACATCAAAGAAGTACAACTTTGGTAACCAAATATAATACAAGAGAGAAGGAAAATGATCATCCTATGGATCCCTAGAAGCAATCATCTAAAGCTCGAGAGACTGGAAGATAAGATGCACGAAGCCTCTTCACCTCCTCCTCGTAGGCTGCCTCCATATTTGTCTTCTCCTTGGCGAGTCGATCGTACTTCCTCTTCCAAAACCTGGAAGACATAGGAAGTAGAGAAGTCCACGCATCATTAGGATCATCAATAACCTGATGCTTGAGGAACTCTATCAAAGCATCCTTCTCCTTGATCTGCTGAAGCAACTCCTCTCGTTCACGGATCCAAGAACGTGAATGGTCTTCGTCTCTCAACTCCTCTACTTCTTGGTCAGGGAGGGTTGAAGGCCCAACCACAACCAAAGGTGTAGGTCTCGGATACTCTTAAGGCACGAGGTATTCAACAGCTCTCCTCCTAACCCAAGAAGTATAAGGCTCCAAAGCGATACAATTCTTCGGTCCCAGCTCCTTCCTTCCTTTCCTATGGATCTTGCGCCAAGTGCGGGCCATCCTTCCTTTCAAGCCTTGGGGATCTTTACCCTCCTGAAAGAACACACCCTCTAACAGAATGTTATTGGGTTTATCTTTTAGGGGGAACCCAGGCTGACGACGTGCCAAGATAGGGTTGTAGCTAATCCCACCACATGTACCAAGAAGAGGCACATTGGAGAATTCACCACAAGAGTCAATAATCAGCACACCATCATACACACGGTTGTACTAGCAGATATCATCATTAGTGAGAGACATAAGTCTCGTGGACCACCGTAGACATCCTTTGTTCTCCTTGAAGGCGACCGTCTGCGGCAAGTGAGAAATAAACCACTTGTATAACAGAGACGAACAACAAACAATGGTACCACCACCCTTTGCATTATTCATATGCAAAGAAATATGAGTGTCACCCAACAGAGTCGGAATGGGATTAAGAGTAGAAAAAATCCTAATAGCGTTCACATCCACAAACTTGTCGATGTTGGGGAATAACACTAGCCCATAGATGAGAAGTACAAATATGGCCTCAAAGGCGTCCTCACTCATGGCCTTCCCATACATAGTAGCTTGAGCAATGAGGAACTCAGAAGGGAGACCTTGAATTCCACCTTTGGTAGTCATATGAGCACCAACCAGAGCTTCATCTATATGCAACATATCAGCGATCTCCTGAGAAGTAGGAATACTCTCTAAGCCACTGAACGACAACTGGTCTAGGATAGGTATACCCACAAGATAGGCATACTCCTCAAGTGTAGGCAAAAGCTACAAATCCGGAAAAGTGAAGCAATGGTACAAGGGATCATAAAATTGCACCAATACACTCATCAATCCTTCGTCCACCTGAGTAGTCAGAAGAGAAAGAAGCTTTCCAAAATGAGCTTTGAAAAATTCCTTAGCTCTTTCAAGTCGGGTTGTCTGAAACTGTACTTCTTTGTATTCCTTCTTTGTCTTTCCATGTCTGAAAATTTGCAAATAGACCTCTTAAGTCCCTTGAAAATTTTCTTATTATTTTGATGATATGGATGCAAATGGGTGCATGAATGCACGAATGCAACAATCACACTCAAGGATCAAGCAAAGCACACCAAACAAAGGTCATGGGATGGATCATGTTATCCTTAATATCAATCATCCATTTTGATGGATCATGGTTTACACCTTATAAACACCCAAGTTCCATTGATATTAAGGATACGTGAACGAATCAACCATGAATCAAGGGTTTGTTGCAAGTCACGAGCATGGAATCTTGGTTAAGAACCACCCAAAGGGAGGGTACTAGGGTTTAACCGGCCAAACATGTTCTACAAGAGGTTCCCATAGTCATCATCCCATCTTTCAGATATTATCGGAGAAACGACTACTCGTATTCCAAAAATATTCTCAAGAGAGACTCTTATGCGTTTAGTATCGCGTAACAATCGTATCAAATCTTACACTTGAACGACTTTCGCACTACATCCTAAGAATAGGCCAAGATGGGCTTGGTAAACTAAGGTCCTTTGCTTCTAAGGTCTATATTGGAAAGAGTAATTTCTAACCATAACTACTTGTATGACATTATTGATCCCAACATGACCTCCACCAAGTGAATGGACTTGCAAGTCAACTTGCTAAGGAATAAATCCACACAAGTCAACAAGACTATGTCATTCTCCTATCCTAAGTGCACTCGGGTTCGGGTATAGAACTCATCTCACAAAGATCACCAAGCATACAAAGAATTAATATTCAATTAATTCAATCATTACATACAATACAGTAATCCCAAATTGCACAAAAATATGTCACAAAACAATATACAATACAATACAACAAACTATGAAAAGTAGGCAAAACCCACTAGGAAAGTTTCCCCAACAGAGTCGCCACTTTTCTGTAGCGGGGTATTCATTACTATTAGAGATATTGATTAAATCCAAGGTAAACCATACAATTCGAGTCGCCACTGCACTTCTATTTATCCAAAGGAATGGTTAGACTGCAAACAAAAACCTAAAAGTTTTATCAAATCAAAAACTAGTAAAAATGTCAGAGATATGGGTAAGGGGGTTGGTTATGCAATGGGAAGGTTTTAAGCACCCAAAACATCCTAGGTACTCCTAGGGAGCCTTTTTCACACTTGTTGTAAGGTTGGTATTTTGTGGAAGTTTATTTGAGCAAACATGATTGAAGATATGAGAAGAGAATATATAAGTTATTTACATTTTGTGTTTGGATGGATAAACCCATTGCCTACGTACCATCTTAAAAAAGATTAGGATCAAAACCTCGTAGTTCGGGGTAAAAAATCTCAAAATGAGTTGGTGAATTGATTGGTCCAAAAGCCTTAAGGTCTTTTGTTATCCAAGGGAGAAAACTCAACCGAAAACCACAAATCCACCATGTGAGGATAACTTCAACATGCTAGTGAGGGGTTAACCCTATAATAAGCATGGAAGACTCATTGTCCATCACTAAGGATATAGGTGAGTATTACATCTACCTCAAGGATAACTCAAACCTAATAGCTAAGGGTTATGAAAAATTTGATTAAGAAGGTAGCCATTGAAACCACAAAAGGCATTTAAATAGGTTATATTTACCAATGAAAAGTATCTACAAAATATGGTCAAAGTTGATTTAAGCATTCAATTCAAAGTAAGTGTTATGAAAAGAGTTTGAAAATCAAAATCATAAGGCTTAGGTTTCTAATATTTGAAAACAAATGTTAAATGTTTGCACAAAAGTTTTGGCTTGGGTTAGAGTGGAGGGAAGAAGAAGTATGGCTAAAGTCCTAGACATACAAGAGATAAGGGATAGGAGAACAAGACCACAAATGGAGTTCCTCTCTTGAGATCATATTGATGATCCAAGTAGCTCCCTTCCTTTGGAATATGCAAGCAAAATAATAGTAAGCTCAAGCAATCAACAATCAATTTAGCTCTGGGAAAATTCCTCAATGGCTCTTGGATCTCTCTCTCTTAGAAGCTCATGGCAATGGTTCCTCACTTAGGCTCAATGTTGGAATCAATAGCACAAGAACATACACATTAAAAAGTTCCATCAAACAATCAAGAATGAACAAGAAGGAGTTTTAGAGATTGGTTCTTTCAAAGTTCTCTTCAACATTTATAGCATTCTAAAGGCCCAATGCCTAGTTGCTCTTTGACTTTTATAGCACTCTAAACGCTCAATGCCTAGTTGCTCTTTGACTCCACATTTGCATAGGGAAAGTCCTAAAGTCTAAGTCCATTTTGCCTATTTCTTTGCATTTGGTCCACAACAATTAAAACAAAACACAAGCATAATGATATATACACAAATATGTGCTCAAGTGAGCAAAAGGCAGATTGCATTAACATAAACATGTGCTCAAGTGAGCAAAGGAAAAAAAGCAAATGAATAATATGTACAAGAATAATAAATTGCATAAAAGTAAAGGGCAAAAAGTAAATGTTAATTGTTAATGGTTAATGTTAGTAGTTACTGTGCCATAAGGCAAATTTAGTGCTATGTTAAGCAATCGTAATTGGACTTATGTAGAAGTCACAACTATCTGAGGCCGGTCAATAATAATGTAGGCAACAAAACAAGTTATAAGTCTTGATTAGTGAACCAACTTCCAACAACTTGCCATGCCAAAAAGAAGATGAGAAATGATCTTGTATTGGTTTAAGTCCTTTGCATGATTTAAGAAGCAATCTATCATTAATGCAAAGCCATTCACTTGATCATTTGATCAAGATGAATTAGATTTGAATCAAGAAAGATTAAACCTCCCTAATCAATGCTAACTTATCAACCTTTAACTCATTGATCAAAAAAAGAAAAGAAGAAGAGGAAGATGAAGGAGATGGATAATAGAAATGAAGAAAATAAAGTGTATCCAATGAAAAGGAATGTACCAATCCATAAATGTTGACCAAAGATAGGGAAGATCAAGGTCAAAGCTATGGTTGATTGCCTTTTTCTGGCCCAAGATATAAGATTATTTCCTAAGAACTGATAGTTCCCAGATGTACTTTTACGTTCCATTCTGTCCCCTGCGTAATCTGCATCATAATAACCCAAAAGTCTATACTTTGATGTTTTCTCATACATCAGGCCCAGGTTAGGGGTTCCTTTCAGATACCTGAGGATTCTTTTAACAGCTGTTAAATGAGATTCTCTAGGATCTGATTGGAATCTAGCACAGAGGCATACACTAAACAGAATATCAGGACGTGTAGCTGTCAGATAGAGAAGAGAGCCTATCATACCATAATAGAGCTTCTGAAAAACTTTCTGACTAATTTCTTCTTTTTCCATAATGCAGGTTAGATGCATAGGTGTCTTAGCAGGTTTGCATTCAGCCATTTCGAACTTCTTCAAAATGTATTTTATGTATTTCCTTTGGTAGATGTAGGTAGCTTCTGAAGCTTGATTGATTTGAATCCATAGAAAGAACTTTAGTTCTCACATTAAGCTCATTTCAAATTCTGCCTCCATTAGCTCATAGAATTCTTGACATACAGAAGGGTTAGCTGAACGAAAAATAATGTCATCAACATATATATGGCATATCATGAGATCATTTCTAATGTTTTTATAGAAGAGTGTAGAGTCAACCTTTCCTCTAATAAAGTCATGTTCCAGAAGAAAATTGTTTAGTCTTTCATACCATGCTCTAGGAGCTTGTTTTAAACTGTACAGTGATTTCTTAAGTTTAAAAACATGTTCTCGACATTTAGAATTTTCAAAACCTGGAGGTTGATTAACATAAACTTCTTCTGATATATAACCATTAAGAAACGCACACTTGACATCCATTTGATATAGTTTGATTGAGTGATTTGAAGCAAATGAAACAAGTAAGAAAATAGATTCTAACTTGGGAATTGGGGCAAAGGTTTCGTTGTAGTCAATGCCTTCTTGTTAACTATATGCCTGTGCCACCAGTCGTGTTTTATTTCTTACAACTTCTCCTCTTTCATTCATTTTGTTTCTGAACACCCATCTGGTTCCAATAATGTGAGTTCCTTTAGGCTTTGGAACAAGATCCCAATCATCATTCTTTGAGAATTGATCTAGCTCTTCATTCATACCCAGAACCCAATCACTGTCTTAAAGTGCCTCATCGTAGGAAGAAGGTTCGATTAGAGATACTAATGCTAGAGGAGTTTCTTCAGATACTTTGAATGTTGATCTAGTTCTGACAGGTTCATTCTTGTTTCCCAGAATAAAATCTTCAGAGATGATGGGATGACTTCTTGATTTCTTCTGGATGGTTGAGGCTTCAGATTCATCTGGCTTTTGTCTATCGGATGCTTCTAGTGCTTTTGTGTTTTTCGTCAGAACCTGCAAGAGTTATCTCCAAATCTGCAAGTTTTTCAACTAGCTTTGACTTTTCAGGGTCAAGCTTATCATCAAATCTAACATGGATTGATTCTTCCACAATTTTGGTTTTTGTGTTGTATACTTTGTAGCCTTTAGAGCATTCTGAGTATCCTAACATAATACCTTTTTGTGCTTTTGAATCAAACTTGTTCAGATGTTCTTTAGTATTCAGAATAAAGCAAGAGAATCCAAAAGGATGGAAATAAGAAACGTTGGGTTTTCTTCCCTTACACAATCATATGGAGTCTTTTCCAGAATAGGTCTTATAGAGATTCTATTCTGAATATAATATGTTGTATTTACTGCTTCATCCCAAAAGTGCTTAGCCACATTTGTTTCATTGATCATGGTTTTGGCCATCTCTTGGAGTGTCCTATTCTTCCTCTCTACAACTCCATTTTGTTATGGAGTTCTAGGGCAGGAGAAATCATGGGATATTCCATTAGAATCAAATAGCTCCTCAAAAAATTTATTCTTAAATTCTCCACCATGATCACTTCTGACTCTGATGATTTTAGAGTCAAATTTGTTTTGCACTTTAGAATAGAAGCTAGTGAATACAGAGTGAGACTCACTCTTGTGCTTTAGGAATTTTACCCATGTCCAGCGACTAAAGTCATCAACAATAACCAGTCCATACTTCTTTCCATTGACTGACGCTGTCTTAACAGTCCCAAACAGGTCAATATGAAGAAGTTCTAGAGGCTTAGAGGTAGAAAGAGTATTTTTCTTTTTGAAAGATGTTTTTGAAAATTTACCTTTCTGACAAGCCTCAGATAAAGCTTCTGAAGAATACTTCAATTTAGGTAGGCCTCTGACTAACTCGAGTTTATTTAGTTGAGAGAGTTTTCTCATGTTAATGTGGCCTAAGCGTCTATGCCATACCCATTACTCTTCATGAACAGACATCAGGCATTTTAAGTTTTGTTCTTTTAGGTCTGAAAGATTTATCTTGAAATTTTTATTTTTCCTCTTGCCAGTGAATAGGATTGTTCCATTGTTCTGATTAATTGCTTTACATGTTTTTTGATTGAAGATTTCATCATAATCGTTATCACTTAATTGACTTATTGATAATAGATTATGCATTAATCCTTCTACATAGAGAACATTAGATATAGAGGGAAGAGTTCTATTACCAATAGTTCTGGAGCCTCTGATTCTTCCTTTCTAATTTCCTCCGAAACCTACGAAGCCAACATCTTTCCGTCATGCGTCGCGAGCATCCAGAGTCCAAGTACCATGATTGGTGTCTTAACTCTCTTGCATAAGATATCTGCAACATAAATAATCTTATCCTTTGGTACCCAGAGTTTCTCAGAACTTTGGATTTTCTAGCATTATCAAAACGTTGTGCCTGTGTATGTGTATAGTGATAAGAAAAAGGAGATTTAGGTTTGTCATCTGTAGAAGATTTTTCTTCTCGGGGGATATACCTTATTCCTCTTTTATTATTCTGACTTACTCCATAAATCATGGATACCATTATGCTCCTTTATATCCCATTTTTCAGAAATTTTTGAAAAGATTTTTCATATTCATATATCATTGTGTTAGAAGTTTGCTGGGCTTGAGATAGTGCTTATTCAAGTTTTAAACATTGTTTATTTGTGGAGTCCCTTTCTTTTACAAAGTTTGATTTTTAATCTTTTTGTTCTGAAGCATTTATCTCAAGCTTATCACATTCTTCGATTGTTCTTTCAAGAACTCCTTTTAAAGCCTTAAATTTTTGAAATTCTCTCTTCTGGAGGTTTCTTTGTTCAGCTTGGGACATTCGTTTATGTAATGACATATTTCCTTACATTGATAGCATGTTATTTCTTTGTTTGACTTACCTCTGGAAGTTGATTATGAGTGATCTCCCTTGGGTCTTGGTCTTCTGAAGTTATTATTCCTTTTTCTTCAGAGTTGTTTAACTCTTCTGGTCAAAAAGAGATAACTCTTCTTCATCGTCAGAGTCTTCCTTTTCAGAGTCGTCTTTGTCTTCCTCTTCAGCTTGGAAGGCTTTGTTTCTTTCTAGTTTGTGTCTTTCATATCTGGACTTCAGTGCTACAGACTTGATCTTCTTTTGAGGCTCATCTTCCTCGAGTTCTATCTCGTGGCTTCACAGTGAACTGACGAGTTCTTCAAGGCTGATATTGTTCAGATCTTTGGATAACTTTAAAGCTATGACCATGGGTCTCCATTTCTTTGGTAGGCTTCTGACTATCTTTTTGACATGATCTGCAGTTGTGTAGCCCTTGTCCAGAACTTTGAGTCCTGCAATTAAAGGTTGAAATCTAGAAAACATTACCTCTACAGCTTCATCGTCCTCCATTTTGAAGGCTTCATATTTCTGAATTAGAGCCAAAGCCTTTGTTTCTTTGACTTGAGAATTTCCCCCGTGAGTCATTCTCAGGGAGTCAAGTATTTCTTTAGCAGTTTCCCAGTTGGTGATCTTTTCATATTCATTGTAGGGAATGGCATTTAGTAGTATCGTTATGGATTTATGATGGTTTTTGAATTCGCGCTTCTGATCATCTGTCATTTTGCTTATGGGAATGGCAACGCCAACGTCAGGCACAGGCGGTGTGTTGCCAATTGTGACAATGTCCCAAAGATCATCATCGTAGCCCAAAAAGAAACTTTCAATTCTATCTTTCCAATAAACAATTTTTTCTCCATCAAAGATTGGAGGTTTAGCATTATAACGATCTCTTTCATTGGTGTTGGCCATATTTTTTCTCACGCTGGATCTCTCTACACTTGTTAAGTGTTTGATTAAAAAATCAATAATAGAGTCGAAGCTCTGATACCAATTGAAGGTAGAGAAAAACAAGAAAGGGGGTTTGAATTGTTTTGGAAAAAATAAAACTTTTTCAAAATTTAGACACATAGAATGAAATTGTGACACAAAATTTTATATTGGTTCGCTTGAAATCAAAGCTACTCCAGTGCACCCGGCCAAGGGGATTTCGCTTTCAAAAAGGACTTAATCTACTAATCTTGAAAGATTACAAAAACAACTGTCTAAGAGAATAATCCCTTAGCCCTCTAAAGTATTCAGACTGCACAAAGTCACTTGAGGAAATATCTTAGCAAAAATATGATTTGTAATGCAATGTGCTTCTAAAAAAGAAAATATTATAGAATTATAAGAACAATAATTTTTCACATAAGAGCAACAACTCGTGAAAACGTAAGAGAGGATGAATGAGAGTTTTTGTATTCTTGTGTATCTCAGGTGTCTTCTCTTGTGAAGTATTCCGTCCTTTATATAGGAGTTTGAGAGAACCATTGAGTGATGACATGATCCTGGTCATTGAAGAATGTTTATTGTCATTACTCTCCTTGTTTCTTTCTAAAATAATTTTTGAGCGCGTTATGATTTCCTTCTAGAAATAGTTTCTTTCTAAAAAAAGATTTCTTCATGGTTACGTGTTCTGAGTTGGTGAATCTATATCAGAGTCTTGTTAGTCAGAGTTCAAACTTCAGAGGTTGCTTCTATCTGACCAAGTCAGAGTTTCTCTATACTCTTGACTTCTTCAGATTCAGAGTCTGGATTCAATCTTCTTTAACAGAGTTCCTGATTTCTTTCTGTTTTGCTAGTACCTACGTTGATCATAGTCAGAACCTTCTACATGTGTTTCCTCTGAGTTAGCATTTGATTGCTGGATTCTGTATCTGATGCTTTTATCTATCTGATTGTTTGATCAAAGTCTTGCACACTTAAGAAAAATTTCGTTAGGGTACCATTTTTGTTTCATCCTTTGTTATCATCAAAATATTAGAGATACATTGTAGAACCAACTTTGTTCTTACAATGTGAACACTGTGGCGCCCGCCACACACTTAAAAAGTGGCACCATCCACGACAGTAACATTCACGTGCACGATGTTGTACTAATGTTACATGATCCTTTTGATTGCCTTGTCCCTTGCATGCTGGACATTATATTAAAGCTCTTCAACGACTCTCACATCCTTTGACCACGACATTGAAGACCATAAATAAAATTTATTTCATTCATGAATTCCCAACCACAACAATCTCTATATAAACCACCAACATAATCTCACAAAACCACATCTCTCATAAGCATAATTCTCCTCTCTCTTGCTATATTCTTACTATATTGCATGAGCAGTGTGAAATCCAGTCATGGTACAAATGAGGGAATACGAATTATTGTTCAAAAACGGCGAACCAGGTGAATTACAGGAAGAGACTAAATGGCTTTAAGCGCAAGAAAAATCGAATCGACAAGGTACGCCGATGAACCCTACTTATTAGCCTTAGGACTTTTAGATAGTGTTAACCATATACTAGACACTTTCAGTTTAAATTATTTCATATCTTTTAAGGACCTTGTTTATGCTCAATTAACACTAGAATTCCTAAGTTCGTTTATTTTTAGTCCCACACCCAACACAAACTGTTCCGGTGGGACTGTCCAGTTTCGCTTGTTCAACATAGAATATGCTTTTACCTTTTCCCAACTTGCGGATCTGCTGCAATTTCCCCATGGAGATGGCGTAGTAAGTGAGGTCCCAGATACTGAGGGTTGGCAATGCGCCTTTCAACCATTTTGGAGGGTAATAACCGGTACAATGACCCATAGTTTTGAGGGAAACAAAGCCACTTTAATTCAGGATACGACTATTCGATATTTTTTTCCAAATATTGGCATCCACCATTTTTGGTCGAGCAAACTCTAACAAGGTGCACGAAAAAGAAATCTTTTATCTATTCGCCACTTTTCTGCCACAAAAGGTAAATGCCGTCCCTTTTATGTTCTCTCACATGCAGACCATTGTCAATGCGAAGAGAGGGCTGATTATTTTTGGAGGTTTAATAACCTCCATATCCAGAGTCTTAGGAGTCGAAGAAAAATTCTCCCGGCTAACCCCGCTCCCGCATCATGCCATTGAAATTGACATTGCGAGGAGCATGAAATTGGTAAAACGAAGATGAGATGGTAAGTTTAATCTAATAATTTTAAAATAATGTCTTACAAGATTTCATCCTCCCAAATCCAACTCTCAGAGATGTGCGTAACCCGAAAAATTATTGTTATATTAATGATCTGGTGCCTAACTAAGTCCCCGTGCACATTCATGAGAATGTAGCTACTAGCGGGGACAGCGACGAGGATTGTATTCCGGAGAGAGCTGCTCCCTCTACTGACACACACCCACACACCACACATGTCATCTGAAAATATTGTTGGTACATCATCCAACCAAAGACCCAGAAGAAGAAATGTGGCACCTGCCACTCTTGATGAGATCTATGCTGAACTGTTATGGTGTAGCGAACTAGAAGCTCAGCGCGACCTATAAATCCAAAGCATGGAAGCTAAGCAAACAGAAATGCTGCAAATACTTCGCCAGATGCAGAATGATCAGCACATTATGCTTTCAGAACCGAACAAAACATGTCTGGCTTGATCGATGAAATGTAAGGATTGATAGTGCGTATGGAAGATCTACAAGACTTTGCGCCACCTCACTAGCCTGTGAATGGTGGACACGCACGAACACATGGCAGAAGGTGCCAGTAGCAGGCTACCTAGGTTCTACCTTTCTTTCCTATCTTATGTCGTTGCATTAGGGACAATGCACGGTTTAAGTATGGGGGAGGAAGCTTAACCGCTTTTATTTATCGCTTTCTAGGTTGATTTAAATTATTGTTATTTCCTTTTGTTATTTTATTTTTGTTAAGTGCCAGTCGAGTCAAATATCAATGTGTTGTCGAGTCTTTATGTGTGGTTTCCATTATTTACTAATTCACCCATTTGCTTAAGTCATACAATTTTTTTCCAAAAATCTAGACTTAGAAATACAGTACATCTTTTGAAAATTCTAACCTATAAATAAAACTGAGGTTGAATTGTAGAGATTTTGAAAAACCTTACAAGATTGCTATCGTTTTAACACCTTAAATCTCCCAAGTATAAGATCGATTTGAGTACTTGTCATGCCATAACCTTAAATTCCATCCTTTAATATTCCTTAAGTAGTGTATCTAGTAGTCAGCACCATCCTAAGCACACACTACGCGAGAATTCGATGCAAATAAGTGTATGATCTCAAGCTTAAAAGAGAAAAAGATTGACGAAATGTATGAAAAATGTTGTTCCTTCTAAGTTAGGTGACCAAAATTGGGGTCTTACAGATACCCCTATTTAAGGTCATTCTAGTCGGAGATATGAAGGTTAAGATCTTCGTCTCGACGAGGTAGAATGGGCTTAAATAATAACAAAGAGACGAATTTTGGTCCCTAAGAGACCTCCTGATGCATATGTATGAATGCAAAAAGGGTAATACTTCGTGGGGATATGTGTCCACAAAGAGAAAAGAAATCCGGAAAAAATTACAATTCATATGAGTAACACACTCAATGGGGCAGAGACTCTGGGACTCTTATAGGGACAGAAAAGGGGATAAATTGCGTGAGCAGGGCACAACTCAAAGCTTGGGGAGTAGAATTCCAAAAGAATAAATCAATGGAAAGACCCGAGCTGACTCAAAGGCGCATGTATTAGAGAATATGCCAATACAGCGAAACTATCCATGAAGGATACTTCAGATGAAAATCCGAACTCAGATGGGGAGAATCCACTAAGGGACCTCACTGGGGAACATCCAAACGGGATTCCTCCGGGGAAACACCAGGGCGAGGTATTAACGGTTATTGGGTAATAAGCTCAATAAGACATGTAATCCGAACACCGGTATAAGGGTGAAAGAACAACATGCTGGGGGAGAATGAATATCTAAGACCAGTATACAGGTGAGAGATATCAAACATCTGAAATCATCTGAGGAAAACCTAAAAGGGTATATTTCAACTTAGGAAAATCAGACTCCACAGGGGACAAAGGTCATAATAGGGAGCAGAAGGGAAGGAACACCAGGGATACCGGTTACTGGGCATATAATAGGTGACCAACCAAGGCGTGAATTAGGGAATATTCCTAAGACACTCATCATCCAAAAGAGGGCCGAAAAGCAAACTCGATTACAGGATGGACATTCGACTCCACAAAAAGGGGGTACCAATCTTACTCGACTGGGGAAGAATAAGGACTTCGACAGAAGAGCGCATGAGATATATTTTCTATTACAGTCAGAACGTAGATAACATACTCGCATGGAAGATTATCCACAACCGGTTACTGGGTTAATAAAGGATAAATCGACCGAAAAGAAAGGACATCGGGGATACCGAAAACCATGTATTAAATAATGACCAATAAAAGGGAGAAACGATCATTACCGACAAACGGAAAATGAAAGATGACTCGCTGGGGATACATTGACAAAGGCAATGATCTGGGAGATATACTCAAAAAGGGTGAAGGACTATCCATACCGAATATTGGATAAAGATAACCGTCAAGGAGGGGATTACATCTGCCAGATACTGGGTAGAAAACCACGGAAAAGTAACTGTCATCAGTTAGGGTGAACAAAAAGGTTAACTCTACCAAGGGGATAAAAATACGATTTACAACTACCGGTATAAAAGTAGAAAACCACAAACTACGCCGTGGAAAAGATGGATAATTACTGGTTACTGAGCAATCATTCATCCGAAATACGGGGAAATGCAAGGATAATCTCCAGAAGCCAAATCTAGGAACAAGCCAGAGATGCACAATCAAACAAGGCTCATCCCTATGAGGATATAACTCAATGGGGGGTTCCATCCCAATATATGTGTTGGGAGGAAAACAGAAACAACCATCATCCACGAGGACATAACTCGATGGGGAATATGGAAGAAAGTGTAGACATTTTCTGCTTATGGGGCTGACTCTTCATGGGGAGATCAGACACAAACAATATGCTTGGGGAAGCATATTACCCACTAACAACAGATAACAAGCAAAGATATATGGCAAAGAATGCAACATGAATATCTGAATGTTAAAACTATGCATATATGTGTGGTTTATGTATGATGAATGTTGATAGAACAGACATATCTAACACAAACAAGTCCATTGATCGATTGAATAAACATCCGGTACTACATCTCAAGAGAGAAAGCCAGGCTCAGTGGAGAACATCCCATCCGCTGGGGATTAGGGGGTACCAGGAATCAAAGACTTCCGCAGGGGAATGAACAACAACCATTCCATCTTGGAACAGGATCACGACACAGATAAGCTCCGCTGAGGAAGCCACTCCACCAGGGAAATTTTCAAAGGGAGGATGGATCTTCGTGGGTAATAACCACCAATCAGAAGCTTCCAAGGTCACTCAAATCAAGAGCTCACATCTACTGAGGAGGAAGGAGGCTGAATACCTTTACCACACACTCTGCTCGGGAGGGAAAACCATAAAAGGCTCCGGAGGAAGGCGATACAAACATGCCAGGAATATGAACAACTGTCTTACCCTGTCGAGAATCCTACCATCTTTGGGAGAGCACTGAAGATATCCCCAGTATCCTTTTATCATTGTGAATGTTCACTTTGTCAAAAACCAAGTTATGAAAAGTTAAATTATTTAAAACAATGATATTCCTCAATTAAAACATGTAAAACATTTGTTGAATAGAAACAAATAAGAGTGTAAATAATTGGATAAAGGCTCAAATTTATTTGATGGAATGGTAGTCTGCAAATGGCAAGACTCCATAGATCTTTACAAATTTGAAATTGGTGATATATATTGGAAAAGTGGTACATCGAACATAATGACCATTTCTCCACCAATTTTGAATCCGATGTATTTGAAGCTTTGGTTGATGATAATTGAGTGAGAATCTCTGACGGATGACAGTTTGTAGAACAAAGTCTTGTCAGGATGCAGTTACTTGCCAAATCCCTAATTTTTGCCTAGATTTCCCCAGGATGAGGTACTCAATACATATTTATTTTTTATGTCTCTAACTTTTGCCTGGATCGCCCTTTCGGGTTTTCAATCCACCGAGACGCTCATTTTTGCCTAAGCTGCCCCTTCGGGTTTTCAACTTAGCGAGCTATTCTGTTTTTATTTTTTAGGCGAAGTATTTCTTGACTGCATCTGAATTCACAGGACGAGTGAAATCCTCCCCATCCATAGTTGTAAGTATCAAAGCACCACCTGAAAAGGCTCTCTTAACAACGTATGGGCCTTCATAGTTTGGAGTCCATTTGCCCCTGGAGCACAAGGTCACCCTCTCGGAACACACGAGGCTTGACCTTCTTATCAAAGGCTTTCTTCATTCTTTGTTGAAATAACTGGCCATGGCACATGGCAGTTAACCTCTTCTCTTCTATCAAATTCAACTGGTCATAACGACTCTGAACCCATTCAGCATCAGTCAACTTGGCTTCCATCAAAACTCTCATTGATGGGATCTCCACCTCTACTGGGAGTACAGACTCCATGCCTAAACAAGAGAGAAAGGGGTTGTCCCTGTTGAAGTGCGGACAGATGTACGATATCCATGCAAAGCGAATGGCAGCATCTCATGCCAATCCTTGTACGTAACAACCATCTTCTGGATAATCTTCTTGATATTCTTATTAGCAGCTTCAACAACCCCGTTCATCTTGGGTCTGTAAGGAGAAGAATTATGATGTGCTATCTTGAACTCACTAAACAGCTCTTTCATCATCTTGTTGTTCAAGTTAGATCCATTATCAGTAATGATCTTATCTGGCACACCATACCGGCATATGAGTTGATTCTTAATGAACTTCACGACTACCTGCCTGGTCACATTTGCATACGATGCCGCTTCAACCCACTTGGTGAAGTAATCAATTGCTACGAGAATAAATCTGTGACCATTGGACGCTTTCGGCTCTATCATGCCAATCATGTCAATCCCCCACATGGAGAAAGGCCATGGTGATGAAATTACATTCAGAAGTGTCGGGGGAATATGAATCTTATCCGCATAAATCTGACACTTGTGGCATTTCTTCACATATTTGCAGCAGTCAGACTCCATTGTCAACTAATAGTAGGCTGCTCTCAACATCTTTCTAGCTATGGCGTGTCCATTGGAATGAGTACCAAATGAACCCTCATGGACCTCAGTCATTAACAGGTCTGTTTCGTGTCTATCCATGCATCTGAGCAAAACCATGTCAAAATTTCTTTTATAAAGCACATCGCCATTGAGGTAGAAACTGCCTGATAATCTCCTCAAAGTCTTTCTATCTTTCACAGATGCCCCAGGCGGGTAAATCTGGTTCTGAAGAAAACACTTGATATCATAATACCATGGTTTATCATCTTTCGCTTCTTCTACTGTGAATACATGAGCTGGTCTGTCCAAACGCATCACAGTAATATTGGGAACTTCTCTCCAAAGTCTTACCATAATCATCGAAGCAAATGTAGCAAGAGCATCTGCCATCCGATTCTCATCTCGAGGAATATGATGGAAGCAACCTCAGTGAAAAACGTTGAAATCCTCCTCGCTTAATCTCTGTATGGGATGAGGCCAAGGTGATTCGTTTCCCACTCACCCTTAATCTGATTAACAACAAGGGCCGAATCGCCATAAACATCAAGATGCTTGATCCTTAGATCAATGCACTCTTCCAATCCCATGATACAGGCCTCATACTCAGCCATATTATTCGTGCATTTGAAAGTTATCCTTGCTTAAAAGGAAAATGTGTGCCTTGAGGAGTAATAATCACTGACCCAAAACCATTTCCATATTGATTTACAGCGCCATCAAACACCATACTCCATCTGGAACCAGGCTCTGGCCCTTCATCGAGCGTAGGCTCATCGTAATCTTTCATTTTCAAATACAAAATCTCCTCATCTGGGAAGTCGTACTGAACCGACTAATAATCCTCAATTGGTTGATGTGTCAAGTGGTCATCCAAGATACTACCTTTAATAGCCTTCTGATCTCGATACTCAATATCATACTCAGATAACAACACCTGCCAACGGGCAATCCTCCCAGTTAAAGCAGGCTTCTCAAAGATATACTTGATTGGATCCATTTTGGATATCAACCAAGTCGTATGATTCAACATATACTGGCGTAAGCGCTTAGCAGCCCAAGCCAAAGCACAACATGTTTTCTCAAGCATTGAGTATCGAGACTCACAATCAGTGAACTTCTTACTCAGGTAGTAGATAACATATTCTTTCTTTCCCGATTCATCTTGCTGACCAAGGACACAACCCATTGAGTCTTAAAGAACTGTCAGATACATAATCAATGGTCTCCCTTCCACAGGCGGAGACAGAATCAGAGACTCTGACAAATACTCTTTAATGATATCAAAAGCTTTTTGGCAATCCTCGGTCCAATCATGAGACTGATCTTCCCGGAGGAGCTTGAATATCGGTGCACATGTGGCAGTCATGTGGGATATAAATCTGGAAATATAATTCAAGCGGCCAAGAAAACCTCAGATCTGCTTCTCAGTTTTGGGCGCAGGCATCTCTTGTATTGCTTTGACCTTTGCAGGATCAACCTCAATACCTCTTTCGCTGACAACGAAACCCAATAACTTGCCGGAACGGACTCCAAATGTACACTTGTTAGGATTCAGATGAAGCCTATACTTCCTCAAACGCTGAAAAAGCTTCAACAAGTGCTCTACATGTTCAACTTCCGTTCTTGACTTCACAATCATATCATCAACATATACCTCGATCTCTTTAGGCATCATATCATGAAACAATGTAGTCATAGCTTGTTGATACGTGGCTCCGGCGTTCTTAAAACCGAAGGGTATCACTTGATAACAGAATATTCCCCAAGGTGTGATGAATGTTGTCTTCTCCATATCCTCGGGTGCCATCTTGATCTGATTATATCTAGAAAATCCGTCCATAAATGAGAAAACATTGAATTTAGCTTTATTGGCTACCAACATATCAATATGTGGTAAAGGGAAATCATCTTTCGGACTAGCTTTATTCAAGTCTCTATAGTCCACACACATTCGGACTTTTCCATCTTTCTTAGGCACGGGCACAATATTGGCCACCCATTGAGGATATGTAGAAGTCACCAGAAACCCTACATCAATTTGCTTCTGAACTTCCTCTTTGATCTTTACAGCCATATCAGGATGAGTTCTTCTGAGCTTCTGCTTCACAGGCACGCACTCAGGCTTCAAAGGTAGGAAATGTTGCACGATATCTGTATCCAGACCAGGCGAAGATGTCGACATATTCTCGTAGCAACTCGATCAACCCCTTCTTAATAGATTCTTCCAAGAGTGCCTCAATCTTCACTTCTCACACACAATCTTCAGACCCGAAGTTGACTGTTTCCAGATTCTCAAGATGCGGCTGAATGATCTTCTCCTCATGCTCAAGTAGATGGGTAATCTCGTCAGGAATCTCTTCAACATCATCTTCTTCCGCCTCAAATACAAGGAATTCAAAGTTGGGAGATGGTGTTGGATCATTATGTTCAATGAGTTTGATTAACCTGCATAATAGTTTTGGATATAAAAGATTTTAGAATTCAGACAAGGCAAATCATTATGCAGATGAAAAGATTGATTTTTATTCTTATCTTTAGGGTTTTATGTGATCACCAATTTCATGCAAAAGAGAAAAGGGAAAATAATTGGAAAAACAAACATTTAACATGAATTTATTGAATGAAAATATCATTGTATTTATGCGCCAACAATGTCATCACTCCTCCTTTTGGCATGGGAGAAGGGTTTTTAAACACAATGATCATTACTTTGACTTATGGATAACTGTCGGAATATCCACAGTAACCCAATTATTGCAGATCCTTCTAGGGATGATGAAATTGCCAGAATCCTCTGTATCCTCTTCCAGAATGGCAGCAGCCTCTTCGTCTTGACCGGTGTGATAAATCCATCACTCTTGAACAACCCTTGCTTTTTGAAGATCCCAGCAGAATAGCCTATGCCAGCCGAGGATTTGTTGTCTTCCAACTTGATCATTTGCCCCAATCCAGCAGTTGCACCATGCTCAATGGCCAACTTTGCATCTTTATAGGAAGCAAACGAAGAAGTTCACTTCTTAATAGGTTCAGCAATAGATAAAGCTTGGAACGGGGTTCCAACTTCATCCTCAGCATCTATATAAGAGAAGGAAGACAAATGGCTAACTAGGAGAGCCTTTTCTCCCCCTACCACTACCAGCTTCTTATTCTTCACAAACTTCAATTTCTGGTGTAGGGTGGATGTCACGGCGCCTGCCTCGTGAATCTATGGTCTGTCTAAGAGACAGCTATATGATGGGTGAATACCCATAACTTGGAAGGTAATCTGGAAATCACTTAGTTTGATTTTGACTAGGAGATCAACCTCTCCAATCACAGTTTTACGCGACCCATCAAAAGCTTTCACAACTACTCCACTCTGCTTCATGGGGCCCCCCTGATATGATAACTTTGCAAGAGTGGTCTTTGGAAATACATTCAATGATGACCCAGTGTCCACCAGCACACTGGACATGGCATCATCCTTGCAGCTCATGGGTATGTGTAATGCCAAGTTGTGGTCTCTTCCCTCCTCGGGGAGATCAGCATCACAAAAACTCAAATTGTTACAAGCGGTGATGTTTGCAACAATGCTGTCAAATTGTTCTATCGTGACGTCGTGATCCACATACGCCACATCCAACACCTTCTGCAGAGCTACTCGGTGTGGTTCTGAATTCATCAGCAAGGATAACACAGAGATTTTGGATGGCGTTTGTAGAGGCTGATCTACCACGTTGTACACACTTCTCTTGATGACAACAAGCTCAGGTATTCGGAATACCGGAGAAATTACGTTGACTTCAACAACATCTTCGTCAACATTTCTATTTTGAAGGATCTCAATGACTCCCTCATCCAGCATTTCCTGAACATCCTTGCGCACTTGGCGACAACCCCTCTGATTAACATAACAGACCCGACATCTATCGTGGTCATGTTCATAATGGCTATAATCAAACAGCAAACGATGCATCTCGACCAGCGATTGTCGAATATGACTGACGTATTTGACCTTGTACTTGCCAGGGCAGCTCTGGACCATATTGACAGATTTCCCAAGCTCGGGCAATGGGTTCTTCTTCAAATTTGGACCTACGTCCTCGAAAAACAAAATCCCGCTTCTCACAAGGTCTTGCACCTAGGTCTTCAAGGGATAACAATTCTCCACGTTATGTCCGGGAGCACCGTAATGATATACGCAGTGAAGCTCAGGCTTGTACAACCATTGGGGGTTGGTAGGTACAACAAGAGGGTCTCGTGGAGTAATCAACTTCCTACCAATCAAAGATGGATAGAGTTCAGCATAAGTCATCGGAATTGGATCAAAGGTGACCTTCTTCCTCTTGTAGCTGGTGTTGGTATTGTTATTGTTGTTTCGAGGCTGGTAGGCCTGTTGTTATGGACGATGCTGTTGTTGATGATATTGCTGAGATTGTTGTTGTTGATAATGATGGGCTTCCCCGAAAACAGGTGCTATATGAGCCACCTGATGCTGGTTGTTGATGGGGCGGGCAATCTTCCTCTTCACAGAGGGTCTTCTCTTGACATGGGAAGACACAGCATGTGCCTCTCCCTCCTTCTTCTTTGCAAAGTTTCCATATCTCTTTGCTGAAGAGCCTTCATCTCGAGTCAAACGTCCTTCACGGACCCCCTCTTCCAGTCTCAATCCCATATTCACCATCTCAGTGAAGTCTGAGGGAGCACTGGCTATCATTTTCTCATAGTAGAATGAACTCAAGGTCTTCAAAAATATCTTGGTCATCTTTTTCTCCTCAAGGGGTGGCACTATCTGAGCTGCTAACTCGCGCCACCTCTTGGCGTATTCTTTGAAGGTCTCTTTCTCCTTCTGGGACATTGCCCTCAACTGGTCCCTATCAGGAGCCATATCCACATTATATTTATATTGCTTGACGAAGGCCTCGCCAAGATCGTTGAAAGAGAGGATGTTCGAACTTTCCAGACCCATGTACCACCGAAGAGCGGCACCGGACAGACTGTCCTGGAAAGAGTGGATGAGCAATTGGTCATTATCAGTTTGCGTCGACATCTTGCGAGCATACATCACAAGATGGCTGAGAAGGCATGTGTTTCCCTTTTACTTCTCAAAGTCAGGTACTTTGAATTTAATAGGGATCTTCACGTTGGGCACAAGGCACAACTCTGCAACACTTTTACCAAAGAGGTCCTTCCCCCTCAGAGTCTTCAGTTCCTTACGAAGCTCAAGGAATTGGTCTTTCATGTCATCCATCTTCTCATAAACATTTGGACCTTTAGAGGGTTCAGAATGGTAGATGGTATCTTCAACTCTTGGTAATGTGTGCACAATAGGAGGTGGCACTGAAAGGACCAGGCTAGATGCCGTCAAAGAAGCAAGAGTAGGAGCTAAACCCTCTGGTACAAAATTGGCGGGCATTCCCCACGGGAACCCGGCCGACATAGATGGTGCAAAGTGGGCTGTTGCAGCAGGCACAGTAGAAGTCACGATCTCCGAAATGACCGTCTTCTAGGGAGGAGTTAAGGGTGTTGGAGAAGACTGGATTTGAGCATCCATGAATGCCTCCATCAGGGCAGTCAATCTGGCTACTTCCTCCTTCAGCTCGCGGTTCTCTTGTTCCAAATGATCCATCAGTTTCGATGAGTTGGCTCTGGTGTAGTACCGGTGAGTCAGCTTGTCTTCAAAATAAATGAAGAACACAGAGTTAGACCATAGGACAAGAAGCCTGGAGCAAAACCTGCTTATGCGTATGATGCATGCAATGCTTGTGCATATGATTTGTTTTTATATCAGAGGAACTTTAGAGTTCTATTTGCAAATTTTGGAAATATTAAACATTTATCACATATGGAAATACAATATCAATAATATCTGGGAAATGTTTTTACATCAAAGAAGTACAACCTTGGTAACGAAATATAATACAAGAGAGAAGGAAAATGAACATCCTAAGGATCCCTAGAAACAATCATCTAAAGCTCGAGAGACCGGAAGATAAGATGCACGAAGCCTCTTCACCTCCTCCTCATAGGCTGCCTCCATATCTGCCTTCTCCTTGGCGAGCCGATCGTACTTCCTCTTCCAAAATTTTGAAGACTGAGGAAGCAGAGAAGTCCATGCATCATTAGGATCATCAATAACCCGATGCTCGAGGAACTCTATCAAAGCATCCTTCTCCTTGATCTGCTAGAGCAACTCCTCTCGTTCACGGATCCAAGCACGTGAACGGTCTTCCTCTCTCAACTCCTCTACTCTTTGGTCAGGGAGGGTTGAAGGCCCAGCCACAACTAAAGGGGTAGGTCTCGGATACTCGTAAAGCATGAGGTATTCAGAAGCTCTCCTCCTAATCCAAGAAGTATAAGGCTCCAAAGCGATACAATTCTTCGGACCTAGCTCCTTCCTTCCTTTCTTATGGATCTTGCGCCAAGCGCGGACCATCTTGCCGTTCAAGCCTTGGGGATCTTTACCCTCCTGAAAGACACACCCTCTAACAAAATGTTATTGGGTTTATCCTTTAGGGGGAACCCAAGCTGACGACGTGCCAAAACAGGGTTGTAGTTAATCCCACCACATGTACCAAGAAAAGGCACATTGAAGAATTCACCACAAGAGTCGATAATCTGCACACCATCATATACACGGTTGTACCAAAAGATATCATCATTAGTGAGAGACATAAGTCTCGTGGACCACCGTAGACATCCTTTGTTCTCCTTGAAGGTGACCGTCTGCGGCAAGTGAGAAATAAACCACTTGTACAACAGAGGCAAACATCACACAATGGTACCACCACCCTTTGTATTCCTCATATGCAAAGAAAATTAAGTGTCACCCAACAGAGTAGGAACGGGATTAAGAGTAGAGAAAATCCTAATAGCGTTCACATCCACAAACTTGTCGATGTTCGGGAAGAGCACTAGCCCATAGATGAGAAGTACAAATATGGCCTCAAAGGCGTCCTCACTCATGGCCTTCCCATATAAAATAGCTTGAGCGATGAGGAAATCAGATGGGAGACCTTGAATTCCACCTTTGGTAGTCATATGAGCACCAACCAGAGATTCAGCTATATGCAACATATCAGCTATCTCTTGAGAAGTAGGAACACTCTTTAAGCCACTGAACGGAAACTGCTCTAGAATAGGTATACCCACAAGTTAGGCATACTCCTCAAGTGTAGGCAAAAGCTGGAAATCCGGAAAAGTGAAGCAACAGTACAAGGGATCATAAAACTGCACCAATACACTCATCAATCCTTCGTCCACCTGAGTAGTGATAAGAGAAAGAAGCATCCCAAAATGAGCTTTGAAACCCAAAGGATCTAATACATAGGATGTCAAATTCCTTAGCTCTTTCAACTCTGGTTGTCTGAAACAATACCTCTTTGTATTCCTTCTTTGTCTTTCCATGTCTGAAAATTTGCAAATAGACCTCTAAAGTTCCTTGAAAATTTTCTTATTGTTTTGATATTATGGATGCAAATGGGTGCATGAATGCATGAATGCAACAATCACACTCAAGGATCAAGCAAAGCACACCAAACAAAGGTCATGGGATGGATCGTGTCATCCTTAATATCAATCATCCATTTTGGTGGATTATGGTTTACACCTTATCAAAACCCAAGTTCCATTGATATTAAGGATACATGAATGGATCAACCATGAATCAAGGGTTTGTTGCAAGTCACGAGCAAGGAGTCTTGGTTAAGAACCACCCAAAGTGAGTGTACTAGGGTTTAAACCTTCCAAACATGTTCTACAAGAGGTTCCCATAGTCATCATCCCATCTTTCGGATCTTATCAGAGAAACGACTACTCGTATTACAAAAATATTCTCAAGAGAGACTCTTATGAGTGTAGTATCGCGTAACAATCGTATCAAATCTTACACTTGAACGACTTTTGCACTACATCCTAAGAATAGGCCAAGATGGGCTTGGTAAACTAAGTTCCTTGGCGTCTAAGGTCTATATTGGAAAGAGTAATGTCTAACCACAACTACTCGTGTGACATTATTGATCCCATCATGACCTCCACCAAGTGAATGGACTTGCAAGTCAACTTGCTAAGGAATAACTCCACACAAGTCAACAAGACTATGCCATTCTCCTATCCTAAGTGCACTCGAGTTCGGGTATAGAACTCATCTCACAAAGATCACCAAGCATACAAGGAATTAATATTCAAGCTATTCAATCATTACATACAATACAATAATCCCAAATCTCACAAACATATGTCACAAAACAATCTACAATACAATACAACTCAAAATGAAAAGTACGCAAAACCCACTAGGCAAATTCGTCCCCAACAGAGTCGCCATTTTTCTGTAGCGGGGTATTCGTTACCATTAGAGATATTGACTAAATCTAAGGTAAACCATACAAGTCGAGTCGCCACCGCACTTCTATTTATCCAAAGGAATGGTTAGAAAGCGAACAAAAACCTAAAAGTTTTATCGAATCAAAAACTAGTAAAAATGTCAGAGATCTGGGTAAGGGGGTTGGTTATGCAATGGGATGGTTTTAAGCACCCAAAACATCCTAGGTACTCCTAGGGAGCCCTTTTCATATTTGTTGTAAGGTTGGTATTTTGTGAAAAAATTTGTTTGTGGAAACATGATTGAAGAGATGAGAAGAGAATATACAAGTTATTTACATTTTGTGTTTGGTGGATAAACCCATTGCCTACGTAGCATCTTAAAAAAGAATAGGATCAAAACCTCATAGTTCGGGGTAAAAATCTCAAAATGAGTTGGTGAATTGATTGGTCCAAAAGCCTTAAGGTCTTTTGTTATCCAAGGGAGAAAACTCAACCTAAAACCACAAATCCACCATGTGAGGATAACTTCAACATGCTAGTGAGGGGTTAACCCTATAATAAGCATGGAAGACTCATTGTCCATCACTAAGTATATGGGTGAGTATTACATCTACCTCAAGGATAACTCACACCTAATAGCTAAAGGTTATAAAAAAATTGATTAAGAAAGTGGCCATTGAAACCACAAAGGGACATTTGAATGGGTTATATTTACCAAATAAAAGTATGTACAAAATATGGTCAAAGTTGACTTAAAAGTTCAATTCAAAATAAGTGTTATGAAAGAGAAAGTTTGAAAATCAAAAGCATAAGGCTTAGGTTTCTAATCTTTGAAAAAAAGTGTTAAATGTTTGCACAAAAGTTTGGGCTTGGGTTAGAGTGGAGGGAAGAAGAAGAATGGATAAAGTCCTAATGATACAAGAGATAAAGGATAAGAAACAAAACCACACAAGGAGTTCCTCTCTTGAGATCATATTGATGATTCATGTAGCTCCCATCCTTTGGAATATGCAAGCAGAATAATAGTAAGCTCAAGCAAAAATCAAACAAGTCTCTTAAGAGATCCTCAATGCATCTTGTAACTCTCTCTCTTAGAAGCTTATTGCAATGGTTCCTCAATTTTGGCTCAATGTCGGAATTCCTTTGGATTGTGAAGAATTGAGTCACTCTCTTTGGTTCCTTTTGCAAACAGAAGCTTTAATAGATCAAATGATGAAGGTCTAGGAACTTTAGATCTGAAAATTCAACCAAATGGAAATGAATTTCAGATCTGAATTTTTGGAGAAAAATGGAGTTGTTCCTTTAGGTATGGCTAGGGATTCAATCTTGCAGCATTTCAGGCGCCTTCAAGTTGGAGATGTGTGAAGGTAAGGCATGGTATTTATAGATGGAGAGAGCTGCATGCATGAGCTTCCTCGTGTGCATGGCAAATGTATTTTGCATTGCATGGGCTTGTGTGAGCATGTGGAAGGCCCAATGAAGGCTGAAATAACTTGTTGAGTTCATGTGAAAGGCAAATGGACGTGTACATTAAGTGTAATCAGCTCATGCATGGCAATTGAGATAGCTTTCACAAAATGCCCTTAATTCTTCATGTCTTCGAAAATGGTGCTTCCAAACTCCAAATGCTACCTTATGAGTAATGGTTAGAAAGCTTGTTGCATAAGGAACAAATGCTATGTTGATCAAAACTCCAATTGGGCCTTGGAAATTAAAGAAATTTGAGGTTGAAGTGTAGGGTGCAAAACATGCATATGTGAAATTTCCAAATTTTTAGATCTTTTCAAGACAATCAATTTGGACTTAGGTTTTGCATCATTTGGATTTCTAATGAAGACGTTATGGGCACTTGAAGTTTGACTTTTTCACATTTCAATGCATTTGGTCCAAAGTGACCTATAATGTTTTGCATTATCATATGTATTTATTTTGAGATTTGGAAATTTTGCTCAACATAACATTTGAAGTAGACACAATAAGCTTTCCAATGCAATTTGTCCCACCTCAAAATCATGCAAAATGAATGAGTTATGTGCTTGGGAAGTTGACCCAAAATTAGGGTTTCAATCAAAATGACCTTTAATGTCTTGGAATGGATGATGATCTTACAAGCTTCAAATAAAATTTTGATTAACATGAAAGTTTTTCATATTGTTCTTAAGAACATTTTTGCTCTTGGGATAATCTCCATTTGACCGACACATAAGAAAGTTAGGTCTCAGTGTATTTCAAGATAGCTAGATGAATTGACTGATCAATTTCTCTAGTCCACAACTCATACCTTGATGAAATGATGATTGAGGGCACTCAAAGAAGTTCAAATATGCATGGAATGATGACTTAAAGAACTTCCCTTGATTGTATTTGACCATGGGTTGAGGTTGCTTCAAGAGCAAGGCACAGTTGATTAACAGATGAATTAGGGTTTCCTTGGGAAACAAACCTCAAACCCCTTGACTGGATTTGATAAAAAATGATGAATTGAGATACTTGGGAAGCATCTTTTGATGGATGAGAGCTTTGGGAACCATTACCATGCTTGCTTTCATCTCCTCTTGACCTTTTTATTGCACAAATGATCTCCTAGAAGCTTTTAGACCTTGTGATTGCTCAAGCTACAAACAAGAAATGTTAGTGACATATTTTTGTGCTTTTGGTTAGTAAATAAAATGAGAAAAGCAATGATATACAATTCAAGCATGCTTAGTGATCTCAAACCACTCACAAGAGGTCCCACCCAAAGGCAAAGGGAACCAAGATGCTCATGATCCTTGAGGCTTTGCAAATGCAATGTTATGATGCCATGTGGGATCTTAGGGCCAAAATTGGGGTCTTACACCTTGCACTTAAACATTATTTTAAGTGGAATCTTTATCCATATGGCATTTTCCTTGGCATTGAAAATATCTGATCACTCTGGATGCACATCTCCCATAATCATATCTCTTACACAATGAACATTGAGGGGGATGAACGGGCCTTACACTCTACCCTTGCTTTCTCTTTGAAAGGTAAAGTCTTGGTCTTCAGATGATGATTTTTTATTCCCTGGTCTCTTTAAGGGTAGAGTGTAAGGCCCGTTCATAGGTGAAATTGCTCACGTTGTTTCTTAGAGAGAATTTCCCATCTATACTAAATTATTGACACGATGTTACGTTGCCGAAAATAGCTTAAAGAGATGGTGTTCAAGATTTTTTATTCCCTGGTATCTTTCAACATTAAGACATATATAGTAACCTCCTTCTTTTAAAACCCTAGAAAATTCACAAACGTAACTTCTAACCACAATAGCACAATATCATATCATCAACATAACATAACATAACATCATAAAACAACATAACTTCAACACAACTGTAGCGGGGTATTCGTTACCTTTGGATTTATTGACTAAATCAAAAGTAAATCGTACAATTCGAGTCGCCACCGCACTTCTATTTATCCAAGGGAAAGGTTAGAAAGCGAACAAAAACCGAGAAGTTTAATCAAATCAAAAACTAATAAAAATGTCAGAGATCTGGGTAAGGGGGTTGGTTATGCAATGGGAAGGTTTTAAGCACCCAAAACATCCTTAATACTCTAAGGGAGCCCTTTTTGCAAAGTGTATTGTAGGTTGGTATTTGTGAAAATATTTGTGCAAACATGATTAGGGAGATGAGAAAAGAATATACAAGTTATTTACAAATTATTGTTTGAATGGATAAACCCATTGCCTACGTACCATCACAAAGGTAGGATCAACACCTCGGAGTTCGGGGTAAAAATCTCAAAATAAAGTTGGTGAATTGATTTATCAAAAGCCTTAAGGTCTTTTGTTATCAAAGGGAGAACACTCAACCTAAACCAACAATCCACCATGTGAGGAGAGCTTCAACATACTAGTGGGGGATCCACCCTATAATAAGTATGGAAGACTTATAGTCCAATCACTAAGGATAAATGTGAGGTTTATATCAACCACTATGATAACTCAAACCTATGGCTAATGTTTATGAGAAAACGTTTTAACAAAGGTGGCCATTGGAACCACAAAAAATCACTTGAAGTGAGTTGTATTTACAAATTAGAAGTATTCACAAAATGAAGTCAAAGTGGACTTAAGATTCAATTCAAAATCAGTATTAATGAAAAGAGTTTGGAAAATCAAAGGCATAATACCTAGGTTTCTAGTTTTGAAAACAATGTCAATGTTTTCACAAAATGAGTTTGACTTGGGTTAGAGTGGAGAGAAGAAGAGAATGGCTAGTTCTAAACAGGCAAAGATGAGAGAAGAGATAAAACCCTTGGAGTTCCTTTCTTGAGATCATAAAGATGATTCAAAATGCTCCTTTCCTTTGGACTTAGTAATTAACTCAAGCAATCAAACAAATATTCAATCAAGCTCCTAGGAACTCCATTTGGTTGTCTCTCTTAACTTGGATGCTTATGACAATGGTCCTTCTTACTATCTCAAGTTTGGATTCCCTATCACACAAGAACAAACAATCAAAAAGTTCACAATGCAATAATAGGAATGGACAAAGAGTGAGTTTAGATTAGATGTCATTTCAAGTAAACTTCAAGATTAAGCATTCTAAAGGCATGAGGCCTAGTTGCTCTTCAACAAATTTAGCATTCTAAAGGCATGAGGCCTAGTTGCTCTTGAGCTCCATTAAGCATAGGTTAGGTCCTAATTCTATTTCACCTTTTTGCATTAGGTTCACACAAACAAAGACAAAACAAGCACAAAGCCACAATATATTTACACAATAATATGCTCAAATGAGCAAAAGGAAAATGGCATAAACATAAACATAAACATGAGCTCAAGTGAGCAAAAGGGCAAAGGCAATATGAATAAATGAGCAAGAAATTCAATTGCATTAAAGTAAATTGCAAGAATTAAATGCTTGAATTAAAAGTTAGTAATTAGTAGTTAGTGTTAGTGTGCCATAAGGCAATTTAGCGCTATGTTAAGCAATCGTAAGTGGACTAATATAGTAGTGCACCTATCTGAGGCCGGTCATTAAAACTATAGGCAAATAAACACAAGTTAGAGATCATGACTAGTAAGCCAAGCTCCTACAACTTGCCATGCCAAAAGAAAAGAAGAATGACCTTGTATGGATTTAAGGTTTTTTGCTTGACCAAGAAGCAACCTATCTTGGACACAAAGAAATTCACTTGATCTTTGATCAAGTTGAATTTAATTTTGATCAAAGAAGGTTAAGCCTCTCATATGTCAAAGCTAACCACAAATCATTAACTCATATGTCAACATTCATTAATTGACGTGGACCATCCTGTGGCCCAGAGATGCGTGCTCATCATGTACATTAGTCAAACGCATTGCAAAATGTTTTAAAATAAGTCAAATGAAGCAAGGGCTCAGACCAAAGGCCAGAGAGCTTCCAAGTAGGGACGGTGGTGGAGACCACCGTCTTCTCCGGTGAGCAAACGGATTCCGGCCACCAGCTGCAGGTTTTGCAACCTCAACCAAACTACCCATGCCTTATACCAAATTAAAGTTGGGGTGATGTACATCACCCCTGTAACCTTGGATTTCTCTCAAGATCCCTATGGAAGGAGAAATCTGAGATGGAAAATCCAGGTGTTCAATCTGAAATGCATCAATTCGTGAAATTAAAGCCACCATTGGCTTGCCTCTCACAAGAGGACTTCAGAGAACCAAACAAATACAAGCAAAGCACAATATATGAGGAGATTCGAATCAAAACAGTTGAGATGTAAACCTTTGAAGTGAAGCTTTGATGAGCACGATCCAACCAATTTCTTGCTTGCAGTTTCTTCTTGAGGTATGGTATGAGTGCAAGGCTAAGGAATAAGTGTTAAAGATCAACTGATTTTGTTGAAATTCAAACATGAAAAGAGAAATGAAAACCAAAATTCCTTTAGTGTGGTTGGGATTCAATTTCTGCAGAGCTTCAGGTTGATTCAAGGATGTCAAATGAATGAAGCATGGCATGTATTTATAGCTGTAGCTGCAAGCAAAGTGGTGCCAAAACCGTGTGCATGAAGCTTTGGATCCTCCATGAATGGGCCTGTACAGGCGCATGTGTGGCCCAAAAGCTGATGGAAATGAATGCTGAGGACATACCAAATGAAAATGGACATGTGAATTGAATGGGATTTGCTTGTGTAAGAAGATATCATGTGAAATGCATAAATGGTCACAAATATTCCCCTCTTCGAAAGTTCCATATGGAAAATCCAAACATAGGCATGTGAGTAATGGTTGGAAAGGTCTTGACATAAGGAACAAAAGATATGTTGGACAAAAAAACATTTGGAGTTTAGAAAATTGTGAAAAGTGGCCATGAAGTTTGATGTGCAAAACATGCCTTTGAAAAATTTGTCAAAAGTGACCAGAAAAGTTGTAGATATTTTCACGATGATCAATTTGGACTTATATTTTGTGTCATTTGGATTTTTGATGAGAACGTTATGGGCACTTGAAGTTGGACTTTTTCAAGATTCAATGGCTTTGGTCCAAAGTGACCTATAATGTTTTGTCATATCACATGTGTTTCTTTTAGGATTATGAAAGTTTGTCCAACATAACATTTGAATTAGACATCCTAATCTTTCCAATGCAATTGGTCTCACCTCAAAATCATAAACAATGAAGGAGTTAGGTCCTTGGGAAGTTGACCCAAAATTAGGGTTTCAGTCAAAATGACCTATAATGTTTTGAAATGAATGATAACCTTCCAAGTTTCAAATGAATTTTTGATGAAACTGAAAGTTGTTCATATGGTTTTTAAGAACACATTTTCTCTTGGGGTCATCTTCATTTGACAAACACATCAAAAGTTAGGTCTCAGTGGATTTCAATTTGGTCAGATGACTTGACTGGTCAACTTCTCAGGTCCAAACTTCAAATCTTGATGAATGAGTGATTGAGGATACTCACATAAGCTAATATATGCATAAATTAATGAATTAAGGAACTTACCTTGATTGAATTTGATCATAGGTTGAGGTTGCTTCATGAGCAAGGCATAGTCAACGCACAATTGAATTAGGGTTTCCTTGGGAAACAATCCTCAAGCCCTTTGGTTTATCTTGATCAAATTGACAAATTTAGATACTTGGGAGACATATTTGATGATTAAGAGCTTTGGTAAGCATTTTCATGCTTGCTTTCATCCTTATCTAGCCACTTCATTGAGCATAGGAGCCTCCTAGGAGCCTTCGATCACATGATTGCTTAAGCTTCAAAACAAAACAAGTTAGTGACATATTTTTGTGCTTTTGGTTAGTAAACAAAATAAGAAAAGCAATAATATACAATTCAAGCATGCTTGGTGGTCTCAAACCAACTCACACAAGTCCCAACCATAGGGTTAAGGAGCCAAGATGATATGATCCTTGAGGCAAATGCAATGAGCAATGATATGATGCCATGAGGGATCTTAGGGTCAAAATTAGGGTCTTACAGATCCCCCTATTTAAGGTCATTCTAGCCGGAGATATGAAGGTTAAAATCTTCGTCTCGACAAGGTAGAATGGGCTTAAATAATAACAAAGAGATGAATTTTGGTCCCTAAGAGACCTCATGATGTAGATGTATGCATGCAAAAGTTAATAGTCTGAGGGGAAATATGGCCACAAAGGAAAAGAAATCAGGAGAAACTAAAAATCCGCGGGAGTATAATACATTCCATAAAGAAAACTCACTGGGAGACAGAGACCCTGGGGGGATAAAAGGAATGAAACACGTGAGCAGGTCACGACATGAAACTTGCTAGGACACACGAAGGGATTCCATGAAAATAAATCGATGGAAATACTCAGGCTGACGCAAAGATGCATGTATTGGGGAATATGCCAATACAGTCAAACTATCCACAAAGGATACTTCGGATAAAAATAAGGACTCAGGTGGGGAAATCCACTAAGGGACTCGGCTGAGGAAACAATAAATGAGGTATTACCGGTTACTCGGTAATAAAACTCAAAAAGAGACATGTGATCCAAACTCCGGTATAAGGGTGAAAGAGCAACACACTCAAGGAGAAAGAATATCTAAGACTGGTATAAGGGTGAGAAATATCAATCAACCGAAATATTTGAGGAAGACCTAAAAAGGCAAATTTCAACTTAGGAAAATCTGACTCCACAAGGGACAAGAAAGTCATAATAGGGAGCAGAAGGAAGGAACACCAGGGATACCAGTTACTGGGCATATAATAGGTGACCAACCAGGCGTGAATTGGGATCATATCCAAAACACTCATCATCCGAAGGGAGGGCTGAAAAAAGCAAACTCGACTTACAGGATGGACATTCGATTTCACGAGGAAATACGAATCTTACTTAAACGGGGGAAGAAAAGACTTCAACTGGAGAGTGCATGAGATATATTATCTATTACTGTCAGAACATAGATAATATACTCGCATGGAAGATTATCCACAACCGGTTACTGGGTTAATAAAGGATAAATCGACCGACAAGAAAGGACATCGGGATACCGATTACTGGGTATATAATGATGACCAAATCAAAGGAGAAACAATCATTACCAAACAAGGGTAAATGAAAGATGACTCGCTGGGGATACATTGACAAAAGTAAAGATCCCGGAGATATATCGCCGGTTACTGGGAGATATACTAAAAAATGAAGGAATATCAATACCGAATATTGGATGAAGATAACCAACAAAGAGGAGATTACATCTACCGGTCACTCGGTAGAAATCCACAGAAATAGGACTTACAACTACCGGTTACTAGGTAGAAGGCCACAAAGTTCACTGGGGGAAGGATGAACAATCGTTGGTTACTGAGCAATTGAACAACTAAACCATTTGGGCACTGCAAGGGAAATAACAAGAAAGGAGTCAATTTAGGAACAAGCTAGAAAGACACAATCACACAAGACTCAACCCAATGAGGATATAACTCAGGGGAACAATTCCATCCCAATACATATTTAGGGGTGAAACTGAAACAATAATCATCCACGAGGACATAACTCAGTAGGGAATGTAGAACGAAAGATAGACATTATCTGCCTACGCGGCTGACTCTATATGGAGAGATCAGACACAAAAATCTGCTTAAGGGTGAATATTTCACCAATAGAAGGAGTTAACAAGCAAAGATATATGGCAAAAAAAATGCAACATGAATATCTGAATGTTAAAATTATGCATGTATATGCGTGGTTTATGTATGATTAAATGCTGACAAACAGACATATCTAACACAAACAGGTCCCAGAAACAATGGACAGACATCTGGTATAACATCTCATAAGAGAAAAGCCAGGCCCACAGGAGGAAATCAACTCTGGTGGGGAGCATCAAATGCCAAGGGAAACAGACTGCGGCTGAGAATCAAGCAGAGTCGCTACCGGGGAAAAAGACTACCGCTGGGGAACAGAGACCGCAGTTGGGGATCAATAAAAGGTCACAGCTATCAACTGCCGAGGACCTTCCAACAATTCTCGGGAACATGCAAATATAACAATAAGATCCATCATAGATGAACTCTTCTGGGGATCTTATTATGGGATAATGAGAAATTCATTGGGGGGAATAACCACCAAACAGACTCACATTAATCAAGCATTCCCTTCTAACCGCTGAAGAAACATTTTTGTTGCCGAGAGAAGGAACGAATTTCTCCGTTGGGGAAGCTATAGAGTCACCGCCAAGGATTTGCTGCTGAACAGACAAACGATCCATCATAGAGGAAAATCTACTGGGGAGCTCATCACGGATAAGATTCCATCGTAGAAGAAACTCTACTAGGGAACTCATCAAGGAATGATATGAAACTCTGTGGGGAACAACCACCAAACAGAAGTTCTAACAACCCAAAACACTCCTTCTTATCTGCTGGAGAGACAATCTCTGCCAAGGGGAGAAAGAAACAAAGCTCCGTTGGGGAAGGACACAACATCTTCAATACTAGCTCTGCTAAGAGGAAAAATTCCAATCAGGAGGGGAACCAAATATCAGACTCTGATCAGGCAACTCACTGGGGAAGACTGAAAGTGATCCAACTAGGGAGAGTCTGTTGTGAGCAACCCTACTGAGGAAGAGCGGTAGGGAAACCCGTTGGGGAGAAACTACAAGCCAAACTGTTGAGGATAACTGACCAACCTGCTAGGGATAACTGACCCATGAGATATCTATAAGATAGCTTTGCAGGGAACACAAGTTTACTCCTGCTGAATATTTCTACTCATGCTGGGAATTCTTGCTCACTCTGCGGGAGATTTCCAGTTATGCTGAGGGAGAGACCAACTTCCTCAAAAATAGATAGCATATCAATTTTTATCAAGGCCAAAACTCCAGACTCTCTGGGGGACTTGATGATGTATCACCCTTCTCTGCGCTCACTGGCGAGTCAACCTGAAAGATGATGAAGAATATATGAACATGCCAGAAATATGAATAAATGTCTTACCCTTTTGGAAATCGTACTATCCTTGGGAGAGCACTGAAGACATTCAAATTATCCTTTCACTCATTTGTGAATGTTCACTTTGTTCAAAAATAGTTTATAAAAACTTTATTTGTTTAAAACAATGATAGTTATCAATTAAAACATGCAAACACTTGTTAAACAGAAACAAATAAGATTGCAAAGAATTGGATAAAGGCTCAAATTTATTTGATAGAATGGTAGTCCCCAAATGGCGAGACTCCATGGATCTTTACAAAATTTGTGATATATATTGGAAAAAAAGGCTACATTGAACATAATGACCATTTCTCCACCAATTCTGAATCCAATGTATTCGAAGCTTCAGTTGACGATGACTGAGCGAGAATCTTTGACAGATGACAGCTTGTAGAACAAAGTCTTATAAGGATGCAATTACTTGTCAAATCCCTAATTTTTGCTTAGATTGCCCCAGTGTGAGGTACTCAATCTAGCGGGATATATATATATATATATATATATATATATATATATATATATATATATATATATATATATATATATATATATATATATATATATATATATATATATTATATATATATATATATATATATATTATATATATATATATATATATAATCATGTCTCTAACTTTTGCCTGGACCGCCCTTTCGAGTTTTTAATCCACCGAGACGCTCATTTTTGCCTAAGCCGCCCTTTCGGGTTTTCAACTTAGTGAGCTATTCTATTTTTATTTTAGGCGAAGTATTTCTTAACTGTATCTGAATTCACAAGAAGAGTGAAATCCTCTCCATTCATAGTTGTAAGTATCAAAACACCGCTTGAAAAGGCTCTCTTAACAACATATGGACCTTATAGTTTGGAGTCCACTTGCCCCTGGAATCGGGCACGAAAGACAAAACTTTCTTGAGCATGAGGTCACCTTCTCTAAACACATGAGGCTTGACCTTCTAAACAAAGGCTTTCTTCATCCTTTGCTGATATAACTGACCATGGCACATGGCAATCAATCTCTTCTCTTCAATCAAATTCAGTTGGTCATAACGACTCTGAACCCATTCAGCCTAAACCAACTTGGCTTCCATCAAGACTCTCATTGATGTGATCTCAACCTCCACGTGGAGCACAACCTCCATGCCATATACAAGGGAGAAAGGGGTTGCCCCTGTTGAAGTGCGGACAGATGTACGATAGCCATGCAAAGCAAATGGAAACATCTCATGCTAATCTTTGTACGTAACAACCATCTTCTGGATAATCTTCTTGATATTCTTATTAGCCGCTTCAACAGCGCCATTCATCTTGGGTCTAGAAGGAGAAGAATTATGATGTGCAATCTTGAACTCGCTACACAGCTCTTTCATCATCTTGTTGTTCAAGTTAGATCCATTATCAGTAATGATCTTGTCTGGCACACCATAATGGCATATGAGTTGATTCTTGACAAACTTCACAACCACCTGCCTGGTCACATTTTCATATGATGCCGCTTCAACCCACTTGGTGAAGTAATTAATAGCTACGAGAATAAAACGGTGACCGTTCGACGCCTTTGGTTCTATTATGCCAATCATGTCAATTCCCCACATGGAGAAAGGCCATGGTGAGGAAATAACATTCAGAAGTGTCGGGGGAATATGAATCTTATCCGCGTAAATCTGACACTTGTGGCATTTCTTCACATATTTGCAGCAGTCAGACTCCATTGTCCGCCAATAATAGCCTGCTCTCAACATCTTCTTTGCCATGGCATATCCATTGGAATGAGTACCAAATGAACCCTCATGGACTTCAATCATCAACAGGTCTGCTTCGTGTCTATCCACGCATCTTAGCAGAACCATGTCAAAATTCCTCTTCTAAAGCACATCACCATTGAGGTAAAAACTACCAGATTATCTCCTCAATGTTTTCTTATCTTTAACAGATGCCCCAGGCGGGTAAATCTGACTTTGGAGAAAGCACTTAATATCAAAATACCATGGCTTATCATCTTTCACTTCTTCAATTGCAAATACATGAGTTGGTCTATCCAAGCGCATCACAGTAATATTGGGAACTTCATTCCAATATTTCACCATAATCATCGAAGCAAGTGTAACAAGAGCATCTACCATTTGATTCTCATCTTGAGGAATATGATGGAAGTCAACCTCAGTAAAGAAGGTTGAAATCCTCCTTGCATAATCTCTGTATGGGATGAGGCCAGGCTGATTCGTCTCCCATTTACCCTTAATCTGATTAACAAACAGGACCGAATCACCATAAACATCAAGATGTTTGATCCTAAGATCAATACACTCTTCCAAACCCATAATATAGGCCTCATACTCCGCCATATTATTCGTTCATTTCAAAGTTAGCCTTGATGTTAAAGGAAAATGTGTGCTCTGAGGAGTAACAATCACTACCCCAATACCATTTCCATAATGATTAACAGCGCCATCGAACACCATACCCCATCGGGACCCACAATCTGGCCCTTCATCGAGCGCAGGCTCATCGCAATCTTTCATTTTCAAATACAGAATCTCCTCATCAGGGAAGTCATACTGAACAGACTGATAATCCTCAATTGGTTGATGTGCCAAGTGGTCAGCCAAGATACTACCTTTAATAACTTTCTGAGCTCGATACTCAATATCATACTCAGACAACAACATCTTCCAACGGGAAATCCTCCCAGTTAAAGCAGGCTTCTTAAAGATATACTTGATTGGATCCATTTTGGATATCAACCAAGTCATATGACTCAACATATACTGGCGTAAACGCTTAGCGGCCCAAGCCAAAGCACATCATGTTTTCTCAAGCATTGAGTATCGAGACTCACAATCGGTGAATTTCTTACTCAGATAGTATATTTCATACTCTTTCTTCCCTGATTCATCTTGCTGACCCAATACACAACCCATTGAGTCATCAAGCACTGTCAAGTACATAGTCAATGGTCTCCCCTCAACAGGTGGAGACAGAATCAGAGGCCCAGACAGATACTCTTTGATATTGTCAAAGGCCTTCTGGCAATCCTCGGGCCAATCATGACGCTGATCTTTCCAGAGGAGCTTGAATATAGGTGCACATGTGGCAGTCATGTAGGATATAAATCTGGAAATATAATTCAAGCAGCCAAGAAAACCTCGGACTTGCTTCTCAGTTTTGGGCGCAGGCATCTCTTGTATTGCTTTGACCTTGGCAGGATCAACTTCAATACCTCTTTCACTGACAATAAAGCCCAATGACTTGCCAGAACGGACTCCAAATGTACACTTGTTCGGGTTCAAGTGGAGTTTGTACTTCCACAAACGCTGAAAAAGCTTCAACAAGTGGTCTACATGTTCAATTTCCGTTCTAGACTTTGTAATCATATCATCAACATATACTTCAATCTACCTTGTGCATCATATCATGAAACAAGGTAGTCATAGCTCGTTGATACGTGGCTCCGACGTTCTTCAAACCGAAAGGCATCACTCGATAACGGAATATTCCCCAAGGTGTGAAGAATGTTGTCTTCTCCATATCCTCGGGTGCCATTTTAATCTGATTATAACCGGAAAATCCGTCCATAAATGAGAAGATGTTGAATTTAGATGTATTATCTAACAACATATCAATATGTGGTACAGGAAATCATCTTTTGGGATAGCTTTATTCAAATCTCTATAGTCCCCACACATTCGGACTTTTCCATCTTTCTTAGGCACGGACACAATATTGGCCATCCATTGAGGATATGTAGAAGTCACCAGAAACCCCGTATCAATTTGCTTATGAATTTCTTCTTTAATCTTCACTGCCATATCAGGATGAGTTCTTCTGAGCTTTTCCTTCACAGGTACACACTCAGGCTTCAACGGAAAGAAATGTTGCACAATATCAGTATCTAGACCAGGCATGTCTTCATACGACCAGGAAAAGACGTCGACATATTCTCGTAGCAACTCAATTAAACCCTTCTTGACAGACTCTTCAAGGAGTGCCCCAATCTTCATCTCGTGAACACAATCCTCAGACCCCAAGTTGACTATTTCCAGATTCTCGAGATGCGGCTGAATGATCTTCTCCTCGTGCTCAAGCAGACGAGTAATCTCGTCAGGAATCTCTTCAACATCAACTTCTTCTGCCTCAAATACAGGGAACTCAAAGTTGGGAGATGGTGTTGGATCATTATGTTCAATGGGTTTGATTAACCTGCATAATGATTTTGAGATATAAAAGAGATTTCAGATTTCAAATTAGGCAAATCATTATACAGATGAAAAGATTGGCTTTATTCTTCTTAGGGTTTTTTGGTGATCACCAATTTCATGCAAAAAGCGAAAAGGGAAAATAACTTGAAAAAACAAACATTTAACATATAATTATTGAATGATTAACATTGTATTAATGTGCCAACAATGTCATCACTCCTCCTTTTGGCATGGGAGAAGGGTTTTTAAACAAAAGTGAACACATCACGTGGACTTATGGACAACTACTGGAACATCAACAACGACCCAATTATTGCAGACTCCTCCAGGGATGACAAAGTTGCCCAGATCTTCCTCTGCATCATCTTCCACTATGGCAACAACCTCTTGGTCTTCAACAGTGTGGATGAAACCACCACTCTGAAATAGCCCACGCTCGTTGGAAATGCCTGAAGAATACCCTATGCCAGCCCGAGATTTATTGTCTTCCAGCTTAATCATTTGTCCTAAAGCAGTAGTTGCACCATGCTCAATGGCCAACCTTGCATCATTGTAGGAAGAAAATGAAGAAGGTCCTTTCCTTGAAGGCTCAGCAATAGACAAGGCTTGGAATGGAGTCCCAACCTCATCCTCAAAGTCTATATAGGAAAAGAAAGACAAATGGCTTACCAAAAGAGCCTTCTCTCCCCCTATCACCACCAACTTCTTATTCTTAACGAATTTTAACTTTTGGTGTAGGGTGGATGTCACGACGCCTGCCTCGTGAATCCATGGTCTGCCAAGCAAGAAGCTATATGATGGGTGAATATCCATGACCTGAAAAGTGATTTGGAAATCACTAGGTCCAATTTTGATTGGGAGCTCAACCTCGCCAATCACAATTTTCCTTTATTCTTCAAAAGCCTTGACTACCACTCCATTCTGCCTCATAGGAGGCCCTTGATAAGAAATTTTCGCCAGAGTGGATTTTTGAAACACATTTAGCGATGATCCTATGTCTATCAACACATTAGACAAGGCATCATCCTTGCTGTTCATGGAAATGTGTAGAGCCAAATTATGGTCTTTTCCCTCCTCGGGAAGATTAGCATCGCAAAAGCTCAAATTGTTACAAGTAGTTATGTTTGCAACAATTCTATCAAACTATTCAATTGTGCCATCGTGATCCACGTATGCCACGTCCAACACCCTCTACAAAGCTTCGCGGTGTGGCTCTGAATTCATCAACAAAGATAGGACAAATATCTTTGTTGGAGTTTGAAGCAGCTAATCAACAACATTATACTCGCTCCTCTTGATGTGCCTCAGCATCTCATCACAGTCCTCTTTAAGAATGCCATGCTGGATAACAGGGACAGGAGCTCTCGCAACAACGGAAAGGTCAACACATTCACAATAAGTGTCGGGTTCGGAGAAGAAGAAGTACCCACAGGACTGGCAGAATTATCAACAGTATCTCTTCTCATGTAATCTTGGGATTTCGGCGGCGCCGAGAAAACACGACCATTGCGGCTTTCACCACTGACATCAGATATACTCACAACTGAAGTGGAGGGCAACGACACCTCCTTCCCATCTTCCAACGCAACTGTGTTATATCTGTAGGGAACAACTTTATCAGAGGAATACAGGACAAGGCCCGCTGTCTTGATAATAAGAGATGGAGAAACCTTCTTCTTGCTGCCATCACATCTGACAACAATAGGTTCTGGTGTTCTGAAAATAGGGGATATAACATTTACTTCATCCTCATCACGATTCTGAAGTATCTCGATCACACCCTGATCCAGCATCTCTTGGATGTCCTTCCTGACTTGGCGGAATCCTCTCTCATTGATAGCGCATACCTGACATCTGTCATGGTCATGCTCATAGTGACTGTATCCATATAATAGTATATGCATATCGACCAACGAATACCTGATATGACTGACATGCCAGACTTTGTACTTGCCAGGGTAACCCTGGACCATATTCACAACAGCTTTCCCATTCTCGGGCAATGGGTTCTTCTTTTCGTTGGGACCTACGTCCTAGAAAAACAAAATCCCACTTCTAACAAGGTCTTGAACCTTGGTCTTCAGGGGATAGCAGTTCTCCACATCATGTCCACGAGCACCGGAATTATATACACAATATTACTCAGGCTTGTACCACCACTGAGCGTTGGTCGGTACAGCAGGTGGGTCACATGGAGTAATCAGCTTCCCGTCTATCAATGAAGGATAGAGTTCAGCATAAGTCATTGGAATTGGATCAAAAGTAACCCTCTTTCTATCGTAGCTGGTGCTGGTATTGTTGTTTTGAGGCTGGTAGGCCTGCTGTTGTGGACGGTGATGTAGTTGTTGATATTGTTGATGTTGTTGTTGTTGTTGATGTTATTGTTGTTGATGTTGATAATTTTGAGCTTCCCTTAAGGTAGGTGCTATATGAGCCACCTGGTGCTGGTTACTAGCAGGGCGAACAGTCTTCCTCTTCCCAGAGGGTCTTCGTTTAACATGGGAAGTGTAAGACCCTAATTTTGACCCTAAGATACCTCATGGCATCATAACATGGCATCGGCATTGCCTCAAGGATCATAAGCATCTTGGCTCCTTACCTTTAGGGTGGGATCTCTCTTGTGAGTGGTTTGAGATCACCAAGCATACTTGAATTGTATATCATTGCTTTTCTCATTTTTATTCACTAACCAAAAGCACAAAAATATGTCACTACCATCTCTTGTTTGTATCTTGAGCAGTCACAAGGTCTAAAGCTTCTAGGATATCCTTTGTGCAATGATATGGTCAAGAGAAGATGAAAGCAAGCATGGTAATGGCCCCTAAAGCTCTCATCCATCAAATAGGCCTTCCAAGTATCTCAATTCATCATTTTGATCAAAGAAAATAAAAGGGCTTGAGGTTTGTTTCCCAAGGAAACCCTAATTCATTTGTTCATCAATTGTGCCTTGTTCATGAAGCAACCTCAGCCCATGGTCAAATACAATCAAGGGAAGTTCTTTAATTCATCATTTCATGCATATTTGAGCTTATTTGAGTGTCCTCAATCATCAATTCATCAAGATATGACCCTAAGAGAAAAAACGTTCTAAAGGACCATATGAACAACTTTCATGTTCATCAAAAATTGATTTGACGCTTGGAAGGTCATCATCCATTCCAAGACATTATAGGTCATTTTGACTGAAACCCTTATTTAGGGTCAACTTCCCAAGGACATAACTCATTCATTTTTCATGATTTCGAGGTGAGATCAAATGAATTGGAAAGCTTAGTATGTATACTTCAAATTTTATGTTGATCAAAATTGCAAAATCTCAAAAGAAATACATGTGATAATGCAAAACATTATAGGTCACTTTGGACCAAATGCATAACAAAGTGAAAAAGTCCAACTTCAAGTGCCCATAACTTCTTCATCAAAAATCCAAATGATGCCATATTTAAGTCCAAATTGATTCCCTTTAAAAGATTTACAACTTTCATGTTGAAGGTTTTGTCATTTGGAGCTTGCATCATTAAGACAGAAGGGCTTGAACTTTGGCCAATTTTGGAAATTTCACTTATGCATGTTTTGCACCCTACACTTCAAATTCAATTTTCATTAATTTCCAAGGCCCAAATGGAGTTTTGATCAACATGACATTTGTTCCTTATGCAACAAGCTTTCCAACCATTACTGATAAGGTTGCATTTTAATTTTGGACATGGTATTTTCGAAGACTTGAACATTATGGCACATTTTGGAAAATCATTTAAATTTGCATTGCATGATCCATTAATACACAATTTGCACGTCCAAATTGCTTCTATCATGCATCAACTGCCAAAATCAAGTGGAATTGGGCCCTCCATGCGCCTGTACAGGCCCATGCATGGAGGCTCTTTCCATTCATGCAAGGAATTTTTCATGAACTTCAGCCATGCCTTGCCTATAAATACATTGCATGTGAGCTTCATCTCACCCTCACACCAAAGGAACCTCTCTTTTTCTCTCAATTTTCAGATCTAGAATTCAGTCGCCTCGACTGTTTTCTTAGATCTAAAAGTTCCTAAACCTCATCACCTTGATTCATAGAGTGTACTGCAAGCCTTAGCACCAAGGAATTGTGAATCCAAGCTCTGCAAATCAGAGGTTTACTTCGGATTTTAATTTCTTCGAATCAACTCATATATTGCTTGTTCCTTGTTGTTGTTGCGTTGTCTGAAGTCCTCTTCATAGAGGCAAGCATTTCATGCTTTGAATTTTCAAAATCCAACAAGTTTCAGTTGAACTCCATGAAATTCAACCTTTGATTTCTCTCTCGATAGGAATCTAGATTGGATTTGGTTGGTACAAGGGTGATGTACATCACCCCACCTTTCGTTTGGTACCTGGATCGTGGCTTTTCGTGCACATTTATTTCTCTGTAATTTTTGGACTTCGCCGGAGCTAGCCGGAGAAGACGGTGGCGCTGGCCACCGTCTGGTCTCAAGATTGAATCATGACCGTGTATTTCCATTTCCAGATTTGATTTAGGCCCTTCAATGTTATGACCTAATTAATGGCTAGGTGTGGTTGCATTGACTGAAGCGTTTGGTAGGCGCGCATGTGTGGTCCGTGTGATCTGCCAGCTTATTTAATGAGCTTCATCCAACGCTTCTCCTTTTTTGCTATTTTAAATTCTGATTTTTATTTTCTTTTATTTCTTTTAATTCCATTTTAGTTCTAAAATTCATATCTCTCTCATTATTGGTCCAAAAAATATGAGACAAATTGCATTATTTCTCTTTTAATTTCTAGTTTCTAAAACTGATTTTTAATATTTTTTATTTTATCATTTGCTATTTTTTAGTAATTTTCTCTTTTCTGGTCATTTTTAATTCATTTTATATAGTTTTTGATATTCCAAAAATACAAAAATATTTTTCCAACCTCTTTGAATGATGATAGGTCTATGAAAAATATTTTCATCAATTTATTAATTGATTTGAGATTTATTTAAGATTTTAATTCAATTAGGTTATTTTTATGCATTTTTAATTAATTTAAAATAGTTTCTGACTTTGAAAAATGCTGAAATTTTTTGTCAAACTTTGTTTGACCTTGTTGAACTTGGGATAATTGACTTGGACTTTTCAAAGTTGATTTGAAGTGAGTTTGAAGTTTGACCTTTCTTTATTATTTTAATTCAATTTTTATTTTAAATATTAAAAATGCCAAAAAAAATATTTTATTTGTTTCTTGACTTCTAATCTTCATTTCGCTTCTGTTTTCTATTGTTTAACCTTGATCCTCTCTATCTTGGGTCAGGGCTTGATGATTATCTCTTTTCATTTCATTTAATCCACTTTAATTCTTCCTCTCCTTCTTCTTCTTCTTCTTTTTCTCTTTTGATCAGTGAGTTAAAGATTGATGGTTAGCATTGATTAGGGAGGTTTAATCTTCCTTGATTCAAATCTAATTCATCTTGATCATGGATCAAGTGAATGGCTTTGGATTAAGGATAGATTGCTTCCTAAATCATGCAAAAGACCTAAATCAATACAAGATCATTTCTCATCTTCTTTTTGGCATGGCAAGTTGTTGGAGATTGATTCTCTAATCAAGACCTCTAACTTGTGTTGTTGCCTACATTATTATTGACCGGCCTCAGATAGTTGTGACTTCTACATAAGTCCAATTACGATTGCTCAACATAGCGCTAAATTTGCCTTATGGTACACTAACTACTAACACTAACCATTAACTATTAACATTTACTTCTTGCTCTTTATATTTATGCAATTTACTATTCTTGTACATATTATTCATTCGCTTTTTCCTTTGCTCACTTGAGGACATGTTTATGTTAATGCAATTTGCCTTTTGCTCACTTGAGCACATAATTGTGTATATATCATTGTGCTTATGTTTTGTTTTGATTGTTGTGGACCAAAGGCAAAGAAATGGACAAATGGACTTAGTTTCTAGGACATTCCCTAGGCAAAATTGGTGTAAAAGGACCTTAATGTTGAAGATGGATTAGAATGACCAAACCTCTAAACTCACTCTTGTCCATTCTTGATTAGCATCATAAAACTCATTGATGTATGTGCTTTTGTGCTAGGGAATCCTATGAGAGCTCAAATTCAAGAACCATTGCCATGTTCATCCAAAGTGAAAGATACAAGAACCATTGGGGAATCTTCTAAGAGCTTGTTGATTATGTTGATTGCTTGAGCCTACAATTATTTTGCTTGCATATTCCAAAGGATGGGAGCTACTTGGATCATCAATATGATCTCAAGAGAGGAACTCCATTTGTGGTCTTGTTTCTTATCCCTCATCTCTTGTATGATTAGGACTTAGCAGTTCTTCTTCTTCCCTCCACTCTAACCAAAGACAAAACTTTTGTGCAAACATTTAACATTTGTTTTCAAACATTAGAAACCTAAGCCTTATGCTTTTGATTTTCAAACTCTCTTTCCATAACACTTATTTTGAATTGAATTTTTAAGTCAACTTTGACCATATTTTGTAAATACTTTTCATTGGTAAATACCACTCATTCAAATACCCTTTTTTGTGGTTTCAATGGCAACTCTCTTAATCAAACTTTTCATAACCTTTAGCTATTAGGTTTGAGTTATCCTTGAGGTAGATTTAATACTCACCTATATCTTTAATGATGAACAATGAGTCTTCCATGCTTATTATAGGGTTAACCCCTCACTAGCATGTTGAAGTTATCCTCACATGGTGGATTTGTGGTTTTAGGTTGAGTTTTCTCCTTTGGATAACAAAAGACCTTAAGGCTTTTGGACCAATCAATTCACCAACTAATTTTGAGATTTTTATCCCGAACTACGAGGTTTTGATCCTAATCTTTTTTTAAGATGGTACGTAGGCTATGGGTTTATCCATCCAAACACAAAAATGTAAATAACTTGTATATTCTTCTCTTATCTCTTCAATTTTGTTTGCACAAACAAATTTTCACAAAATACCAACCTTACAACAAATGTGAAAAGGGCTCCCTAGGAGTACCTAGGATATTTTGGGTGCTTAAAACCTTCCCATTGCATAACCAACCCCCTTACCCCGATCTGTGACATTTTTACTAGTTTTTAATTCGATAAAACTTTTAGGTTTTTGTTAGCTTTCTAACCATTTCTTTGGATAAATAGAATTGCGGTGGTGACTCGACTTGTATGGTTTACCTTGGATTTAGTCAATATGTCTAATGGTAACGAATACCCTGCTACAGAAAAGTGGCGACTCTGTTGGGGACACATGCCTAGTGGGTTTTGCCTACTTTTCATATTTGTTGTATTGTATTGTATATTGTTTTGTGGCATATTTTTGTGCAATTTGGGATTACTGTATTGTATGTAATGATTGAATTGCTTGAATATTAATTCCTTGTATGCTTGGTGATCTTTGTGAGATGAGTTCTATACCTGAACTCGAGTGCACTTAGGATAGGAGAATGGCATAGTCTTGTTGACTTGTGTGGAGTTATTCCTTAGCAAGTTGCCTTGCCAGCTCATTCACTTGGTGGAGGTCATGTTGGGATCAATAATGTCACACAAGTAGTTGTGGTTAGACATTACTCTTTCCAATATAGACCTTAGAAGCCAAGGACCTTAGTTTACCAAACCCATCTTGGCCTATTCTTAGGATGTAGTGCGAAAGTCATTCAAGTGTAAGATTTGATACGATTGTTACGTGATACTACACTCATAAGAGTCTCTCTTGAGAATATTTTTGGAATACGAGTAGTCGTTTATCCGATAATATCCGAAAGATGGGATGATGACTATGGGAACCTCGTGTAGAACATGTTTGGCAGGTTTAAACCTAGTACACTCCCTTTGGGTGGTTCTTAACCGAGACTCCATGCTCGTGACTTGCAACAAACCCTTGATTCATGGTTGATCCGTTCTTGTATCCTTAATATCGATGGAACTTGGGTGTTGATAAGGTGTAAACCATAATTCACCAAAATGGATGATTGATATTAAGGATGACATGATCCATCCCATGACCTTTGTGTGGTGTGCTTTGCTTGATCCTTGAGTGTGATTGTTGCATTCATGCACCCATTTGCATCCATATCATCAATAATGGGAAAAATTTCAAGGAACTTAAGAGGTCTATTTCCAAATTTTCAGACATGGAAAGACAAAGAAGGAATACAAAGAAGTATACTTTCAGACAACCCGACTTGAAAGAGCTAAGGAATTTGACATCCTATATACTAGATCCCTTGGGTTTCAATGCTCGTTTTGGGAAGCTTCTATCTATTCTAACTACTCAAGTGGACGAAGGATTGATGAGTGTATTGGTGCAGTTCTATGATCCTTTGTACCGTTGCATCACATTTCCGGATTTTCAGCTTTTGCCCATGCTTGAGGAGTATGCCTATCTTGTGGGTATACCTATTCTAGACAAATTTCCGTTCAGTGGCTTAGAGAGTGTTCCTACTTCTCAAGAGATAGCTGATCTGTTGCATATAGATGAATCTCTGGTTGGTGCTCATATGACTACCAAAGGTGGAATTCAAGGTCTACCTTCTGAATTCCTCATTGCTCAAGCTATTATGTATGGGAAGGCCATGAGTGAGGACGCCTTTGAGGCCATATTTGTACTTCTCATCTATGGGCTAGTGTTATTCCCCACCATCGACAAGTTTGTGGATGTGAACGCTGTTAGGATTTTCTCTACTCTTAATCCCGTTCTGACTCTGTTGGGAGACACTTAATTTTCTTTGCATATGAGGAATGCAAAGGGTGGTGGTACCATTGTGTGCTGTTTGCCTCTATTGTACAAGTGGTTTATTTCGCACTTGCCACAGACGGTCGCCTTCAAGGAGAACAAAGGATGTCTACAGTGGTCCACGAGACGTATGTCTCTCACTAATGATGATATCTTTTGGTACACCCGTGTGTATGATGGTTTGCAGATTATCGACTCTTATGGTGAATTCTCCAATGTACCAATTCTTGGTACATGTGGTGGGATTAACTACAACCCTATTTTGGCATGTCGTCAGCTTGGGTTCCCCTTAAAGGATAAACCTAATAACATTCTATTAGAGGGTGTGCTCTTTCAGGAGGGTAAAGATCCCCAAGGCTTGAAGGGCAGGATGGTCCGCGCTTGGCGCAAGATCCATAGGAAAGGAAGGAATGAGCTAGGTCCGAAGAAATGTATCGCTATGGAACCCTATACCTCTTGGGTTAGGAGAAGAGCTTTCGAGTACCTCATGCCTTATGAGTATCCAAGACTTACACCTTTGGTTGTGGCTGGGCCTTCAACCCTCCCTAACCAAGGAGTAGAGGAGTTGAGAGACGAAGACCATTCACGTTCCTGGATCCGTGAACGAGAGGAATTGCTTCATCAAATTAGAGAGAAGGATGCCTTGATAGAGTTCCTTGAGCACCAGATTATTGATGAGCCTGATGACGCATTGACTTCTCTACTTCCTCAATCTTCCAAGTTTTGGAAGAGGAAGTACGATCGACTCGCCAAAGAGAAGGCAGACATGGAGGCAGCCTACGAGAGGGAAGTGAAGAGGCTTCGTGCATCTTATCTTCCTGTGTCTAGAGCTTTAGATGATTATTTCTAGGGTTCCATAGGATGTTCATTTTCCTTTTCTCTTGTATTGTATTTGGTTACCAAAACTGTATTTCTTTGGTGTAAAAAAGTTTCCAAATGATATTTGATGTGATATTTCCATATGTGATAAATGTTTAATACTTCCAAGATTTGCAAATAGGACTCTAAAGTTCCTCTGATATAAAAATTAAATCACATGCATTGCATGCATCATGTGCATCAGTAGGTTTTGCTCCAGGCTTCTTGTTCTATGGTCTAACTCTATGTTCTTCATTTATTTTGAAGACAAGCTGACTCATCGGTACTACACCCGAGCCAACGCATCAAGACTATCGGATCATTTGTAACAAGAGAACCATGAGCTTAAGGAGGAAGTAGCCAGATTGACTGCCCTGATGGAGTCATTCATGGCTGCCCAGAGCCAGTCGTCTCCGACACCTTCAACTCCTCCCCAGAGGACAGTCATCTCCGAGATTGTCTCTTCAACTGTGCCTGCGGCCAGCGCCCATTTCACACCAATAGCCATGCCAGCCGGATTTCTGTGGGGGATGCCTCCCAACTTCATGCCTGAGGGTCCTGCACCCACCTTTGCTTCTCTGTCGGCATCTAGGCCGATCATAGCTGTTTCTCCTCATGTCGTGCATACTATACCTAGAGTAGACAACACCATCTATCATTCTGAGCCGTCTGAGGGCCCAGATGTCTATGAAAAGATGGATGCTATGAATGACCAATTTCTTGAGCTTCGCAAGGAATTGAAAACTCTGCGAGGAAAAGACCTTTTCGGGAAATCTGCAGCTGAACTCTGTTTGGTCCCTAATGTCAAAATCCCTGTAAAGTTCAAAGTACCTGACTTTGAAAAGTACAAGGGAAATACTTGCCCTCTCAGCCACCTGGTCATGTATGCCAGGAAGATGTCGACTCAGACCGACAATGACCAACTTCCTATTCACTACTTCCAGGACAGTTTGTCCGGTGCTGCCCTAAGATGCTATATGGGCTTGGACAACGCGAACATCCGATCCTTCAATGACCTTCGTGAGGCCTTCGTCAAGCAATACAAGTACAACGTGGATATGGCTCCCGATAGGGATCAATTGAGCGCCATATCCCAGAAGGACAAGGAAACTTTCAAAGAATACGCCCAGAGGTGGCGAGAGGTAGCAGCATAGATTGTGCCCCCGCTGGAGGAGAAAGAAATGACCAAGATTTTTCTGAAGACCTTGAGTTCTTTTTATTACGAGTGGATGATTGCCAGCGCTCCTTCTGACTTCACCGAGATGGTGAACATGGGGATGCGTCTGGAAGAGGGAGTCAGGGAAGGGCGCCTGACCAGAGAAGAAGGCTCTTCTGCCAATTGTTATGCGATGTTTGCGAAGAAAAAAGATGGTGAGGCACATGTTGTGACCTCCCATGCTAAACCAAGAAGACCCTCAATGAGGAGGAAGACCGTGCGTCCTGCCGGTAACCAGCACCAGGTGGCTCACATAGCACCTGTTTTCAGAGATAATCAACAGTATCAGCTTCACAATAATAATCAGCAACAACAACATCCACAATATCAACAACAACAACACCGTCCTCAACAGCAGGCCTACCAGCCTCGAAAGAGTAATCAAGCCAGTGGAAGTTGTGAGAGGAAGAGGCTCACCTTCGATCTTATTCCTATGACTTATGCCGAATTATATCCCTTTTTGATAGAGAGGAAATTGATTACTCCACGAGACCAACCGGCTATACCTACCAACCCTCAGTGGTGGTATAAGCCTGAGTTACACTGTGTTTATCATTCGAGTGCTCCCAGACATGACGTGGAAAACTGCTACCCACTGAAGACCAAGGTTCAAGACCTTGTGAGATGTGGTATTTTGTGTTTCGAGGACGTAGGTCCTAATGTAAAGAAGAACCCATTGCCCGAGCATGGGAAGTCTGTCAACATGGTCCAGGGCTGCCCTGTTAAATACAAAGTCAAATATGTCAGCCATATTCGACAATCTCTGGTCAAGATATACAGACTGCTATGTGAGTAGAGTCATTACGAGCACGACCATGACATATGCCGAGTTTGTTCTGTCAATCAAAGAGGATGTCGCCAAGTGCGCAAAGATGTTCAAGAAATGCTAGATGAAGGAGTCATTGAGATACTTCAGAACAGAAATATTGACGAAGATGCTGATGAAGTCAATGTAATTTCTCCAGTATTTCAGATCCCTGAGCCTGTTATTATCGAATACGATGGTAGCAAGAAAAAGACTTCTCCCTCTTTGACCATTAAACCAGCTAGCCCTGTGCCATACTCTTCTGAGAAAGCGGTCCCCTATCGCTACTATGCTGTAACATTAGAGAATGGGAAAGAGGTGCCCCTGCCCTCTACACCTGTTGTTAATATTGTCGACATCAGCGGCCTGACCCGTAGCGGTCGTGTCTTCTCGCCTCCGCCGAAACCTCAAGCTGATGTTCGAAGAGCCAATGTTGCTGATTATGCTGAACGTCGGGTTGGGAATGTTGTGGATACTCTGAATCCGGCACTTGTCGCCAAACCTACCTCTACGTTGGAAACTCCTGTCTTTGCTGGCCAGAGTAGCAATGCGAGAGAAGATTGTGATGAGATGTTGAGGCTCATCAAGAGAAGTGAGTACAACATGGTAGATCAGCTTCTACAGACGCCATCCAAGATCTCTGTACTATCCTTGCTGATGAATTCAGAACCACACCGAGAAGCTCTGCAGAAGGTGTTGGATGTGGCGTATGTGGATCATGACGTCACAATTGAACAATTTGACAGTATTGTTGCAAACATCACCGCTTGTAACAATTTAAGTTTTTGTGATGCTGATCTCCCTGAGGAGGGAAGAGACCACAACTTGGCATTACACATATTTATGAGCTGTAAAGATGATGTCATGTCCAATGTGTTGGTGGACACTGGGTCACCATTGAATGTGTTGCGAAAGACCACTCTTGCAAAATTGTCATATCAGGGGCCTCCCATGAGGAAAAATGGAGTGGTAGTGAAAGCTTTCGATGGGTCCCGTAAAACTGTGATTGGAGAGGTTGAGCTCCCATTCAAAATTGGACCAAGTGAATTCCTGATCACCTTCCAGGTCATGGACATTCACCCATCATATAGCTGTCTATTGGGCAAACCATGGATTCACGAGGCAGGCGCTGTGACATCCACCCTACACCAGAAACTGAAATTTGTCAAAAATAAAAGCTGGTGGTGATAGGGGGAGAAAAGGCTCTCCTGGTTAGCCATTTTTCTTCCTTCTCTTATATAGACGCTGAGGATGAACTTGGAACGCCGTTCGAAGCTTTATCTATTGCTGAGCCTATTAGGAAAGGAACTTCTTCATTTGCGTCCTATAAAGATGCAAAGTTGGCCATCGAGCATGGTGCAACTGCTGGATTGGGGCAAATGATTAACCTGGAGGACAACAAATCCCGGGATGGCATAAGGTATTCTTCTGGTGTCTTTAACAAGCAAGGGTTGTTCAAGAGTGGTGGATTCATCCACACAGGTCAAGATGAGGAAGTTTTTGCTATAGTAGAAGATGAAGAAGAAGATTCTGGCAACTTCGTCATCCCTGGAGGGGTCTGCAATAAGTCAAAGTAATGTTCATTGTGTTTAAAAACCCTCCTCCCATGCCAAAAGGAGGAGTGATGACATTGTTGACTCATAAATACAATGATATTTTCATTCAATAAATTCATGTTAAATGTTTGTTTTTCCAAATTATTTTCCCTTTTTGCTTTTTCATGAAATTGGTGATCCCATAAAACCCTAAAAAAAATATAAATAAATAAATAAATAAAATAAAATAAAATAAAATCAATCTTTTCATCTGCATAATGATTTGCCTTGTTTGAATTCTAAAATCTCTTTATATCCAAAACCATTATACAGGTTGATCAAACCCATTGAACATAATGATCCAACACCATCTCCCAACTTTGAGTTCCCTGTATTTGAGGCGGAAGAAGATGATGTTGAAGAGATGCCTGACGAGATTACCTGTCTACTCGAGCATGAAGAGAAGATTGTTCAGCCGCATCTTGAAAATCTGGAAACAATCAACTTGGGGTCTGAAGATTCTGTTAGAGAAGTGAAGATTGGGGCACTCTTGGAAGAATCTGTTAAGAAGGGGTTGATTGAGTTGCTACGAGAATATGTCGATGTCTTTTCCTGGTTGTATGAAGACATGCCTGGTCTGGATACAGACATCGTGCAACATTTCCTACCTTTGAAGCATGAGTGCGTGCATGTGAAGCAGAAGCTCAGAAGAACTCATCCCGACATGGCAGTGAAGATCAAAGAGGAAGTTCAAAAGCAAATTGACGCGGGGTTTTTGGTGACTTCTACATATCCTCAATGGGTGGCCAATATTGTGCCCGTGCCTAAAAAAGATGGAAAAGTCCGAATGTGTGTGGACTATAGAGACTTGAATAAAGCTAGTCCGAAAGATGATTTTCCTCTACCACATATTGATATGTTGGTAGATAATACAACTAAATTCAATGTTTTCTCGTTTATGGACGGATTTTCCAGATATAATCAGATTAAGATGGCACCCGAGAATATGGAGAAGACAAGATTCATCACACCTTAGGGAACATTCTGTTATCGAGTGATGCCCTTCGATTTGAAGAACGCCGGAGCCAAGTATAAACGAGCTATGACTACCTTGTTTCATGATATGATGCACAAGAAGATCGAGGTGTATGTTGATGATATGATTGGAAAGTCAAGAATGGAAGTTGAACATGTATAGCACTTGTTGAAGCTTTTTCAGCGTTTGAGGAAGTATAAGCTTCGTCTGAATCCTAACAAGTGTACATTTGGAGTCCGTTCCGGCAAGTTATTGGGCTTTATTGTCAGCGAGAGAGGTATTGAGGTTGATCCTGCAAAGGTCAAAGCAATACAAGAGATGCTTGCGCCCAAAACTAAGAAGCAAGTCCGAGGTTTTCTTGGCCGCTTGAATTATATTTCCAGATTTATATCCCACATGACCGCCACATGTACGCCGATATTCAAGCTCCTTCAGAAAGATCAGTCTCACGATTGGACCGAGGATTTCCAAAAGGCCTTTGACAGTATTAAAGAGTATTTGTCTGAGCCTCCGATTCTGTCTCCGCCTGTGGAAGGGAGACCCTTGATTATGTATCTGACAGTTCTTGAAGACTCAATGGGTTCTGTCCTTGGTCAGCAAGATGAATCGGGAAAGAAAGAACATGCTATTTACTACCTGAGTAAGAAGTTCACCGAGTGTGAGTCTCGATACTCGATGCTTGAGAAAACATGTTGTGCTTTGGCTTGGCCTGCTAAGCGCTTACGCCAGTATATGTTGAATCATACAACTTGGTTGATATCCAAAATGGATCCATTTTGAATCCAATCAAGTACATCTTTGAGAAGCCTTCTTTAACTAGGAGTTTTGCCCGTTGGCAGATGCTGTTGTCTGAGTATGATATCGAGTATCGAGCTCAGAAGGCTATAAAAGGTAGTATCTTGGCTGACCACTTGGCACATCAACCAATTGAGGATTACCAGTCAGTTCAGTATGACTTCCCGGATGAAGAGATTCTGTATTTGAAAATGAAAGACTATGATGAGCCTACGCTCGATGAAGGGCCAGAGCCTGGTTCCCGATGGAGCGTGGTGTTTAATGGCGCTGTGAATCAATATGGAAATGGTATTGGGGCAGTGATTATTACTCCTCAGGGCACACATTTTCCTTTTACAGCAAGGCTAACTTTCAAATTCACGAATAATATGGCTGAGTATGAGGCTTGTATTATGGGATTGGAAGAATGTATTGAACTTAGGATCAAAGATCTAGATGTTTATGGTGATTCGGCCCTTGTTGTTAATCAGATTAAGGCTGAATGGGAGACGAATCAGCCTGGCCTCATCCCATATAGAGATTATGCGAGAAGGATTTCAACATTCTTTACTGAAGTTGACTTCCATCATATTCCTTGAGATGAGAATCGGAAGGCAGATGCTCTTGCTACACTTGCTTCAATGGTTGTGGTTAGACTTTGGAATGAAGTTCCCAATATCACTGTGATGCGCTTGGACAGACCAGCTCATGTATTCGCAATAGAGGAGGAGCAAGATGACAAGCCGTGGTACTATGATATCAAATGCTTTCTTCAGAGCCAGATTTACCCGCCTGGGGCATCTATGAAGGATAGGAAGACTTTGAGAAGATTATCAGGCAGTTTCTACCTCAATGGCGATGTGCTTTATAAGAGGAATTTTGACATGGTTTTGCTCAGATGCGTGGATAAACACGAAGCAGACCTGTTAATGACTGAGGTCCATGAGGGTTCATTTGGTACTCATTCCAATGGACATGCCATGGCTAGAAAGATGATGAGAGCAGGCTACTATTGGCTGATAATGGAGTCTGACTGCTGCAAATATGTGAAGAAATGCCACAAGTGTCAGATTTATACGGATAAGATTCATATTCCCCCGACACTTCTGAATGTGATTTCATCACCATGGCCTTTCTCTACGTGGGGAATTGACATGATTGGCATGATAGAGCCGAAAGCGTCGAACGGTCACAGATTTATTCTCGTAGCAATTGATTACTTCACCAAGTGGGTTGAAGCGGCATCATATGCAAACGTGACCAGGCAGGTGGTCATTAAGTTTATCAAGAATCAACTCATATGCCGTTATGGTGTACTAGATAATATCATTACTGACAATGGATCTAATTTGAACAACAAGATGATGAAAGAGTTGTGTAGCGAGTTCAAGATTGCACATCATAATTCTTCTCCTTATAGACCCAAGATGAATGGGGTTGTTGAAGCTGCTAACAAGAATATCAAGAAGATTGTCCAGAAGATGGTTGTCACATATAAAGATTGGCATGATATGCTGCCATTTGCTTTACATGTATATCGTACATCTGTCCGCACTTCAACAGAGGCAACCCATTTTTCTCTTATTTACGGCATGGAGGCTGTGCTCCCAGTAGAGGTGGAGATCCCATCAATGAGAGTGTTGATGGAAGCCAAGTTGACTGATGTTGAATAGGTTCAGAGTCGCTATGACCAACTGTATTTAATAGAGGATAAGAGATTGAAGGCCATAAGCCATGATTACTTATATCAGCAAAGGATGAAGAAAGCCTTTGATAAGAAGGTCAAGCCTCGTGTGTTTCGAAAAGGTGACCTTGTGCTCAAGAAAGTCTTGTCTTTCGTGCCCGATCCCAGGGGAAAGTGGACTCCAAACTATGAAGGTCCATATGTTGTTAAGAGAGCCTTTTCAGGCGGTGACTTGATACTTACAACTATGGATGGAGAGGATTTCACTCGTCCTGTGAATTCAGATGCAGTCAAGAAATACTTCGCCTAAAATAAAAACAGAATAGCTCGCTAAGTTGAGAACCCGAAAGGGCGGCTTAGGAAAAAATGAGCGTCTCGGTGGATTGAAACCCAAAAGGGCGATCCAGGCAAAAGTTAGAGACATAAAAAATGGATATGTATCCCGCTAGATTGAGTACCTCACCCTGGTGAAATCTAGGCAAAAATTAAGGATTTGGCAAGTAACTGCATCCTGACAAGACTTTGTTCTACATACTGTCATTTGTCAGAGACTCTCGCTCAGTCATCGTCAACTGAAGCTTCAAATACATGGGATTCAGAATTGGTGGAGAAATGGTCATTATGTTCAATGTAGCCCTTTTCCAATATATATCACCAATTTGAAATTTGTAAAGATCCATGGAGTCTTGCCATTTACAGACTACCATCCCATCAAATAAATTTGAGCCTTTATCCAATTATTTGCACTCTTATTAGTTTCTGTTTAACAAATATTTTCCATGATTTATTTGAGAAATATCATTGTTTTAAACTCTCTTTTCAAACTCTCTTTTCATAACACTTATTTTGATTTTGAATTTGATTTTCAAACTCTCTTTTCATTAGAAACCTAAGCCTTATGCTTTTGATTTTCAAACTCTCTTTCCATAACACTTATTTTGAATTGAATTTTTAAGTCAACTTTGACCATATTTTGTAAATACTTTTCATTGGTAAATACCACTCATTCAAATACCCTTTTTTGTGGTTTCAATGGCCACTCTCTTAATAAAACTTTTCATAACCTTTAGCTATTAGGTTTGGGTTATCCTTGAGGTAGATATAATACTCACCTATATCCTTAGCGATGGACAATGAGTCTTCCATGCTTATTACAGGGTTAACCCCTCACTAGCATGTTGAAGCTATCCTCACATGGTGTATTTGTGGTTTTAGGTTGAGTTTTCTCCCTTGGATAACAAAAGACCTTAAGGCTTTTGGACCAATCAATTCCCCAAATCATTTTGAGATTTTTATCCCGAACTACGAGGATTTGATCCTAATGTTTTTTTAAGATGGTACGTAGGCAATGGGTTTATCCATCCAAACACCAAAATGTAAATAACTTGTATATTCTTCTCTCATCTCTTCAATCATGTTTGCACAAACAAATTTTCACAAAATACCAACCTTACAACAAATGTGAAAAGGGCTCCCTAGGAGTACCTAGGATGTTTTGGGTGCTTAAAACCTTCCTATTGCATAACCACTCCCCTTACCCAGATCTCTGACATTTCTACTAGTTTTTGATTCGATAAAACTTTTAGGTTTTTGTTTGCTTTCTAACCATTCCTTTGGATAAATAGAAGTGCGGTGGCGACTCGACTTGTATGGTTTACCTTGGATTTAGTCAATATATCTAATGGTAACGAATACCCCACTACAGGAAGACATAACATGTGCCTCTCCCTCTTTCTTCTTTGCAAAGCCCCTATAACGCTTTGCATAAGAGCCTTCATCTCTTGAGAGACGTCCTTCCCGGACCCCTTCCTCTAGCCTCATCCCCATGTTCACCATTTCGGTAAAGTCTGAGAGAGCACTAGCTATCATCCTCTCATAATAAAACGAACTCAAGGTCTTCAGAAAGATCTTGGTCATTTCCTTCTCTTCAAGGGGTGGCACGATCTGAGCGGTTAACTCACGCCACCTCTGGGCGTACTCCTTGAATGTTTCCTTCTCCTTTTGGGACATCGCCCTGAGTTTGTCCATACGGGAGCCATATCAACATTGTACTTGTACTGCTTGACAAAAGCTTCGCCAAGGTCGTTGAAGGAGCGGATGTTCGCACTATCCAGACCCATATACCATCTGAGTGTGGCAACAGACATGCTGTCCTGGAAATAGTGGATGAGGAGTTGATCATTCTCTGTCTGAGTTGACATCTTACGTGCGTACATCACTAGATGGCTGAGAGGGCAAGTGTTTCCCTTATATTTTTCAAAGTTAGGAACTTTGAACTTGATAGGGATCTTCACGTTGGGCACAAGGCACAACTCAGCAGCAGATTTACTGAAGAGGTCCTTCCCTCTTAGAGTCTTCAGTTCCTTTCGCAGCTCAAGGAATTGGTCATTCATAGCGTCCATTTTCTCATAAACATTTGGGCCCTCCGATGGCTCAGAGTGATGAATGGTGTCTTTGACTCTCGGTAACATGTGCACAACGAGAGGTGGCATAGCAAGGACCGGGATAGATGTCGGCAGAGAAGCGAAGGTCGGAGCAAGACCCTCAGGCATAAAGTTTGCGGGCATCCCCCAGGGAAACCGACTGACATAGTAGGCGCGAAGTGAGTAGTGGCGGCAGGCACTATAGAAGAAGCGATCTCTGAGATGACCTTCCTAAAGGGAGGAGTTGTAGGTGTTGGAGAAGACTAGCTCTGAGCAGGCAGGAATGACTCCATCATGGTAGTCAACCTAGATAATTCCTCCTTCAATTCACGGTTCTCTTGCTCAAGATGATCCATCAGCTTCGGAAAATTCGCTCTGATGTTATACCAGTGCGTCAGCTTGTCTTCAAAATAAATGAAGAACACAGAGTTAGACCACTGATCAAGAAGCTCTGAACAAACCTACTTATGCACCTGATGTATGCAATGTTTGTGCATATGATTTATTTTTAGTCAAAGGAACTTTATGGAGATCTATTTACAAATATTTGAAAATATTAATCATTTTAGACATATAATGGAATATTCATATCAATAAGATTTGGAAAAAAAATTTACACCAAAGAAGTACAGTCTTAGTAACCAAATACAATACAAGAGAGAAGGAAAATGAACATCCTATGGAACCCTAGAAACAATCATCCAAAGCTCTCGAGACCGAAAGATAAGCTCCACAAAGCCTTTTCACCTCTCTCTCATAGGCTGCCTCCATATCTGCCTTCTCCTTGGCGAGTCGATCATGCTTCCTCTTCCAAAACCTGAATGACTGAGGAAGAAGAGAAGTAACCACATCATTTGGCTCATCAATAATCTGATGCTCCAGAAATTCTATCACAGCATCCTTATCTTTGAGTTGCTGAAGTAGCTCCTCTCGCTCACGGACCCAAGCACACGAACGATCTTCATCTCTCAACTCCTATACTCCTTGGTTATGGAGGGTTGAAGGCCCTACCATAACCATAGGTGTAGGTCTCGGATAATCATAGGGCATGCGGTACTCAGAAGCTCTCTTCCTCACCCAAGAGGTGTAGGGTTCCAAAGCAATACAATTCTTAGGACCAAGCTCTTTCCTTCCCTTCGTATGGATCTTGCGCCAAGGGCTGAACATTGCTAGAGCATTTGCCATCCAGTTTTTATCTCGAGGGATATGATGAACTTTAACCTTTGTAAAGAAAGTTGAAATCCTTCTCGCATAGTCTATATATGGTATCAAATCGAGTTGATTCATCTCCCGTTTTCCTTTTATGTGATTCACGACCAAAGTTGAATCTCCATAAACGTCTAAATACTTGATTCTGAGATCAATGGCCTCTTCAAGCCCCATAATGCAAGCTTCATACTCAACCATATTATTCATACACTTGAAATTCGATCTAGCTTGAAACGAAAAATGAATTCCTTAAGGAGTAATAATCACTTCCCCAATGCCATTACCATACGGATTAACAGCTCCATAAAATACCATTCCCCAACAGGAACCAGGCTCTGGCCATTCTTCAAGCAATGGTTTATCATAATCATTCATTTTCAAGTACAAGATCTCTTCATCAGGTAAATCATACTACATTAACTGGTAATCTTCAATTGGTTGGTGAGCCAAATGGTAAACCAAGACACTACCCTTGATCGCTTTCTGAGATCGGTATTCAATATCATACTCTGCTAACAACATCTGCCAACATGCAATCTTCCTAGTTAAAGTAGGCTTCTCAAAAATATACTTGATTGGATCAATTTTGGATATTAACCAAGTGGTATGATTCAACATATACTGACGCAGACGCTTAGCAGCCCAAGCCAATGCGCAACAAGTCTTTTCAAGCATAGAATACCGAGTCTTACAGTCAGAGAACTTCTTACTCGAGTAGTAAATAGAATATTCTTTCTTTCCAGTTTCGTCTTGCTGCACAAGAACACAACCCATACTCTCTTCAAGCACATTCAAATAAATTATCAATGGTCTTCCTTCAACAGGTGGAGACAGAACTGGAGGCGTAAGAAGATACTCTTTGATACTGTCAAAATCTTTCTGGTAGTCTTCGGTCCAGTCACAAGACTGATATTTTCGAAGAAGCTTGAATATAGGCGCACATGTGGCAGTCATGAATCTTGGGATATAACTTAATAACGGCGGAGAATACCTCAAACTTGCTTCTCAATTTTGGGCGCAGGCATCTCTTGTATTGCTTTGACCTTGGCATGATCAACTTCAATACCCTTCTCGTTGACAATAAAGCCCAAAAATTTACCAGAACAAACACTAAAATTACATTTCTTGGGATTCAAGCGGAGTTTATACTTCCTCAAACGTTGGAATAAATTCAACAAATGCTCGACATGCTCTTCCTCATCACTGGATTTAGCAATCATATCATCAACATAGACTTCGATATCTTTATGCATCATATCATGAAAAAGAGTAGTTGACTAACTTAATCTGCTCTTTGAACGGCTGAATGGCTTTTTCCTCGTGCTCAAGTAGATGGGACAATTCATCAGACATTACTTCATCACTTTCTTCCTCAGGCTAAAACACAGGGAATTCAAAGTTTGGAGAAGGAGAAGGATCTTTGTATTCAATGGGTTTAAAAACAAACCTGCATAATGATTTGATATTTTGATTTTAGAGAAGTGAATTGTGACCAAATATTATGCAGATGGGCAATTATTATTTATTTATTTATGTTTTTTTGTGATTACCATTTTCAGAAAAGCAAAAAGTAAAAATAAAACATCATAGATGTGGATGAATAGAATTGCTCTTTATTAATGATCAAATTGAAAGATGCCTAACAATGTTCACCTCTCACTTAGGCATAGTAAAAGGATTTTCAAAAATAGTAAAACAATTACTTAGAGCGGTGGACAATAACAACAATATTGATAGCGATCCAATTGTTGCAAGTTTTTCCATGCGTCACAAAATTGGTGCAGTCTTCATCTTCATCATCCTCAATCATTGTAGCTGAGCGTTGTTCATTACCATGGATGAACCCTCCACTATGGAAACTAGGTTGCACATCTTCAACTTTGATCACAGACGACCCTTGCTGAAAACCCAAACCAGCATGATTCTTGTTCTCGGCGACCTCTACCATCCGGCCCCACTGATCAGAACTACCATTTTTAACAATCTTCTTAGCGTCTTTAAAAGGGGACATAGGTGCCTCAACTCTCTTTTCTTCAGCAATAGATAGAGCTTGGAACGGAGTTCTAATCTCATCCTCAGCCTCAACATATAAGAAAGACGACAAATGACCTACCAACAGAGCTTTCTCCCCGCCCACAATGACAATCTTACCATTCTTCACAAATTTCAATTTCTGATGCAGAGTGGATGTCACAGCTCCTACCTCATGTATCTATGGCCTTCCTAACAAGAAGCTATAGGCCGGGTGGATGTCCATTACCTGAAAAGTAATTGGGAAATCACTCGGACATATCTTCACTGGAAGGTCCACCTAACCAATAACTGTCTCGCGAAAACCATCAAAATCCTTGACGATCACGCCACTGTATCTCATCGGAGCTCATTGGTAGGATAATCTTGACAGAGTTGATTTGGGGAGTACATTCAAAGAAATGCCGGTATCAACCAATACATTGGAAAGTGTATCCTCCTTATAATTCATTGATATATGTAGTGCCATATTGTGATTCCTACCCTCCTCGGGGAGTTCTTCATCACAGAAGCTCAGATTATTGCAGGAAGTAATGTTAGCCACAATATGGTCAAATTGATCCACTGTCACATTGTGTTCCACATAAGCTTGCTCTAATAACTTTTGGTAAAATCACTGGGGGAACTAGCAATGATTCATTCGTAATAAAACAAACTCAGGGTCTTAAGGAAAATATTGGTCATCTCTTTTTCTTCCAACGGAGGGTTGATCTAAGCAGCAAGCTTTCTCCACCTCTGGGCATTCTCTTTAAACGTCTGTTTGTCCTTCTGAGACATAAACCTCAGCTGGTCTCTATCAGGTGCAATATCAACATTGTATTTCTACTGTTTCACAAAGGCTTCACCCAAATCATTGAACGTGCGAGAACTTGCACTATCTAATCCCATGTACCACCTCAGAGCGGCACCAATCAAACAGTCCAGAAATCAGTGAATTAATAACTGATCATTATCAGTTTGCGTCGACATTTTCCTGGCATACAAGACGAGATAGCTAAGCCGACAAGTATTTCCCTTATACTTTTCAAAGTCAGGGACTTTGAACTTCATCGTGATCTTGACATTTGGCACTAATCAAGGTTCCGCAATACTCTTACCGAACAGATCCTTTCCCCTCAAGGTCTTTAACTCTTTTCGCAACTCAAGGAATTGGTCTTTCATCTCATCCATCTTCTCATAAACATCCCGACCCTCAGACGGCTCAAAATGGTAGATGGTGTGTTCAACACGAGACAGAGTGTGAACAGCTGTAACAATTGTAACAATTTGATTGACCATAAAAATCTCTTTTATTCATAAAATTTAGAAGGATTACACTGAGTACAATTTCAAAAACCAAATTACAAATACAAGAGAAAAGGAGACTAATCATTCTAAGGATCCCCTAACAACTGTGTCAGCTCATCTGGCTGCAGGCACGTACTTCCTTCGGCTGCGTTGGATCTCGGGCTCAAAAGAAGTCTTCATCTGAGCTTTCTCAAGGACAAGCTGATCTACAATCTTCTAACAAGCAACGGAAGATTGAGGCGTACTGGAGGAAGATGGACCCTCTGGCTCTCTCTGTCTTTTCACTACTCGGTCTTCAAGAAGTTAAATAAGTGCATCTTTGTCTTTAGACTCAAGCTACAACTCCTCATTCTTTCTGCTCAAAGCATGGAACCACTCTTACCACATATCCTTCTCTTGCTTCATCTTGGCGAGTGCGTTTTCCAACTCCTCTACATCTTGTTTAGGGAGAGTTGATGGCTCAACCACAACCATAGACATAGGTCTCTCACAAGAATACGACATCTTCAATTCCAAAGCTCTTCTCTTCATCCAACGAGTGTCATCTTCCAAAGCTACACAGTTGCATGGACCAAGCTCGAATCTTCCTTTCCTATGAACATTATGCCAAGCGTGAATCATCTTCTGCTTCAAAAAGTGGGGATCTTTACCCTCTTGATAGAAAAGACCTTATAACTGAGTGTTATTAGGTTTGTCTCTCAAGGGGAACCCAAGTTAACGACGAGCCAAAGTAGGGTTATAGTTAATTCCTCCTTGTGTACCAATGATAGGCACATTAGAGAATTCACCACAACTATCAATAATCTACGAGCTACCCAATGAAGAATCATACCAAACTATATCATCATTAGTGAGAGACATAAGTCTCTGAGACCACCGTGGACATTGTTTGTTCTCCACAAAAGCAGGTGTCTGAGGCAAGTGCGAAATAAACCAATTGTACAGAAGAGGAACACAACACACAATAGTTCCACCACCTTTAGAATTTCTTAAATGCAAAGAGAACTACATATCACCCAACAATGTAGGAACAAGATTCCCAATCAGGAAGATTCTAATGGCATTAACATCAACAAAATTGTAAATGTTAGGGAACAAAGCTAAACCATAGATGAGCAACACAAAGATGGCTTCAAAATCATCCATACTACCCGCTTGAGCAAAGGCAATAGGTTTCACAATAAGAAACTCAGAATTTAACCCAAAGATTCCTCCTTTCATCACCCAATGAGCCTTAATCTCAAACTTCTTCAATGAAGAGCTTCAGCTATGATATGAGATATGGGAATCTCTTCCAATCTACTAAACGACACTTTTTTAGAAACGGGTATTCCCAAGAGATGGGCATACTCCTCCAACATAGGCACGAGCTGATAATCGGGAAAAGTGAAGAAACGGTAGAGAGGATCATAAAACTGAACCAACACACTCAAAAGTCCTTCGACCATATCAGCAAATAACACATATAGAAGCTTCCCTTGGCGTTTCTTGAAGTCCAAGGGATCTAATACAAAAGATGATAACTTCCTTAACTTTTTGAAATCTGGACATCTGAAACTGTACTTCTTAGCTTTCCTTCTTGCATAATCCATGGTCTGAATATATTTGCAAATAAAACCTCAGTTCCTTGAAGCTATTTTTTGTATGATGAATGTTATGATGTGCATGAATGCTTGAGTGCAACAATCACAAGTAAGGGATCACACACAAGGTAAACAAATAAAGGTCAAGGGATGAATCAAGTCATTGTCAAGATCAATCATCCATTTTGGTGGATTATGGCTTTTACCTTATCAACACCCAAGTTCCATTGATATTGACAAGACTTGATTGGATCAACCAAGAATCAAGGGTTTATTATGAGTCACGAGCATGGAGTCGGGTTAAGAACCACCCTAAAGGAGTGTACTATGGATAAAACTTGTATATCATGTTCTAAAAAGTTCTTAGATTATTAATTCCATCTATCGGATACTATAGGTTAGGATGACTGACTCATCAACCCCTAATATTCTCAACAGAAACTCGTCTGAGTGTAGTATCACGTGACAACTGTTATCAAGTCTACACATGAACAGTCTCCACACTACGTTCTTGTAAGACCCTAATTTTGGCCCTAAGATCCCTCATGGCATCATAACATGGCATTTGCATACCCTCAAGGATCATAAGCATCTTAACTCCTTACCTTTGGGTGGAACCTCTCTTTTTGAGTGGTTTGAGATCACCAAGCATGCTTGAATTATATATCATTGCTTTTCTCATTTTTTTTATTAACTCAAAAGCACAAAATATATGTCACTAACCTCTTTTGTTTGTAGCATGAGCAGTCACAAGGTCTAAAGCTTCTAGGAGATCCTATGTGCATTAATGTGGTCAAGGGAAGATGAAATCAAGCATGTAATGGGTCCCAAAGCTCTCATATATCAAATATTCCTCCCAAGTATCTCAATTCATCATTTTGATCAAAGCAAAGCAAAAGGTTTGAGGTTTGTTTCCCAAGGAAACCCTAATTCATCTGTTCATCAATTGTTCCTTGCTCTTGAAGCAACCTCATCCCGTGGTCAAATACAATCAAGGGAAGTTCTTTAAATCATCACTTCATGCATATTTGAACTCATTTGAGTGTCCTCAATCATACATCCATCAAGATATGAGATTTGGACTTGAGAAGTTGATCAGTCAATTCATCTGACTATTTTGAAATACACTGAGACCTAACTTTTTATGTGTTGGTAAAATGGAGATGACCCCAAGAGACAAAATGTTCTTAATAACAATACAAACAACGTTCATGTTCATCAAAAATTTATTTGAAGCTTGGAAGGTCATCATCAATTCCAAGACATTATAGGTCATTTTGACTGAAACCCTAATTTTAGGTCAACATCCCAAGAACATAACTCATTCATTTTTCATAATTTGGAGGTAAGATCAAATGAATTGGAAAGCTTATTGTGTCTACTTCAAATGATATGTTGAGAAAAATTGCAAAATCTCAAAAGAAATACATGTGATAATGCAAAACATTATAGGTCACTTTGGGCTATATGCATTGAAATGTGAAAAAGTCCAACTTCAAGTGCCCATAACTTCTTCATCCAAAATCCAAATGATGCACAATTTAAGTCCAAATTTATTGTCTTGAAAATATCTAAAACTTTCATGTTGAAGATGATATCATTTGGAGCTTGAATCATTGAGACAAAGGGGCTTGAACATTGGCCAAATTTGGAAATTCCACATATGCATGTTTTGCACCCTCCACTTCAAGCTCAAATTTCATTAATTTCCAAGGCCCAAATGAAGTTTTGATCAACATGATATTTGTTCCTTATGCAACAATCTTTCCAACCATTACCCATAAGCCTATGTTTCAATGTTGGAATTATCATTTTCGAAGAGGAGAACATTATAGTGCATTTTGTGAAATTCATTTCAAACACATTGCATGAGCTGGTGATATAATTAATGCACGTCCAATTCTCATTTGGTGATGTATATCTTGCAATTCCATTCAAAATTGGGCCCTCCATGCGCCTGTACAGGCCCATGCATGGAGGCCCTTTTCTCCCATGCACACGAGTTAGCTCATGCATTCAGTCATCTCCATTTATAAATACCATGCCATAGCTTCACAAATCTTCAACCTAATGCCGCCTAAACCTCTGCTGAATTGAATCCACACCCTTACTAAAGGAACTTTTCTCTTTCTTTCAAAAATTTCAGATATGAAATTCAATTACATTGATTGATTTTTAAGATCCATAGTTCCTAAACCTTCTTCACTTTGATCCATAAAAGCTTTTGTTTGCAAAATGGTCCTTTTCAAATTACTATGATAAATGCGGCTGGCGCCATAGTTCCTAAACCAGAAGATGATTGGAATGAGAAAGATGAGAAAAAGTGGTCGAGTGATTGGAGAGCTCGAAATATGCTAATTTCAGCACTTGGTGTTGATGAGTATTATCGGGTATCCCATTGCACGACAGCTAAAGAAATGTGGGATGCTTTAGAAGTTGCCCATGAGGGTACTACTAAAGTAAAACAGTCCCGCATTAACACACTCAATCAAGAGTTTGAGCTCTTTCGCATGAAACAAGGAGAATATATCTTTGACATGCAAAAGAGATTTACTCATCTCACTAATCGGTTGAATGCACTTGGAAAACCTGTTTCCAATGAAATAGCTACTAATAAAATTCTGAGATGTCTTAGCAGGGAATGGCAACCTAAAGTAACAGCTATTAAGGAAGCCAACGATCTAATGAGACTTACGATTACAACTCTGTTTGGAAAGCTGGAAGAACATCAGCAAGCATTAGAAAGTCTTGAAAAGTTTGAGAACAAAAGTAAGAAGGAAAAGGAGAAGAAGAGAGACAAAGAGGGAGAGAAGAAGCCAATAGCTCTTGTGGCCTCTAGCTCTAAGTCCTCACGAAAAGAGCAAAGTGACAATGATTCTAGTAGTGACAAAGATTCGGATGATGAGGAAATGGGACTTTTTGTAAGGAGATATAATAGATTCATTCGAAAGAATGGAGTCAAGCATTCCGATAAAAACCTCATGAAGTTTCGAAGACAATCTACAGATTCAAAATAGGAAGAGAATAAGAAGAGTAGAGGAAAAGGATCTTGTTTTAATTGTGGTAAATCTGGACATTATAAAACAGATTGTCCTATGAAGTATAAGGATCAAGGAAAAGCTCCACCAAAAGGGTACAGCAAACAAAGAAGAGGTTACATTGCATGGGAAAGTGATAGTGATTCATCAAGCACACAAAGTTCAAGTGATAGTGATGAAACCGCAAATCTGTGCCTTATGGCTCACACCAAAAATCTGTCCTACCACAAGAAGAAAATCAATGATAAAAAGGTAAAACAAGCCTATTATAATAATTTCTCTTCTATGTCTTTTTCTGAACTGAAAATAGCTTTTGAAAAACTGCATAACGAAGCTGTAGATGCTTTTAAAAGATTATCTTCCGATAAACAAATTTTTTCATTTCTAGAAGGTAAAGTATACAAAGCTGAAAAAGATTTAGAATGGTTAAAAGCTAGTATTGCAGAAAATTCAAAAAATATTGACATTGATGGATGTAGTAAAGTTGGGTATTGTGAAGCTTGTCATATTTGGCAACAAGAGGTAAACACTCTCAAGGTCAAATTCGAAAAAGCTTTACAACCTAAGGTTACTTATGTCGTTGACTCTAGGTTGTTTAAGAAGTCATTAAATCCACCATATGCAAAATACTCTTTTATTCCAAAGGATTTAATGAACAAGAATAAACAAACACATCATCATGGTTTATGTCACTATTGTTGTCGTGCTGGCCATACCATTGAGAAATGCAAGTTTAGGAGATTTCTTGTTCCTAAAGGTATTTATAAATGGAAGCCAAAAGGCAACCGTGTTAGCACTTACCCACTTGGACCCAATGAAAATTGGGTACCAACTTCTCTCTTTTGATATTGTAGGATGAGTGCCTTGCTTCCGTAGATAGGAGATGGTTTCTTGACAGTGGTTGCTCAAGGCACATGACCAGTGACATATCGCTTTTTATAGACTTCAAAGCAAAGAAGAAGGGATATGTTACTTATGGAGACAATAACAAAGGAGCTATACTTGGCAAAGGTAGTGTAGGTAATCCCTCTACCACTACTATTTCTGATGTCCATTTAGTAGAGGGGCTTAAACACAATTTGTTAAGCATAAGTCAATTGTGTGACAAGGGTTATAAAGTTTCTTTCATAAAAACCTGCTGCATAATTGAACATGTTGAACAGAACGTTGTGTTTAAGGGTGTAAGAGTAAACAATATCTATATGCTTGACCTTTTTGATGTATCTTTAACAAGCACTAAATGTCTAGTTACCTTGAATGATGATTCTTGGCTTTGGCATAGACGTTTAGCGCATGTTAATTTTGATTTGCTTAATAAGGTTGTATCTAAGGATATAGTAGTCGGTCTTCCAAAAATAAAATTTTCAAAAGACCACCTATGTGACGCGTGCCAAATGGGAAAACAAACGAGGGTCTCTTTTAAATCTAAAAATGTAATTTCAACTTCACGACCCCTTGAGCTTCTCCATATGGATCTCTTTGGACCTTATAGGACAAAGAGCTTAGGTGGAAATTATTATGGTTTTGTAATCGTTGATGACTATTCTAGATTTACTTGGACTATATTCCTTCATAGCAAAGATGAAACTTTTTCTGCTTTTAAGAATTTTGCAAATCTGTCCCAAAACAAAATGAATTCCAAAATAGTTACAATTCATAGCGATCATGGTGGTGAATTTCAAAACTATGACTTTGATAAGTACTGTGACAAGTATGGTATTGAGCATAACTTTTCAGCTCCTCGAACTCCACAACAAAATGGCGTTGTGGAGCGTAAAAATCGTGTTTTAGAGGAGTTGGCAAGAACAATGCTAAATGAGGGCGGATTACCAAAATATTTTTGGGCTGATGCAGTTAGCACAACTTGTTATGTTTTAAACAGGATCTTAATTCGTTCTATTTTAAATAAAACTCCTTATGAGCTTTTAAAAGGAAGAAAGCCAAACTTGTCACATCTTCACGTATTCCGTTGTAAGTGTTTTGTGTTGAATAATGGTAAGGAAAATATTGGGAAGTTTGATGCAAAAGCGGATGAAGGTATCTTTCTTGGATACTCACAATCAAGTAAAGGATATAGAGTATATAATAAGCGTTTACTTACTGTTGAAGAATCTGTCCATGTTTCTTTTGATGAGTCTTATCCGAAAAGTGTCGGAAAAGGTATCTCTTTTGATGACGCAGGTGTATCTACAGAAGACATACTCAAGGGAGCTGTTACGGAAACTGATCAGTCCAGAACAGTTTCCCATGAGAAGGAGGAAGATACTAGTCATGAAGAAGATGAGGAAGAAAGGATAGCTGAAGTGAATGACCTTCCACCAGCTTGGAAATCTTCAACAGACCATCCTATTGAAAACATCTTGGGAGATATTTCAAAGGGAGTAATGACACGTTCTAAGATAAGTAATTTTTGTTCTCACTTCGCTTTTGTTTCACAAGTAGAACCTAAAAATGCCAAAGAGGCCTTGATTGATGAATGTTGGCTAATGGCCATGCAAGAAGAGCTTAATCAATTTAAAAGAAATGACGTTTGGGAACTTGTCCCTCGTCCGCGAAATCATCATATCATAGGTACTAAATGGGTTTTTAGAAATAAGCTTGATGAAAACGGAGTGATAACTAGGAACAAGGCACGTTTAGTAGCACAAGGGTATAACCAAGAGGAGGGCATAGACTATGAGGAAACTTATGCTCCAGTTGCTCGCCTTGAAGCTATACGTCTCTATCTTGCCTATGCGTGTTCTAATAATTTTAAGCTTTACCAAATGGACGTAAAGAGTGCGTTTCTAAATGGTGTCATAAATGAAGAGGTATATGTCTCACAACCTCCTGGTTTTGAGAATGCTGAAAATCCAGATTATGTTTACAAATTAAAAAGAGCTTTGTATGGTCTTAAACAAGCCCCTCGGGTTTGGTATGAAAGGCTTAGCAAATTTCTAATTGATCATGGATATTCAAGAGGTAAAGTAGATAATACTCTCTTTATTAAACACAAGGGAAAACACATTCTTTTAGTTCAAGTTTATGTAGACGATATAATTTTTGGTTCAACTAACACACACTTGGTCGAAGAATTTTCTAAGGTTATGCAGGGTGAATTTGAGATGAGTCTTATGGGGGAGCTGAATTACTTCCTAGGTCTTCAGATAAAGCAACTTGATGAGGGTACAACAGTATGTCAAACAAAGTAATGCAGAGAACTACTCAAGCGCTTTGGAATAAACGACTCAAAATCAATTGACACCCCTATGCCTACCAACGGAAATCTAGATAAAGATGAGCATGGTAAGAGTGTAGATGTCAAAAAGTTTAGAGGTATGATTGGGTCTCTTCTGTATCTTTCTACTTCTAGACCTGACATCATGTTTAGTGTTTGTATGTGTGCACGATATCAATCAAATCCTAAGGAATCACACCTGAAAGCTGTTAAGCGTATATTTAGATATCTTCATGGAACATCTAAATATGGGCTTTGGTATTCCAAAGGAAGTGATTGTAGCTTAGTAGGTTACTCCGATTCTGATTTTGTTGGCTGCAAATCAGATAGGAAAAGCACAAGTGGTACATGTCACTTGTTTTCAAACTCCTTGGGAAGTTGGCATAGCAAAAAGCAGGTATCTCTGGCTTTGTCAACTGAAGAGGCTGAGTACGTTGCAGCTGGTAGTTATTGCGCTCAGATTTTGTGGCTAAAGCAACAACTACAAGACTTTAACATTCAACTCAAACGTATTCGAATAAAATGTGACAACACTAGTGCCATAAACCTTACTAAAAATCCTGTTTTACACTCACGCACTAAACACATAGAGATTAGACATCACTTTCTTCGCGATCATGTTGAAAAAGAAGACGTTGTATTTGAGCATGTTGATACTAAAAATCAGCTTGCTGACATTTTCACTAAACCTTTGGCAACGGAACCGTTCTTCAACTCTCGTCGTGAATTAGGGATCTTAGATCTCTCTCCATTGTTGTCTTAAGCATGTTTGTTCTTATTTATATTATGCCTCACCTTGGTTGACGAGATTTGTTTTAGATTTCATTTATACCTCACAAGGTTACATCAACAGAGGTAATATCACTCCTTTCTATATCTCTCTTAGAACTATGTGATTGTGTATGTTAGAACAAAATTCCTTATTTTCGTTTATGTGATTTTCTTTGCATATATTGTTTGAACATTAATATCTGATTTGTGAATTATACTTGGGCATCATTATCATGACATACTTCATAATGCATAACCATACTGCATAAAAATTAATTAAAATTTGGTTTGGCATCAGTATGTATCGATTCAAAGATGTATGTATCGATTCATGTCTTTTTCATTTCATATCTGTCAAAATTGGTTTAGTATGTATCGATTCATTTGTTGTTTTTATCGATACATAGACCCTTTAAAAACAAAAATGCGTGACATGGATCGATCCATTCCCATATGCATCGACACATACTGATTGTTATTTGGATTAAATGCATTTTATTTCACTCATGGATCGACACATCAACAATTCTTATAACATCTTCTCACAAACTTGGTATCAGCAGTTCCCCTACCTCTCAAAACCTGCGGCTAACCCTAATCTCCTTCATCATCATTCTTTCCAAAACCCTAAATTCATCTCACTTTTCTTCAATTTTTCATCACCATGCCTCCAAGAATCAATCCGGCTAGAGCAAGGGGAAAAGGAAAAAGGAAAGGAACTGGTTGGCACTTCTCAGCAGTTACCAGAAATTCCTCCTAATGCCTTAGATTTGCTTCATCCTACAATTGCTACTGAGTTTGAGGATTCTTTCAAGACAAGGTTAGTTATGAAACCCCATGTCTTCGATAAACAGGATGCTATTCACCTGCATCTCAATGATGTGGTTGGACTCCTTAATGCACAAAAACTTTGTTCATTTTTGAATACAAAGGATGATTACCATGAGGATTTTATCCGTGCATTTTATGCTGGCTTACAATCTGGTAAAGGATATATGTTTAAGTGTTCTATTGGTGTCAGAACCTATACTTTTGAGGCTGGTGATTGGGAAACAGTGTTTCAAATTCCGCTTCTGTCGCATAATTTCAAGACTTGGCATGACTTGAAGTTTGATACTGACTTTAACCTGAAGGAGTTTACTCTATCTATCTTGAAATTGGACAGACCGATGGGTGAGGATGAACAGGTTACGTCTGGTATGATTAAGAAAATTCCTCGTATACTTCATTGGTTTATCTCACACATTCTGCATCCAGAAAACAGTGGACATTCTAGGTTAGATAAGGCAAGCATTCATCTCTTGTATATTCTTCCAAATAAGGTTCCATTGAATTGGGCAAACTACTTTGTGAAGCGTCTCTTTTTCGTGCGTAACAATGCCAAGAATGTTGCTCTTGGTTATGCGTCTCAAATCATGAAAATTCTTACGTTCTGGAATGTTGCAATCCCTTTAGTTCCTCTCATATCACCATCTGCTTCTCAAGAGTTTGACTCTTCCACCTTATCTCATATGGGATATCGGTGGGACAAGGAACGTCAATGTTTCTATTTCTTTGAAAGGAAATCCAAAACAAGGATCTATAATTTTGATGTGCCTTCTGAACGAATTCATGTAGTTGAAGACCAACCTGATGAAGAAATGCATGATGTGAACGAAGCAGATGTGCCTGTAGCTGATGACAATGCTGGTTGGGGTGATTGGGTGCCACAAAGGTGGTCTCCAACCAACTATGTACCTGAACCAACGGTTCCTCCGTTCTCCGGCGGTGCTTCATCTTCAACACCTACTTCGCACCTAACTCAAATGCTTCAACAAATGGAGCTTGCCAACCAAGAACGTCATGAAGAGGCACGGTCTTGGCATGTACAACAAAGTGAGTGGCATAAGGAGCATCATGAGTGGCATGACGATCATACACGGATGTACCATAACCAACACTCTTGGCACACAGACTTGGTTAAGTGGCACCAAGTCTTCTACAATGAAATGTCTGGTTTTATGGACGACTGTCGTGCCAATCCTGGTATTATGGACAGATTCAGAAGTGTTGAAGTTCAGGACCGGTTCAGGCACTACACCTTCATGGGCCACAATCCAGATGCAATGCCTCCTCCTCCGCCTCCGCCAAGCTTCAGAGATCCTGATAGAGATGACGAGGAGTCCTGTGGTGGCTATAATCCACATTAAACCATCATCATTTCATTTCACTGCATTTCATTGCATATTGCTTGAGTTTTTTTTCTTCTCAGATTAGTTGCACCTTATATGTCCTGGCTTATGTAATTTTAAAATACTTTCTACTAGTTAAATGCTTATTTCTTTCTGCTTACTTCTGGTGTTATTACCCTTATTTGTCATTCTTTGTGAGTAATTCTTTACTTTTTAAGCTTCCTTCTTTGTGATTGTTAGCTTCTTTATCATTTTTGTTGTGTCCTGCTACAACATGTTGCCTTGATAAAACTGTTTTTTTCTTCTTTTTGATGTTGACAAAGGGGGAGAAATGCAGATGTTGACAGATATGCACAAACTCAGGGGGAGTATCACACATCTTGCTAAAAAATTTCCATCATCAAAAAGGGGGAGTTTGTGAGCAAATTCTTTACTTTGAATAAGTTTTGAATTATAGCAAATTGTGTGATCATTGTCTAATTGTTGGTTGTGCATTATTTTACATGTTTCATTTGTGGTTTTAGCCTATACTATTGTTTCGTGTCTATACATAAAGATCCACATTGATACATTTCTTAAAAGAACTCATAAAAACTGTTTTGTGTCAGTATGTATCGATACATGTTCATCTGCATCGATACATAAATTTGTTTTAAATCACAAAACGTTTTTGCTTCAGTATGTATCGATCCATACGAGCCTTGTATCGATACATGCTTAGTTAAAATGATCTATGTATCGATACATACGAGCTTTGTATCGATACATGATTAGTTAAAATGCTCTATGTATCGATACATACGAGCTTTGTATCAATACATGCTTGTATTAATTCTCTAAAATTAATCAAAGCTACAGTATGTATCGATGCATAATCTTTTGTATCGATACATAATTATGTTTTGTCTACTAACAGCTTCTGTCTTTCACATATAAGAAGTATTGTGACAGCAAAGTAAAATGGCACGAATTTAGAAGTGAAAAACAGTTGAACACAAATCAAAGGAGTGTGTAGCAGCAATTGTTTTGAGCAGTTAGAAACCTGAAAGAGACTTCATCTTCTTCATCTTCTCAATCTCTTTACTTCAAGAACATCAACACATAATCATTCTTGTTCTTTGGATTAAAGGATCAACGAGATAACGTTCAGTGGAACGATCAAGGATCTAGCTGAGGTGTTCAGTGGAACGATCGAGGATCTAGCTGAGTTGAAGGTTGAAGGGGGTTTCGAGGAAAAACCAATGGTTTTTCCTTCAAGAACTGGAGTGTTCTTGCGGGTTTGTTAGTCACGTTTGTAGAACAGATTCAGCCATAGCGTAGGGTTTGGAAATTGGGTAATTTCCCAAACAGGTCGTGGAACCGGTGAATTGTTTGCAATTTCTTGCAGGAAATTCTTGATCGAGCTCAGATCAAGTGGAGGTTTTATACAAGAAGAAGATCTTAGGATTTAGATTTTTGTCTTTGTATTGAAACCTTGTATCAACGAATTCGGCATTATTGATAATTACAGTTCTCAATTTCATTTGAAATTGAGAGGGAGACGTACTCTCACGCGAGGACGACAGTGGGGAACTTCCTTACCAAATCTCTGCGTATCGTATTCTTTCCTTATCTATCTTTACGTTTTCAACAGTTTTGTGATTTCAGTTGGTGGATTGTGGCTGTACATTTCGTGATACAATAGTTGAAAGAAAACTTCTTTATATAAACTCCACCATTGTTCATCATTGATCACATACACACCAAATGTTTGACAAAACTGTCAGCTGAGTTTTATTCATTGGAATCAGAATTTAGTGATAAGTGCATTTGATTTGATAATATTCTGGTGTTAATATTCTCTATCGTTCTAATTCAAATCCAACAATAAATTCGGGTGTCCGGTTTTCTAGTAGCGGTTCAGAATAGACGGAAGTCGATTCGGGACTGTAATTTTCTGCTAAGTTTCAATAACTCTGATAAGATTTTTTTAAATCCGTTTATTTAAAAAGAGGTGATCTATTCACCCCCCTCTCGATCACTAGCCACACCGTCTAACAGGACTTTAGACAACCAAAAATCAACAAGAATAGTGGAGAAATAAGAGAGAATCGAAGAGTGGAAAAATCTAAAAAATCTCCTTCAATGGAGCTTCAGATTGGCACGATCTTGCTCTTAATTATGCTTGGCCTTGCTTCAGATGCTTGATGGAATAAAAATGGATCAAGGAAAGGGATAAAATTTTGGAGTTTCAATCTCAAAACAATTAGAGATTTGAAACTCGATTTTCAAAGAAAATATTCAAGCTTATCCTTTAATGGTGAGGGTTTAGGGTTGTTGAATCAAAGCTTGCGCATGAGGTGCTTATTTCTGAGGAAGAGAGCTTCTATTTATAGGCCAATGGGACTGATATTTGCACACTTCCATTTTTGGCAAAACTTGAAAATCTCTCTTGCATGGGCGTGTGATAAGCCCATTAAGTGATGCACTTAGGTCCAAAATTGAGTGTAAGCCATGCTGAAATCATGTTGTCAAGCCATGCATTCGTGTATGAAAAGTGGAACTTCATATTACCCAAATGGTCCTTCAACTTTAACCCATGCGCACGTCATTCATCCTTTGTCCAAATGAGATGATTTTAGACTTTTTTGGAAAGGTTAAATCAAGAGGAACTAGTTTTATGTTGAACACATTTTCAGTTGAAGCTTCGATCATGATTAATTTTGAGGTGGAAGTTTGGAAAATCAAACATATCAAAAACAATTCTAAGTACCAAGCTATATGTTCACTTCTTCCACCTTGAATAACGTTTTCTATGAGCTTCAAATGAGAAACGTTCCTTCATCAAAGTTGTAGCTATTACAAATTCCTTCAAATTGGTCACACATTTTACCTTATTCGGATTTGGGATAAAGGAGTTATGCATTTTAGAAGTTGAAGAAAATTACTTGTTCAATGGTATAGGCTCAAAATGACCTATAATATTTCCTCTTGGCACATGCATTTGCAAGTTGAGTTTGCAATTCCTCCAAACATCAATGTTAAAGTAGACATATTTAATTTGATAATTCAATTTGAATGGATTTCATCTCATACAAAATGAGCTAGTTATGATCTTGGGAAATTGACCTCCAAATTAGGGTTTTGACAAAATGACCTATAATGTTTCACCATACAAAATGACTTTCCAATCAAAACTAGCTCTTGACCTCAACAGGAAAGTTATTTGGAATATCATTTAGAGTAATGTTTCTCTTGGAATCATTTTCATATGATACAAATTGTAGGAGCTAGGGTCTAGGGAACCCCAGTTTTGACTAGTTGAATTCCTCTGGTCAACCACCATGAACCAACTTGACAGCTTGATATTATCTTGACTTTTGGGACTCATGGAGGATCATGTATCTATAATACGATTAAATGTTAAGTATCCCTTGAAATATTTGACCAATTGGTGAAGAAACATGGTAAGGAAGTCACATAAGATACCTAGATGAATTAGGGCTTCCAAAGCAAACAAGCTTCAAACTCTTGATGATTTCTTGATCAAAAAAGCATGTGAAGATCATGGGGATCAATATATGATACTTAGAGCAATATTAAACCATTTCTTGATTGAGCTCCTTTCATTGAGGGTCTTGAACCCTAGATATGAGCTTGATAGATCAAAGGTGAGCATACACACTACCTACAAAAGCAGTTAAACTATACAATGACATATTTTAGGTATTTTGGTTAGTAAGATACACACATATGTGCTTTATGATCTCTTCCAATGTATACCCATTGAATGATGGGAAAGGAGGATACCAAGGTTTGATCCCAATGTTTATGCATATGATGAGAATAACATGAGGGATCTTAGGGTCAAAATTGGGGTCTTACAAGAAGAAGAGACTATCCTAAAGCATAAAGCAAAAGCTAGGGAGGAAAGATCTAACCAAGAAATAACAATCTTTATGACATAATTCAAGTAAGAATTTCCTCCTTTGGATTAAGCCTCAAGTAAACCAAAATAAGCAAATAATAATCCATGCATTAGACGAAACCAAATTAACTCAATCAAGTCTTCAGAGGAAGTCCAAAGTCCAAGGTATCAGATGGATCTCGAGATCTCAAATCACAAGTCCAAAGCAAAGGTCAAGTTCCTAATTCTAAGTCCATAACTCCACAATGATGCCAAGGATAGCAACCACAAGTCAATAAATCAGGATAACCAAGTGCCTTTTTAGTTATTTTTTATTAGTGTTTTCTTTACAAAAATATGAAAGTTAAGTCCAAATAACAAATGACATAATCAAAAACAATATGATATGAAATTATAAACATAAAGTATAAAGTAAATGGCATAAAATAAAAAAGCATAAAGTAAATGACTTTCAAGTAAAAGGTTAATACAAGTAAAGTGTTAGTAAAGGATACTAGTAAAAGATGAAAAGATGTTTCAGTCACTTTTTTGAGAACACTCAACTATCCACTCACAAGCATGGAAATATGAACCTATATACGATTCATCAGAAAGGCTCCAACTTGGATAGAATCAACAAGTATACCACTAGCTCTCATAAATGGAAAAAGAGTAACAATTTCACACAATACCATGAGGAATAGGAGACTTACAATCTCACTTATAAAAATGTCTTTGTTTCTCTTTGGGATAAATTTAGCGCTATGTTAAGAAATCGTAATTGGACATATGTAGAATTCACAACTATCTGAGACCTGTCAATAATAATGTTTGTGTTAATACATGCTAGAGAAATGATATGTAAATCATTCTCCTAAAGACATCCCACACAAAAAATGAAAAAAAGGGATGATCAAGCACAAAGGTTAGGAGGATGGTCCATTACTTAAATCCACACTTCATGACACTTAGGATAAACTTATTCATCAATCCAAAGTACCTTAAATGATCTATTATCAATTAGGAGGTATATTTGAAATGATGAAAGTTCATCAAGTACTAATTCATACATCATGAACAAGATGGACACAAGCCATCCAATTGATTAAAGGGAAAAGAAGGAGATGAAGAAGAGATACACAAAAGAAGTCACACCCAAATTGGACCAAAAGTTTGATCAAGTCATCATCAAAATCAATCATCCATTTTGGTGGATTCGGGTTTTCACCCCATCAACACCCAAGATCCATTGAGTTTGATGTGACTTGAAGTCCTAACCGCCATGATCCAAGGTCAACAGAAGTTCACAAGGGTCACACAAATAAAAATGCAATTAAATGAAATAAAAATATATTAAAGGTATTTTTAAATGAATTTTAAAGTGGAAATAAAATGTAAAATCCATAAAGTCTTTCAAAACACCAAATAAATGGCCAAGAAAATTATGTGAGGTTGGAAACAAAATAAGAAGTAGATAATAATTTTTTTTGAATTTTAAAATACATTAAAGTATTTTTAAACCAATCAAAACATAGGAGAAAATAGAAAATTCAAGAAAAATAGAAAATCAGTGAAATAAAATGTGGAAAAATAAAAATCGGATGAAGAAAAATAAAAGAAAGTTTTAAAAATTATTTTGGGATTTTTTGGATGAAAGATGAAATTACTTTGATTTTTTAAATAAAAAGAACTTAAAAATAATAAATAAAAATAATTAAAATCAGAAAAAATATGGAGCGTTGGATCACGCCTCATTAATTGACTTGGTAGATCCAACACTCCAAATGTTAGAGAACATGATGGAACACGCTGCAAGCCGAACACATGATCTAGTCTAATCCAACCAATCAAAACATTTCATTCTACCATCGTTTCTGATCAAATTCAGACAACTTGAGAAAGCTCTGATCGTCTTCTTTGGTGAGCTCTCATCGGAGTTTCATTGTTTGGTAATTTCAAGACACGAGATCACCACCATTGTGATCCTCTTCTCATCCCGAATTCAACCTTATGCTCCAAATTCATTTATGTGAACTGAGCAAAGGGAATTTTAGAGATGTTTCTGAAACAAACTAGCCACAAAAACTAAAATTAAATGATGAACACGGTCAATCAACACCAGATAAGTTAGGGGAAATCATTAGAGTGTGAAGGACTATATTATGGTAACTTGTTTAAGTTTTAATGTTGCTCAGAACTACCTTATCCAGATGGTGATCAAAAGTTGATGAAGTTTGATCTGGTTATCGCACTTCATTAGGTCTCAGAGCTTGGAAATTGTTGGAAAAGTTTTGGAGGATGCCAAAGGTGCTGATGGAATCAAGAAATTGAGTTGAAACAAACTGAAACTCAAAACACGATAATGGAATTTTCAGAAAAAGCTTCAAGTTGCAACAGGGATTTCTTGGCTCTCTAAATCCGGGAAATGAACGCAATAGCTTCCTCTATTTATAGGGAATATGATTGGATCGAAATACGTGTATAATAATGCAGAATTCGTGCAAAATGAATTTGACCTGAGTGTGTGGAAAATGTGACTTGAAACTCATCAAACCTCAGCCAAATGATGTGTTTCAAGGGTCAATTCACTTATGGAGACTTGGTTAAACATGTTTAGGTCCAAAACACATGTTAATTTGGCTTGGAATTGAGATTCGAGAAGTTCCAAACTCGGGTAATGGCAATTTCTTTAGTTACAAGTCACCATGCTCAACCCAATTGGGCACCCTTTTCAGGAGGCTTTTTTATCCCATTTTTTGGCAATGTGTTAACATCATGGCCAAGATTACAATTTTCCAAGAAAGGTTGCATTTGGATGCTTGAGCACAAAATTATGTCATGTTGAAGTTAGCATGAAAAACTAATCATATAACTTAGACAAATTTGAGTGCTTCATGGCTGAAAATGACCTGTAATGTCTCAATGAATTCCATGGCCTTCCAAGCATATTTTGACCTTGGTCCTTGAAGAAAACGTGTAGAGGGTGTCACAAATGGCATTCTTCAAAAATAATCAGCCTCATATGTTGAAAATTGGAGAAGTGATGAATCTTTAAAGTTGGGGAAAAGTCACTTGAAAATAGGTCAAATTTCACTAAGTCCACATATGAACTATAATGTCTCCAAACTTTTGATGATCCTCCAAGCATAATTGACTCTTGTCATGTAAATATAGGATCTAGAGTAGGTTGAGAAGAGTAATATGCAAAAATAAGCATTAAAAAATGTTGAGAATTGAAGGACTTGTGATCCTTGGAACTCTGACTTCAAAATAATGACTTTTTGGCCAAACCTCTTGGAACAAGCTTGTGTACTTGGATTTTCCTTGCATTTAAAAGAACATGGATAATCATATGAACTCAAAATAAGGTGTCCTTAATTGCCTATTGATTAAATTGATCAATCCTTGAAGTTGCTCGTTGAAGAAGGTATGTAAATAAACACACGAATCTTTGACTTTCTTTGAGAAGTAAATCGCTAAACTTTGAGATGCCCTTGATTGAAAAGCCATTTATTGCACAATGAACTTAAGGAAAACAAGACATATTTTTGGTATTTTGATTAATGGTTAGATATGCAATTAATCATGAAAACACAAAAGTAAAAACAAAACAATAAAGAGGTGCTCGGTAATCCTTGCAAGAAGCAAAACCAAAGAATGAAAAGGGGAAAGACCAAGACGTTACCTTGTTTGTATGCAATGATGCAAATGATATATGGGATCTTAGGGTTAAAAATTAGGGTATGACAGATGCCCCTATTTAAGTTTCTTCAATTTGGAGATACGAAGGTTGAAATCTTTGTCTCGACATGATTGAAGAGACTTAAATATCAAAGCCCAATTTTTGGCCCTAAGATACCTAAAAATGCTTATGGTATGATATGAATGTAAACCAGGATATATGTGGGGAATAACAGTTTCCACAAGGAGAACCGGTTGGGGTAAACAAAGTTCTGCAGGGGAAAAAGGAAGGACTCGAGAATAACCAATACACAATTAGAAAACAAACGAGCTAAAGATCGAACGGGGAAGACTCATTAAATCAAGACCTCTCCTGGGAAAAGAAATCACCATAAGGGGAAAACCCCAACTTTAACAGGAGAGGAATATTACCTACTAATATGTTGTAGCCTTCTGAGCAACATCAACGACCATTGCTGCTTCTGCTTCTTGCTCAGCTTTCTCTCGGACAACAACTTCTGTACTGCTTTCTTAGCAGCCTCCTTGGAAATTTCTCTGTTGCTTCCCTTTTAGCCTTCTCAACCGCTTCATTCGCCATTCGAGCCTCTAGATTTTCCTCAACACCTCTAATGAAGTCATTCCTGACTTATTCAGAGAGGCCCTTCATCTTGAAGATCTCAGAAGTCATCCATCTGATGAGTCCATTCTAGTTAGTCCTAACTTCAGAAGGATTCTCACTGGGGCTAGATTCATCAGAGAGATTCTTGAACCTGGAAGTTGAACTCTCTGAGAATTTGGCTAATGCCCCATCAAAGGTGGGTAGTGTGAGTTCAGGTTCAGAGGATTCTGGTACAGACGAAGTTCTTTTAGAATCAATTGTGTCTTGAAGGTCTTCAAGGTTTGTGGAAATTGGGTAAGGGTAATCTGAACCAAAATGTTCAGGGTCGGAGGTGAGGTCATAGTACGGAGGGGAGCTATGGGTGGTGGAGAGGGTTGGTGGTAAGGGTTCGTTGAACATGAGGGCTTCAGAGTGGGGATGTATGTTGTTTGGAGGTTCAAGAAAGGTAAATGAGGATAAGTTGTGATGGTTCTTAGAGGGATGGGGTCAGAGGTTGTAGGTTATGATGGAAAGGTTTGGTTTGATGGGTTTGGTTCAGAAAAGGTAGGGAGTGAGGTTGTTGGTTGTTGAGATTTGGATTTTTGTGTGGGAGCGTTAATAAGTGTGGTAGGTGGAGTGGAGGAGGTTGTAACTATGGTTGAGAGTGTGGGAGGTGGTAGAGGGAGTGATGAGGCAAGTTTCCTAGAGACGGAGGTGTTTAGAGCTTTTGAGATAGTGGTCTTACTAGAAGGTGTTGAAGAGGAGGTGGGAGGCACTGGCTTCCTTTTGGTCTCTGTAAAACCCTAATTATGACCCTAAGATCCCTCATGGCATCATATCATTTGCTCAATGCATTGCCTCAAGGATCATACCATGTGTGGCTCCTTAACCCTAGGGGTGGGACTTGTGTGAGTTGGATTGAGATCACCAAGCATGCTTGTATTGTATGTTATTGCTTTTCTTATTTGTTTACTAACCATAAGCACAAAAATATGTCACTAACTTTTTTTGTTTTGAAGCTCAAGTGAATATGTGCTCCCATGCTCCTAGGAGGCTCCTAAGCTCAATGAAGTGGCTAAATGAAGATGAAAAAAAGCATGACAATGGTCTACCAAGCTCCTAATCATCATATATGTCTCCCAAGTATCTCAATTTGCCAATTTGGTCAAGATAACCCAAAGGGCTTAAGGGTTGTTTCCCAAGGAAACCCTAATTCAATTGTGCCTTGCTCATGAAGCAACCTCAACCTATGATCAAATTTAATAAAGGGAAGTTATTTCATTCATTATTTTATTCATATATGAGATTATTTGAGGATCCTCAATCATTCATTCATCAAGATTTGAAGTTTGGCCTTGAGAAGTTTACTAGTCAAGTCATCTGACTAAACTGAAGTCCACTGAGACACAACTTGTGATGTATTTGTAAAATGAAGATTACCCCAAGAGAAACAATGTTGTTAAGAACAATATGAACAACTTTCATGTTCATTAAAAATACATTTGAAACTTGGAAGGTCATCATTCATTTCAAAACATTATAGGTCATTTTGACTGAAACCCTAATTTTAGGTCAACTTCCCAAGGACCTAATTTCCTTAATTTTTATGATTTTGAGGTGATACTAAATGAATTGGAAATTTCAAGATATTTACTTAAAATGTTATGTTGGACAAAATTTCATAATCCTAAAATAAATACATGTGATAATACAAAACATTATAGGTCACTTTGGACCTAAGTCATTGAATTTGAAAAATGTCACACTTCAAGTGCCCATAACTTTCTAATGAAAAATCCAAATGATGCACAATTTAAGTCCAACTTGATCAACTTGAAAATATATACAACTTTGATGTTGGAGGTTTTTCCATTTGAGGCTTGCATCATTGAAACAGAAGGGCTTGAAGTTGCTTTCTTTTGGTAAAAAATTTCAAAGGGAACCTAGACATGTTTTGTACCCAAAACTTCACAGCCAGTTTTCATAAATTTCCAAACTCCAAATGAATTTTTTTCCAACATGACTTTTATTTCTCATTTCAAGGTCTTTCCAACCATTACTCACATTAATATTTTGGACTTTCCATGTTGGAGTTTCGAAGAGCTTTCCTTGTATGTTCATTTTTGCATTTCACTTTGTAACTTCATGTGCAAGCTATACCAGGCCAATTGCACATCCAATTCACTTCCATATGAGCTCAACATGGATTTGCATTCACTCTTGGGCCTCACATGCGCCTGTACAGGCCCATGCATGGAGGATCCAAGTTTCATGCGCACGAGCCAAACACTACCTTGCAGCACATTCCAACCATAAATAGAAGTGCAATCTCATTCAAATGGTAACCTGAAGGAGATCTGAAACGCTTCTGGATTGAAAACCAAACCCTCACCCAAGGAATTTCAGTTTTTCAATTTCATTTCCAAGCTTGAATTAATTTCAACATCATTAGTTAAATTTCAAAGCATAATTCCTTAACCTTGCATCACCATCACACTTCCAGATCAAAATTGGATCAAGAGCTTGGACAATTCGTGTTGTTTGAAGCTGCATTTCAGAGGTAGAATCTCAATTTTTCTTAATCTAGATCTTGCTACATGATGTGAATTTCTGTGGTTTTTGTTGTTTTCTGAAGTCCTCATGTATGAGGCAGGCCAGTGGTGGTCTCAATTTTGCAAATCATGCCATTTCAGATCAAGCACCATGATCTTCAAGCTCATGTTTCTCTTTAAATAGGAAATTTGAGAAAGATCTATGGTTACAGGGGTGATGTACATCACCACAGCTTCATTTTGATGTCCTCTTTTTTTATTTTCATTGCCATTTAATTTCGTGCGCGTGGTGGCCGAATCTTGTTGGATCGCCGGAGAAGATGGTGGTTTCCACCACCATCCCCACGTGGTAGCCTCCCAGCCATTGGATCACGCTTCAACATTTTAATCTTGGCCTTTCCTTAGGTTGAATCATTTAAATGCAAGGTGTAGCATGCTTGAATTAGGTTTATCATGTATCCGTGCCTTAGAGCCATAAGATCATTGCCACGTCAATTAATGAGATGATCTGATGGCACTGGATTTTCCTATTTTTCTTACTTTCTTTTAATTTCAGATAATTCCTTTTATTTTCAAAAATATATAAATATTTTATTTGAAGTCACAAAAATTTGAGACCAATGCCAAAAACTCATCCTGATATGGTAGTGAAGATTAAAGAAGAAGTTCAGAAGCAAATTGATGCGGGGTTTCTAGTGACTTCTACATATCCTCAATGGGTGGCCAACATCGTGCCTGTGCCTAAGAAAGATGGAAAAGACTGAATGTGTGTGGACTATCGTGACTCGAATAAAGCTAATCTGAAAGATGATTTTACTCTACCATACATTGATATGTTGTTAGATAACACGGCTAAATTCAATGTCTTTTCCTTTATGGACGGATTTTCCGGTTATAATAAGATTAAAATGGCACCCGAGGATATGGAGAAGATAACATTCATCACTCCTTGGGGAACATTCTGTTATCGATTGATGCCCTTCAGTTTGAAGAACGCCGGAGCCACGTATCAATGATATATGACTACCTTATTTCATGATATGATGCACAAGGAGATAAAGGTGTATGTTGATGATATGATTGTGAAGTCGAAAACGGAAGTTGAACATGTAAAGCACTTGTTGAAGCTTTTCCAGCGTTTGAGAAAGTACAAACTCCGCTTGAATCCGAACAAGTGTACATTTGGAGTCCGTTCCGGCAAGTTATTGGCCTTTATTGTCACTGAAAGAGGTATTGAAGTTGATCCTGCCAAGGTCAAAGCAATACAAGAGATGCCTGCGCCCAAAACTGAGAAGCAAGTCAGAGGTTTTCTTGGCCGCATGAATTACATTTCGAGATTTATATCCCACATGACTGCCACATGTGCGCCTATATTCAGGCTCCTTCGGAAAGATCAGCGTCATGATTGGACCGAGGACTGCCAGAAGGCCTTTGAAAGTATCAAAGAGTATCTGTCCGAGCCTCCAATTCTGTCTCCGCCTGTTTAAGGGAGACCATTGATTCTAGACTTGACCGTGCTTGATGATTCTATGGGATGTGTATTGGGTCAGCAAGATGAATCAAGGAAGAAAGAGTATGCAATATACTACTTGAGTAAGAAGTTCACTGATTACGAGTCTCGATACTCAATGCTTGAGGAGACATGCTGTGTTTTGGCTTGGGCCGCTAAGCGCTTCTGATCAAGTATATCTTTGAGAAGCCTGCCTTAACTGGGAGAATTTCCTATTGGCATATGTTGTTATCTGAGTATGATATCGAGAATCGAGCTCAAAAGGCTATTAAAGGTAGTATCTTGGCTCACCACTTGGAACATCAACCAATTGAGGATTATCAGTCTGTCCAGTGTGACTTCCCTGATGAGGAGATTCTATATTTGAAAATGAAAGATTGTGATGAGCCTACGCTCGATAAAGGGCCAGAGCCTGGTTCCCGATGGGGTATGGTGTTCGATGGCGCTGTTAATCAATATGGAAATGGTATTGGGGCCGTAATTATTACTCCTCAAGGCACACATTTTCCTTTTACAGCAAGGCTAACTTTCAAATGCACGAATAATATGGCGGAGTATGAGGCTTGTATTATGGGTTTGGAAGAGTGTATTGATCTTAGGATCAAACATCTTGATGTTTATGGAGATTCGGCCCTTGTTGTTAATCAGATTAAGGGTGAATGGGAGACGAATCAGCCTGGCCTAATCTCATACAGAGATTATGCGAGGAGGATTTCAACTTTATTTATTGAGGTTGACTTCTATCATATTCCCCGAGATGAGAATCGGATGGCAGATGCTCTTGCTACACTTGCTTCAATGATCGTAGTGAAGTATTGGAATGATGTTCCTAATATTACTGTGATGTGCTTGGATAGACCAACTCATGTTTTTACAGTTGAAGAAGTGAAAGATGATAAGCCATGGTATTATGATATCAAATGTTTTCTTCAAAGCCATGCTTACCCGCCTAGGGCATCTGTTAAAGATAAGAAGAGTTTGAGGAGATTATCCGGCAGTTTCTACCTTAATGGCGATGTGCTTTACAAGAGGAATTTTGACATGGTTCTGCTCAGATGCGTGGATAGACACGAAGCAGACCTGTTGATGACTCAAGTCCATGAGGGTTCATTTGGTACTCATTCCAATGGACATGCCATGGCAAAGAAGATGTTGAGAGCAAGCTACTATTGGCTAACAATGGAGTCTGACTGTTGCAAATATGTAAAGAAATGCCACAAGTGTCAGATTTATGCGGATAAGATTCATATTCCCCCGACACTTCTGAATGTTATTTCCTCACCATGGCCTTTCTCCATGTGGGGAATTGACATGATTGGCATGATTGAATCTAAGGCGTCGACCGGTCAATGTTTTATTCTCGTAGCTATTGATTACTTCACCAAGTGGGTTGAAGCGGCATCGTATCAAGAACCAACTCATATACCGTTATGGTGTGCCAGACAAGATCATTACTGATAATGGATCTAACTTGAACAACAAGATGATGAAAGAGATGTGTAGCGAATTCAAGATTGCACATCATAATTCTTCTCCCTATAGACCCAAGATGAATGGGGCTGTTGAAGCTACTAACAAGAACATCAAGAAGATTATTCAGAAGATGGCTGTTACGTACAAATATTGGCACGAGATGTTGCCATTTGCTTTGCATGGTTATCATACATCAGTTTGCACTTCAACAGGGGCAACCCCTTTCTCTCTTGTATAGGCTAGGAGGTTGTGCTCCCCGTAGAGGTTGAGATCCCATCAATGAGAGTCTTGATGGAAGCCAAGTTGACTGAGGCTAAATGGGTTCAGAGTCGTTATGACCAGTTGAACTTGATAGAAGAGAAGAGATTAACTGCCATGTGCCATGGTCAATTGTATCAGCAAAGGATGAAGAAAGCCTTTGATAAGAAGTTCAAGGCTCGTGTGTTTCGAGAAGGTGACCTCGTGCTCAAGAAAGTCTTGTCTTTCGCGCCCGATTCCAGGGGCAAGTGGACTCCAAACTATGAAGGTCCATATGTTGTTAAGAGAGACTTTTCAGGCGGTGCTTTGTTGCTCACAACTATGGATGGAGAGGATTTCACTCGTCCTGTGAATTCAGATGCAGTCAAGAAATACTTCGCCTAAAAATAAAAACAGAATAGCTCGCTAAGTTGAAAATCCGAAAGGGCGGCTTAGGAAAAAATGAGCATCTCGGTGGATTGAAACCGGAAAGGGAGATCCAGGCAAAAGTTAGAGACATAAAAAATGTTTTACAAAGTTGAGATCCATGGAGTCTCGCCATTTGCAGACTACCATTCTATTAAATAAATTTGAGCCTTTATCCAATTCTTGGCCCTCTTGTTTTGTTTCTGTTTAACAAATGTTTGCATGTTAATTGATAAATATCATTGTTTTAAACAAATAAAGTTTTTATAAATTGTTTTAAACATAATGAACATTCACTATGACTGAAAGGATAGTGGAATGTCTTCAATGCTCTCCCATGGATAGTACTATTTCCAAAAGGTAAGGCATTTGTTCATATTCTGAAATTCTTATATCCTCTTCATCAGCTTTCATTTGTCTCCCTAGTGAGCGCAGAAAGAATAATACATCATCAACTTCCCAGAGATTCTGGCACTAGCATTTGTGTTTTATTGATCATATGGTTGTCATCACTTGTGTGGACTGACCAAAAATCCCTTAGAGATTGATAAAAGTTGATCTGCTATCCATTTGCGAGGAAGTTTGTCTTTCCCCAGCATGAGTAAGAATCTCCAACGGAATAGGCATGTGCCCCCTGCAGAGCTATCTTCCCAAATTTTTGTCTCCTCAGCAAGAAGTTGTCTAGAGCAGTTGGACAAGGGCTTGTGTCCCTTTCATCCCCAGCATGGCACGTGTTGACGAAATATTCGTCTACAGTATCCTCAGCAGAGGCAATCTCCCCAATAGGGTTGCCTACGGTTTATCCCCTGCAGGATTGCTTGACCCAACAGAGCAATTTGTTCTTTCTCCCCTTAGCAGAGATGTCCCTCCGTTGGATAAGAGGAAGTGTTTTGATTGATGGGTTTTTGTTTGGAGGTTGTTCCCCATAGAATTTCTTGATAAGCTCCCTAGGAGAGTTTCTTCTATGACGGATCTTATCCGTATTAAGTTCCCTAGTAGATTTTCTTCTACGATGGATCTTAGTTCTGTTCAATAGCAGATCCCCGGCAGTCGGAAGCTGTTACCTTTGCCAATCCCCGGCGGTGGCCTATGTCTCCTGGTATTAGATCATCCCCGCCAGAACTGGTCTCTCCTGTGATGTTACATCGGATGTCCGTTTGTGGCTCTTGAGTCTGTTTGTGTTAGATATGTCTGTCTGTCGGTATTAATCATACATAAATCACGCATATACATGCATAATCATAACATTCATATATTCATGTTTGCATTCTTTTCCATATATGTTTGCTTGTTATCGCCTGTTATTGGTGAAATATTCTTCCTTAAGCAGATGTTTGTGTCTGATCTCTCCATATAGAGTCAGCCCCCATAGGCAGAAAGTGTCTATCTTTCCTTCTTTATTCCCCACTGAGTTATGTCCTCGTGGATGATTATTGTTTCAGTTTGCTCCCTCGTTGTGTATCGGGATGGAATTGCTCCCCTGAGTTATATCCTCATTGGGTTGAGTCTTGTTTAATTGTGTCTTTCTAATTTGTTCCTAGATTGACTTCTTCGTTGTTATCCCATGCAGTTCCATGTGGTTTAGTTGTTCAATTGCTCAGTAACCAGTAATTGTTTATCCTTTCCCCAACGGATTTTTGTGACCTTCTACCCAGTAACCGGTTGTCGTAAGTCCTATTTCTGTGGTTTTCTACCTAGTGACTGGTAGATGTAATCCCCTCTTTGTTGGTTATCGTTACCCAGTAACCGGTATTGATACTCCTTCATTTTTGAGTATATCACCCAGTTACCAATGACATAGCTCCTGGATAATTGTGTATCCAGCAATTCCTCCCCCGCTGAGTCATCTTTCATTTACCCTTGTTTGGTAATGATTGTTTCTCCTTTTTTTATTGGTCATCATTATATACCCAGTAACCGGTATCTCGATTTCCTTTCTTTTCGGTCGATTTATCCTTTATTAACCCAGTAATCGGTTGTGGATAATCTTCCATGCGAGTATGTTATCTACGTTATGACGGTAATAGATAATATGTCTCATGCGCTCTTCAGTCGAAGTCTTTTTCTTCCCCAATTGAGTAAGATTCGTATTTCCTTGTGGAATCGAATGTCCATCCTGTAAGTTGAGTTTTCTTTTTCAGCCCTCCTTTCGGATGATGAGTGTCTTGGATATGTTCCCAATTCATGCCTAGTTGATCACCTATTATATGCCCAGTAACCGGGGTCCCTGGTGTTCCTTCCCTCTGATCCCTATTATGAATGTTTGTCCCATGTGGAGTCAGTTTTTCCTGAGTTGAGATGTGCGTTTTGGGTCCTCCTCAGAGGTTTCGGATGATTGATATCTCTCACCCTTATACCGGTCTTAGATATTCTTTCTCCCAAAACATCCTTAGTACTCTAAGGGAGCCCTTTTTGCAAATATGTGTTATAGGTTGGTATTTGTGAAAATAATGTGCAAAATACTTAGGGGATGAAAAGAGAATAGATTATATTTACAAATTTTGTTGTTTGAATGGATGAACCCATTGCCTACGTACCATCACAAAGGTAGGATCAAAACCTCGTAGTTCGGGGTAAAAATCTCAAAAGATTGGTGAATTGATTTGATTAAAATCCTTAAGGTCTTTTATTATAAAAGGGAGAAAACTCAACCTAAACCCACAATCCACCATGTGAGGAGAGCTTCAACATACTAGTGATGGGTTATCCCTATAATAAGTATGGAAGACTTATAACCCAATCACTAAGGATGAGGTGAGGTTTACATCAACCACTATGATAACTCAGACCTATGACTAATGTTTATGACAAAGTTTTAACAATGGTGGCCATTGGAACCACAAAAACAACTTGAAGTGAGTTGTATTTACAAGTTAGAAGTATTTACCAAATGAGGTCAAAGTTGAATTAAGGTTCATTTTTAATGAGTATTAATGAAAAGAGTTTGAAAAAATCAAAGGCATAAGGCCTAGGTTTCTAGTTTGAAAACAATGTCAGAGTTTGCACACAAAGAGTTTGGCTTGGGTTAGAGTGAGGAGAAGAAGAGAAGGGCTAGTCCTAAATCATACAAAGATAAGAGAAGAGATAAAACCCTTGGAGTTCCTCTTTCTTGAAATCATAAAGATGATTCAAGATACTGCTTTCCTTTGGACTTAGCAAGCAACAAGCAATCAAAACAAATATACATTCAAGCACTTAGGATCTCCATTTGGCTCGTCTCTCATAACTTGGCTAATCATGACAATGGTCCTTCTTGCTATCTCAAGATGGAATCCCTATCACACAAGATCATACATCAAAAAGTTCACAACACAATAAGAGGAATGGACAAAGAATGGGTTTAGATTAGAAGTCCTTTGAAGTCAACTTTATGATTTAGCATTCTAAAGGCATGAGTCCTAGTTGCTCTTTAACAAGTTTAGCATTCTAAAGGCATGAGGCCTAGTTTCTCTTGAACTCCTTTAAATATAGGTAAGGCCCTAATTCTAAGTCCTTTCTCCTTTTTGCATTAGGTTCACACAAGACAAAAGCAAAACCAACACAAGACAACAATATTTTTATATACAATAATGAGCTCATATGAGCAAAAGAAAAATGGCATAAACTATAAAATATATGCTCAAATGAGCAATGTGAAAAGCAATATGAATAAATGAGCAAGAAATAAAGTGCATTAAAGTAAATTGCAAGAAATTAAATGCTCAAATTAGAGTTAGTAATTAGTGGTTATGTTAGTGTGTCATAAGACAATTTAGCGTTATGTTAAGCAATCGTAAGTGGACTAATGTAGTAGTCACACCTATCAGAGGCCGGTCAATAAAGCTATAGGCAAATAAACACAAGTTAGAGATCATGGCTAGTAAGCCAAGCTCCTAAAACTTGTCATGCCAAAAGAAAAGAGAAATGCCTTGTATGGACTTTAGGCTTTTTGCTTGACCAAGAAGCAACCTATCTTGGACACAAAGCAACTCACTTGATATTGGATCAGGTTGAGTTTGATTTGGATCAAAGAAGGTTAAGCCTCTCATATCTCAAGACTAACCATAAGACATTAACTCATTGGCCAAAAATAAAAAGAAATGAAGATGAAGATGAAAATGAAAAGGAAAGATATTTCAAGTGTCAAACACAATTGGTGAAAAGTGAATCAAATCATCATCAACAAATACTAAACAGAAGAGAAATTAAGATTAGAAGTCAACAAGTCGAACATATTTTTTTGGTATTTTTGGAATTAAAATAAATGCAAAATTAAAATGGACAAAATATGGTTAAACCTCAAATTCAATTCAAATCAACTTCAACAAGTCCAATTAAATTCTCATAGGTCTAACATGGTCAAACAAAGTTTGACAAATTTTTCCAACAATTTTTGAAATCAGAAACTATTTTAAAACCATTAAAAACATTAAAAAATAACACAAATGAATTAAAATCTCAAATAAATCTCAAATCAATTAAGAAATTGATGACACTATTTTTCATTGACTTATTTAGATTTTTCACATATCAAAAAGTATTTAAAATGAATTAAAAACTATTAAAAACCAAATAATTCACAAAAAATATTAAATGAATTCACAAAAATAATTAAAAATCAGGATATGAAACTAGATTTTTCAAGAAAAAATTTGGTGTTGGTCTCATATTTTTGTGACTTCAAATAAAATATTTATGAATTTTTGAAAATAAAAGGAATTAAAAGAAATTAAAACAGAAATAAAGAAAATAGGAAAAACCAGCGCGCTTGGATCATTCATTAAATGACCTAGCCATTATCTGAAGGCTTAGAAGCGTTGATGCACGATGGACCAAAGTCAAGTGCGCCACATATGTAATTAAAATAAGTCAAACAAAAGAAAGGCTGAGATAATAACGTTCGCTCAAGATCTATTGACCGGGAAGCATCCACGTGGGGATGGTGGTGGAAACCACCATCTTCTCCGGCCAGACAACCAACTCCGGCCACCACGCGCAGGGTTTCAAAAGTTAACAAAAATGAACAAGCAAGGTATCAAAATGAAGCTCGGGTGATGTACATCACCCCTGTAACCTTGGATATTCCTCAATGTTTCTATTTAGAGAGAAACAAGAGCTAGAAGATCATGGTGTTTGATCTGAAATGTCACAATTCATAAAATTAAGACCACCACAGGCCTGCCTCTTGCTCGAGGACTTCAAAAAACAATTCAAACTCAAGCAATTCAAATTGTACAGCAAGATCCAGATCAAAATAGTTTGGTGATATACCTCTGAAATGCAGCTTTGAACAACGCGATCTCTCCAAGCTTTTGATCCAAATTTGATCTGGAGATGTAATGATGATGCAAGGCTAAGTAATTAAGACTTGAAGATCAACTAAGGATGTTGAAATTCAAGCTTGAAATTGAGAAATGAAAACTGAAATTCCTTTGAGTGAGGGTGAGGTTTCAATTCAGTAGAGTTTCAGATCTCCTTCAGGTTGGTTTTGGAATGAGCAAGCACGTCTATTTATAGCTGGAGATGATGCAATGGGGTGCTTTGCTCGTGTGCATGAAAATTGGACCTTCCATGTATGGGCCTGTACAAGCGCGTGAAAAGCCCAAAAATGGATGAAAATGCAAGCTGAACTCAAATGCAAATGGTTTGAACATGTAATTGGAGCTGCATTGGCTTGTGCATGAAGTTATGATGTGAATTGCATAATTGAACCTAAACATTGAGCTCTTCGAAACTCACACATGGAGAATCCAAACATGGTCATCTGAGTAATGGTTAGAAAGCTCTTAGAATAAGGAACAAAAGTTATGTTGGGCAAAAGTCCATTTGGAGTTTGGAAATTTTTGAAAACTGGCTTTGAAGTTTGGGGCATAAAACATGTCTAGGTTCCCTTTGAAATTTTTTACCAAAATTAATCAACTTCAAGCCCTTCTAATTCAATGATGCAAGCCTCAACTGGAAAAACCTCCTACATAAAAGTGGTAGGTCTTTTCAAGATGATCACTTTAGACTTATATTTTGCATCATATTTATTTTTAATGAGAAAGTTATGGGCACTTGAAGTTTGACATTTTTCAAATTCAATCGTTTTGGTCCAAAGTGATCTATAATGTTTTGTACTATCACATGTGTTTCTTTTAGGATTATGAAATTTTGTCCAACCTAACATTTTAAGTATACATTTTAAGCTTTCCAATTCATTTTGTCTCACCTCAAAATCATAAAAAATAAAGAAGTTAGGTCCTTGGGAAGTTGACCTAAAATTAGGGTTTCAGTCAAAATGACCTATAATGTTTTGAAGTGAATGATGACCTTCCAAGTTTAAAATGGATTTTTGATGAACATAAAAGTCGTTCATATGGTTCTTAACAACCTTTTTTCACTTGGGGTCATCTTCATTTGACAAACATATCAGAAGTTGTGTCTCAGTGAATCTCAGTTTATAGATGCCCATATTTAAGGTCATTCTAGCCAGAGAGATGAAGGTTAAAATCTTCGTCTCGACGAGATAGAATGGGCTTAAATAATAACAAAGAGACGAATTTTGGTCCCTAAGAGACCTCATGATGCAAATGCATGTATGAAAAATAAACTCTTCATGGTGAATGATTGCCACAAAGGAAAAGAAATCGGGAGAAACTGAAGGATCCAAAGGAGTAAGACACTCACTAGGGGGACAAAGACTCTGGGGGAATAAGGTAAAAATGCGTGAGCAGGTCACGACTCGAAAACATGCTGGGAGACACGAAGGGATTCCATGAAAATAAATCAATGAAAAGATTCGAGTTGACGGAAAGATGCCTGTATTGGGGAATATGCCAATACAACAAAACTATCCACAAAGGATACTTCGGATAAAAATCCGGACTCAGACTGGGATGTCCTTAAAGGACTCAACTGCGGAAGAAAAAGTGAGATATTACTGGCTACTGGGTAATAAACTCAAAGGGAGACATGTTATCAAAACACCGGTTACTGGGTGAAAGAACAACACGCTCAGGGAGAAAGAATATCTAAGATCGATATAAGGAGGAGAGATATCAATCATCCGAAACATCTGAGGAATACCTAAAAGGAATATTTCAACTTAGGAAAATTTGACTCCACAGGGGATAAAAAGTCTTAATAGGGAGCAGAAGGAAGGAACACCAAGGATATCGGTTACTGGGCATATAATAGGTGACCAACCAAGCGAGAATTGGGAACATATCAAAGACACTCATCATCTAAAAGGGAGGGCTTAAAAAGAAAACTCGACTTACAGGATGAGCATTTGATTCCATAAGGAAATACGAATCTTACTCAACTGGGGAAGAAAAGAATTCGACTGAAGAGCGCATGAGATATATCATCTATTACTGTCATAACGTAGATAACATACTCGCATGGAAGATTATCCACAATCGGTTACTGGGTTAATAAAGGATAAATCAACCGAAAATAAAGGACATCGGGATACTAGTTACTGGTGCAGCGGGGTATTCGTTACCTTTAGATTTATTGACTAAATCAAAAGTAAACATACAATTCGAGTCGCCACCGCACTTTTATTTATCCAAAGGAAAGGTTAAAAAGCGAACAAAAACCAAGTAAGAAGTTTTATCAAATCAAAAACTAATAAAAATGTCAGAGATCTAGGTAAGGGGGTTGGTTATTAAATGGGAAGGTTTTAAACACCCAAAACATCCTTAGTACTATAAGGGAGCCCTTTTTGCAAATGTGTATTGTAGGTTGGTATTTGTGAAAATATTTGTGCCAACAGGATTGGAGGGATGAGAAGAGAATAGATTATATTTACAAATTTGTTGTTTGAATGGATAAACCCATTGCCTACGTACCATCATAAAGGTAGGATCAAAACCTCGTAGTTCAGGGTAAAAAATCTCAAAAGATTGGTGAATTGATTTGAGCAAAAGCCTTAAGGTATTTTGTTATCAAAGGGAGAAAACTCAACCTAAACCAACAATCCACCATGTGTGGAGAGCTTCAACATACTAGTGAGGGGTTAACCATATGATAGGTATGGAAGACTTATAGTCCAATCACTAAGGATAAGGTGAGGTTTACATCAACCACTATGATAACTCAAACCTATGGCTAATGTTTATAAAAAAAAGGTTTTAACAAAGGTGGTCATTGGAACCACAAAAACAACTTGAAGTGGGTTGTATTTACAAATTAGAAGTATTTAAAAAATGAGGTCAAAGTTGACTTAAGGTTTATTCACAATGAGTATTAATGACAAGCGTTTAAAAAATCAAAGGCATAAGGCCTAGGTTTCTAATTTGAAACAAAGTCAAAGTTTGCACAAAAAGAGATTGGCTTGGGTTAGAGTGGAGAGAAGAAGAGAAGGGCCAGTCCTAAAGCATACAAAGATAAGAGAACCGATAAAACCTTTGGAGTTCCTTTTTCTTGAAATCATAGAGATGATTCAAGATGCTCCTTTCCTTTGTACTTAGAAAGCAACAAGCAATCAAAACAAATATACATTCAAGCTCCGAGGATCTCCATTTGGCTTGTCTCTCTTAACTTGGCTATTCATGACAATGGTCCTTCTTACCATCTCAAGATGGAATCCCCATAACACAAGAACAAACATCAAAAAGTTCACAACACAATAAGAAGAATGGATAAAGAATGAGTTTAGATTAGGGGTCCTTTGAAGTCAACTTTAAGATTTAGCATTCTAAAGTCATGAGGCCTAGTTGCTCTTTAACTCCTTTAAGCATAGGTAAGGTCCTAATTCTAAGTCCTTTCTCCTTTGTGCATTGGGTTCACACAAACAAAGACAAAACAAACACAAAGCAACAATATATTTATATTCAATAATGAGCTCATATGAGCAAAAGGAAAATGACATAAATTTAAATATGTGCTCAAGTGATCAAAATGAAATGCAATATGAATAAATGAGCAAGGAATAAAGTGCATTAAAGTAAATTGCAAGAAATTAAATGCTTGAATTTAAGGTTAGTAGTTAATGGTTATGTTAGTGTGTCATAAGACAATTTAGCGCTATGTTAAGCAATCGTAAGTGGACTAATGTAGTAGTCACACCTATCTGAGGTCGGTCAATAAAACTAAAGGCAAATAAACACAAGTTAGAGATCATGACTAGTAAGCCAAGCTCCTAAAACTTGCCATGCCAAAATAAAAGAGGAAGGCCTTGTATGGACTTTAAGCTTTTTGCTTGACCAAGAAGCAACCTATCTTGGACACAAAGCAACTCACTTGATCTTGGATCAAGTTGAGTTTGATTTGGATCAAAGAAGGTTAAGCCTCTCATATGTCAAGACCAACCACAAATCATTAACTCATTGGCCACAATAAAAAGAAGAAATAAGATAAAGATGAAATGAATAAAAGGAGAATTCAAATGAAATATCAAAACACAATGATCAAATCTGAATCAAATCATCACCATTTGATGTAAAACAGAAAAGAAATGAAGATTGGAAGTTAACAAGTCAAACATATTTTTTTGGTATTTTTGGAATTTAAATAAATGCAAAATTAAAATGGACAAAATATGGTCAAACCTCAAATTCAATTCAAATCAACTTAATCAAGTCTAATTAAATTTTCATATGTCTAACATGGTCAAACAAAGTTTAACAAATTTTCTCAACAATTTTTGAAAACAGAAACTATTTTAAATTAATTAAAAATAATGAAAAATAACACAAATGAATTAAAATCTCAAATAAATCTCAAATCAATTAAGAAATTGATGAGACTATTTTTCATAGACTTATCATGATCCATGTGTTAAGAAAATATTTTTGGAATTTTCAGATATCAAAAAGTATTTAAAATGAATAAAAAACTACTAAAAACAATATAATTCACAAAAAATATTAAATGAAGTCACAAAAATAATTAAAAATCTGATTATGAAACTAGATTTTTCAAGAATTTTTTTGGCATTGGTCTCATATTTTTGTGACTTCAACTAAAATAGTTATGAATTTTTGAAAATAAAAGGAATTAAAGAAATTAAAACAGAATATAGAAAATAGCAAAAATCAGCACCCATTGGATCTGTTTCATTAAATGACATGGCTCCATCACACGGTCCAGAAGCGCTGTCATACCATAGGCCTTGGTCAAGCGCGTAACATAATGAATTAAAATAAGTCAAGAGAACGCATGGCCATGATTAAAACGTTTGCAAGAGATCTGAGGGACCAAAATGAAACTCCGGCCACCACGCGCAGGTTTTTGAAGCTTAATGAAAATGAAAAACAATGGTACCAAAATGAAGCTGGGGTGATGTACATCACCCCTGTAACCTTGGATCATCCTCAATGTTTCTATTTAATGAGAAATCTGAGCTTGAAAATCGAGGTGCACAAACTGAAATGTCTCAATTCATGAAATCAAGACCACCACTGGCATGCCTCTTGCTCGACGACTTCAGAAAACAGTTCAAATCAAAGCAATTCACTTTGTATTTCAAGATCCAGATCAAAAATGTTGAGTGATATACCTTTGGAGTGCAGCTTTGAACAACACGATTTCTTCAAGCTTTTGCTTCCAATTTGATCTTGAGATGTAATGAGGATGCAAGGCTAAGGAATTAAGACATGAAGATCAACTAAGGATGTTGAAATTCAAGCTTGAAATTGAGAAATGAAATCTGAAATTCCTTTGAGTGAGGTTAGGTTTTGAATCTAGCAGAGGTTCAGATCACCTTGAGGTTGAAATTTGAATGAGCAAGGCACTCTATTTATAGTTGAGATGAAGGCAATGAGGTGAAATGCTCGTGTGCATGAACTTTGGGTCCTCCATGCATGGGCCTGTACAGGCGCATGTGAGGCCTAAAAGTGAACGGAATTGCAAGCTGAGATCATTTGGAGTTGAGTTAGACGTACAATTGGAGCTGCATTGGCTTGTGCATGAAGTTACAAAGTGAATTGCATAATTGAACCTAAACATTAAGCTCTTCGAAAGTCCCATATGGAAAATCCAAACATTATAGTGTGACTAATGGTTGGAAAACTCTTGACATAAGGAATAAAATCTATATTGGGAAAAAATTCATTTGGAGTTTGGAAATTTGTGAAAACTGGCTTTGAAGTTTGAGGTACAAAACATGTCTAGGTTTCCTTCGAAATGTTTTACCAAAAGTGATCAACTTCAAGCCCTTCTGTTTAAACGATGAAAGCCTCAAATGGGAAAACCTCCAACATCAAAGTTGTAGATATTTTCAATATGATAAATTTGGATTTAAAGTTTTCATCATTTGGATTTTTTATGAGAAAGATATGGGCACTGGAAGTTGGACATTTTTCAAATTCAATGGTTTTGGTCCAAAGTGACCTATAATGTTTTGTATTATAACATGTGCTTCTTTTAGGATTATGAAATTTTGTCAAACATAAAATTTTAATTAGCTATCTTAATCTTTCAAATGAAATTGGTATCACCTAAAAATCATAAAAAATGAGGAAGTTAGTTCCTTGGGAAGTTGACCCAAAATTAGGGTTTCAGTCAAAATGACCTATAATGTTTTGAAATGAATGATAACCTTCCAGGTATCAAATGCATTTTTTATGAACATTAAAGTTATTCATATGGTTCTTAAGAACATTTTTTCTCTTGTGGTCATCTTCATTTGACAAACACATCAAAAGTTGTGTCTCAGTTATTCTCAGTTTAGTCAGATGACTTGATTGGTCAACTTCTCAAGGCCAAACTTCAAATCTTAATGAATGAATGATTGAGGATACTCACATAGGCTCATATATTCATGAAATAATTAATGAATAACTTACCTTGATTGAATTTGATCATAGGTTGAGGTTGCTTCAGGAGCAAGGCACAGTCAATGCACAGCTGAATTAGGGTTTCCTTGAGAAACAATCCCCAAGCCCTTTGGGTTATCTTGATCAAATTGGGAAATTGATATACTTGGTAGACATATATGATGATTAAGAGCTTTGTAGACTATTGTCCTGCTTGTTTTTATCTTCATCTAGCCACTTCATTGACCATAGGAGCCTCCTAGGAGCAGGGGATCTCTTGATTACTTGAGCTTCAAAACGAAAAGAGTTAGTGACATATTTTTGTGCTTTTGGTTAGTTAAACAACTAAGAAAAGCAATATTATACAATACAAGCATGCTTGGTGGTTTAAAACCAACTCACACAAGTCCCAACCTTAGGTTAAAGGAGCCATACATGCTATGATCCTGGAGGCAATGGATTGAGAAAATGATATGATGCCATGAGGGATCTTAGGGTCAAAATTAGGGTCTTACAAATGCCTCTATTTAAGTTCATTCTAGCCAGAGATATGAAGGTTAAAATCTTCGTCTCGACGAGGTAGAATGGGCTTAAATAATAACAAAGAGATGAATTTTGGTCCCTAAGAGACCTCATGATGCAAATGTATGCATGCAAAAGTTAATACTCTGTGGGGAAATATCGCCACAAAGGAAAAGAAATCAGGAGAAAATGAAAATCCATGGGAGTAATACACTCACTAGGGAGACAGAGACTCTGGGGAAAATAAGCGTAAAATGCGTGAGCAGGTCACGACTTGAGAACTTGCTGGGAGACCGAAGGGATTTCACGAAAATAAATCGATGGAAAGACTCGAGCTGACGCAAAGATGCATGTATTGGGAAATATGTCAATACAGCAAAACGTTCCACAAAGGATACATCGGATAAAAAATCTGGACTCAGACGGAGATGTCCACAAAGGACTCAGCTGAGGAAGCAACAACGAGATATTATCGGTTACTAGGTAATAAACTCAAAGAGAGACATGTTATCAAAACACCGGTTACTGGGTGAGAGAACAACACGCTCAGGGAGAAAGAATATCTAAGACCGGTATAAGGGTGAAAGATATCAATCGTCCGAAACATCCGAGGAGGACCCAACAGGCACATCTCAACTCAGGAAAATCTGACTCCACAGGGGACAAAAAGTCATAACCAGGTGTGAATTGGGAACATATCTAAGACACTCATCATCCAAAAAGGAGGGCTGAAAAAGCAAACTCAATTTACAGGATGGGCATTCGATTCCACAAGGAAATACGAATCCTACTCAACTAGGGAAGAAAAAAAAGACTTCGACTGAAGAGCGCATGAGATATATTATCTATTACCGTCAGAACGTAGATAACATACTCGCATGGAAGATTATCCACAACCGGTTACTGGGTTAATAAAGGATAAATCGATCGAAAAGAAAGGAAATCGGGATACCGGTTACTGGGTATATAATGATGACCAATAAAAAAAGGAGAAACAATCATTACCAAACAAGGGTAATTGAAAGATGACTCGCATGGGATGAATTGCGTAGGAAAAGCAATCATCCGAGAGATATATCACCGATTACTGGGTGGTATACTCAAAAACGAAGGAATATCAATACCGAATATTGGATAAAGATAACCAACAAAGAGGGGATTACATCTACCGGTTATTGGGTAGAAAACCACAGAAATAGGACTTACAACTATCGGTTATTGGGTTGAAGGCCACATAAATAGGACTTACATCTACCGGTTACTGGGTAGAAGGCCAGAAAGTTCGCTGGGGAAGAGCTTGACAAATACTGGTTACTGAGCAATTTGAACAACTAGACCACAGGGAACTGTAGGGAAATAACAAGAAAGGGGTCAATCTAGGAACAAACTAGAAAGACACAAATAAACAAGACTCAACCCGATGAGGATATAACTCAGGGGAGTAATTCCATCCAGATACACAACTAGGGAGGAAACTGAAACAATAATCATCCATGAGGATATACCTCAGTGGGGAATATAGAAGGAAAGATAGACACTTTCTGCCTATAGGGCTGACTCTATATGGAGAGATCAGACACAAACATTTGCTTGGGGAAACATGTATCACCAATAGCAGGAGATAACAAACAAAGATATATGGCAAAGAATGCAACATGAATATTTGAATGCTATAATCATGCATGTATATCCGTGGTTTATGTATGATTAATGTTGACAAACAGACATATCTAACACAAACAAGTCCGAGAATCAATGGACGGACATCCGGTATAACATCTCAAAAAAGAAAGCTCAGGCCCACATGAGAAATCAATTCTGGTTGGAAGCATCAAATACTGGGAGACACAGACCACCGCTGGGGATAGGCAAAGTCTCAGCTGGGGAACATGCAGAGATATCAATAAGATCTATCATAGAAGAACTCTACTAGGGATCTTATCAAGGGATGATATGAGACTCCGTGGGGAATAACCACCAAACAGATACACATCAATCGATCATTCTCTTCTAACTTCTGAAGAGACATCTCTGCCAACGGGAGAAGTAACAAATTGCTCCGCTAGGGAAGGAAACAACACATCTTCTTTAAAATCCATCAATACTGGAAAATGTCTTCTACTCGGAGGGGATACCAATGTCGAGCTAGGATCAGGAAACCCTACAGGGGATGGTCTGCAGGCGACCATACTGGGGATAATCTACTGCAAGCAACCTTATTGGGGGTGAACTGTAGCCAAACCTGCTGGGGAGAAACTACAAGTACCTCCGGAGGAACCGTCTTGGCTGAGGGAATCGAAAGTGAATCCTTTATCAACACGTGCCATGCTGGGGATGAAAAGGGAACAAACCCTTCACCAACTGCTCTAGGCAATTACTGTCGAGGAGATATCTAAAAGATAGCTTTGCTGGGAACACATGCTTACTCCGCCGAGGACTTCTACTCATGCTGGGAGTTTCTGCTCACTAGGAAAGACAAACTTCCTTTTGAATAGGTAGAATATCAACTTTTATCAATTTATAAGGGATTTTAGTTCAGTCCACAAAAGGGATGACAACCATATAATTGATAAAACACAAATGCTAGTGCCTGATATAGAGGTATACATATCTCTAAAAGGTCGAGGCCAAAACTCCAGACTCTCTGGGGATCTCATAATGTTTTGTTCTTTCTGCGCTCGCTGGGGAGACAACCTGAAAGATGATGAAGAGGATATAATCAGGCCAGAACATGAAGAAATGTCTTACCCTTTGGGAGATCATACTATCCTTGGGAGAGCACTAAAGATATTCCATTTATCCTTTTAGTCATTGTGAATGTTCACTTTGTTTAAAAACAATTTATAAAAACTTTATTCGTTTAAATCAATGATATTTATCAAAAACATGCAAACATTTGTTAAACAGAAACAAATAAGAGTGCAAAGAATTGGATAAATGCTCAAATTTATTTGATAGAATGGTAGTCCGCGAATGGCGAGACTCCATGGATCTTTACAAATTTGATATTTTGTGATATATATTGGAAAAAGGGCCACATTGAACATAATGGCCATTTCTCCACCAACTCTGAATCCAATGTATTTGAAGCTTCAGTTTGACGATGACTGAGCGAGAATCTTTGACAGATGACAACTTGTAGAACAAAGTCTTGTCATGATGCAGTTACTTGCCAAATCCCTAATTTTTTCCTAGATTTCCCCAGGGTGAGGTGCTCAATCTAGCGGGATATATATATTCCATTTTTTTATGTCTCTAACTTTTGCCTGGACCGCCCTTTCGGGTTTTCAATCCCCCAAGATGCTCATTTTTGCCTAAGTCGCCCTTTCGGGTTTTCAACTTAGCGAGCTATTCTGTTTTTATTTTAGGCAAAGTATTTCTTGACTGCATCTGAATTAACAAGACGAGTGAAATCCTCCCCATCCATAGTTGTAAGTATCAAAGCACCGCCTGAAAAGGCTCTCTTAACAACATATGGACCTTCATAGTTTCGAGTCCACTTGCCCAAGGAATCGAGCGCGAAAGATAAGACTTTCTTGAGCACGAGGTCACCTTCTCGAAACACACGAGGCTTAACCTTCTTATCAAAGTCTTTCTTCATCCTTTGCTGATACAACTGACCATGACACAAGGCAGTTAATCTCTTCTCTTCTATCAAGTTCAACTGGTCATAACGTCTCTGAACCCATTAAGCTTCAGTCAACTTGGTTTCCATCAAGACTCTCATTGATGGGATCTCAACCTCCATAGGGAGCACATCCTCCATGCCATATACGAGAGAGAAAGGGGTGGCCTCTGTTGAAGTGCAGACGGATGTACGATAACCATGCAAAGCAAATTGCAACATCTCGTGCCCAGGTTTGTATGTAACAACCATCTTCTAAATAATCTTGTTGATGTTCTTGTTAGCAGCTTCAACAACCCCATTCATCTTGGGTCTATAGGGAGAAGAATTATGATGTGCAATCTTGAACTCGCTACACAGCTCTTTCATCATCTTATTGTTCAAGTTAGATCCATTATCAGTAATGATCTTGTCTGGCACACCATAACGACATATGAGTTGATTCTTGATAAACTTCACAACCACCTGCCTGGTCACATTTGCATATGATGCCGCTTCAACCCACTTGGTGAAGTAATCAATGACTACGAGAAAAAAACGGTGACCGTTCGACGCTTTTGGTTCAATCATGTCAATCATGTCAATTCCCCACATGGAGAAAGGCCATGGTGAGGAAATAACATTCAGAAGTGTAAGGGGAATATGAATCTTAACCGCATAAATCTGACACTTGTGGCATTTCTTCACACATTTGCAGCAATCAGACTCCATTGTCAGCCAATAGTATCCTGCTCTCAACATCTTCTTTGCCATGGCATGCCCATTGGAATGAGTACCAAATGAACCCTCATGGACTTCAGTCATCAACAGGTCTGCCTCGTGTCTATCCACGCATCTGAGCAAAACCATGTCAAAATTCCTCTTATACTACACATCACCATTAAGGTAAAAACTGCCAGATAGTCTCCTCAAAGTCTTCTTATCTTTAACAGATGCCTCAGGCGGGTAAATCTGACCTTAGAGAAAGCACTTGATATCATAATACCATGGCTTATTATCTTTCACTTCTTCAATTGCAAATACATGAGCTGGTCTATCTAAGCACATCACGGTAATATTGGGGACTTCATTCCAATATTTCACCACAATCATTGAAGCAAGCGTAGCAAGAGCATCTTCCATCTGATTCTCATCTCGAGGAAAATGATGGAAGTCGACTTTAGTAAAGAATGTTGAAATCCTCCTCGCATAATCTATGTATGGGATAAGGCCAGGATGATTCGTCTCTCATTCACCCTTAATCTGGTTAACAACAAGGGCCGAATCACCATAAACATTCAAGATGTTTGATCCTAAGATCAATACGTTCTTCCAAACCTATAATACAGGCCTCATACTCCGCCATATTATTCGTGCATTTGAAAGTTAGCCTTGCTGTAAAAGGAAAATGTGTGCCCTGAGGAGTAATAATCACTGCCCCAATACCATTTCCATATTATTTAACATTACCATCGAACACCATACCCCATCGGGAACTAGGCTCTAGCCCTTCATCGAGCATAGGCTCATCGCAATCTTTCATCTTCAAATACAGAATCTCCTCATCAAGGAAGTCGTACTGAACAGACTGATAATCCCCAATTGGTTGATGTGCCAAATGGTCAGCCAAGATATTACCTTTACTAGCTTTTTGAGCTCGATACTTAATATCATACTCAGACAACGGCATCTGCCAACGGGAAATCCTCCTAGTTAAAGCAGGTTTCTCAAAGATATACTTGATTGGATCCATTTTGGATATCAACCAAGTTGTATGATTTAACATATACTGGCTTAAACGCATAGCGGCCCAAGCAAAAGCACAACATGTCTTCTCAAGCATTGAGTACCGAGACTCACGATCAGTGAACTTCTTACTCAAGTAGTATATCACATATTCTTTCTTCCCTGATTCATCTTGCTGACCCAATACACAACCCATGGAATCATCAAGCACTAACAAGTACATAATCAATGGTCTCCCTTCTACAGGCGGAGACAGAATCGGAGGCTCGGATAGATACTCTTTGATACTGTCAAAGGCCTTCTGGAAATCCTTGGTCCAATCATGACACTGATCTTTCCGGACGAGCTTGAATATAGGCGCACATGTGGCAGTCATGTGGGATATAAATCTGGAAATGTAATTCAAGCGGCCAAGAAAACCTCGGACTTGCTTCTCAGTTTTGGACGCAGGGATCTCGTGTATTGCTTTGACCTTGGCAGGATCAACTTCAATACCTCTTTAACTGACAATAAAGCCCAATAACTTGCCGAAACAAACTCCAAATGTACACCTGTTCGGATTCAGGCGGAGTTTATACTTCCTCAAACGCTCAAAAATCTTCGATAAGTGCTCTACATGTTCAACTTCCGTTCTCGACTTTGCAATCATATCGTTAACATATACCTCGATCTCCTTGAGCATCATGTCATGAAACAAGGTAGTCATAGCGCGTTGATACGTGGATCCGGCGTTCTTCAAACCGAAGGGCATCATGTCATGAAACAAGGTAGTCATAGCGCATTGAGGATATGTAGAAGTCACCAGAAACCCCGCATCAATTTGCTTATGAACTTCTTCTTTGATCTTTACTGCCATATCGGGATGGGTTCTTCTGAGCTTCTGCTTCACAAGCACACACTCAGGCTTCAAAGGTAGGAAATGTTGCACAATATCAGTATCTAGACCAGGCATGTCTTCATACGACCAGGCAAAGACGTCGACATATTCTCGTAGCAACTCCATCAACCCCTTCTTGATAAATTCTTCAAGGAGTGCCCCAATCTTCATTTCATGAACACAATCTTCAGACCCCAAGTTGACTGTTTCTAGATTCTCAAGATGTGGCTGAATGATCTTCTCCTCGTGCTCAAGGAGACGGGTAATCTCATCGGGAATCTCTTTAACATCATCATCTTCTGCTTCAAATACAGGGAACTCAAAGTTGGGAGATGGTGTTGGATCATTATGTTCAATGGGTTGGATCAACCTGCATAATGATTTTGAGTATAAAAGAGATTTCAGAATTCAAACAAGGCAAATCATTATGCAGATGAAAAGATTGATTTTATTCTCTTTTTAGGGTTTTATGTAGATCACCAATTTCATGCAAAAAAGCAAAAAGCAAATATAATTTGGAAAACAAACATTTAACATATGATTTTTTAATGAATATCATTGTATTAATCAAATATGCCAACAATGTCATCACTTCTCCTTTTGGCATGGGAGAAGGGTTTTCAAACAAAATGAACACATTACGTGGACTTGTGGATAACTGTTGGAACGTCAACAACGACCAAATTAATGCAGATTCCACCCGGGATGCCAAAGTTTCCAAGGTCTTCCTCTTCATCATCTTCAACAATGGCAGCAACCTCCTGATCTTCAACCGTGTGGATGCAACGTCCACTTTGGAACAGCCCATGCTTATTGGAAATACCTGAAGAATACCCTATGCCATCCAGGGATTTATTATCTTCCATCTTGATCATTTGTCCTAAATCAGTAATTGCACCATGCTCAATGGCCAACTTAGCATCATTGTAGGAAGCAAATGAAGAAGGTCCTTTTCTTAAAGGCTCATCAATAGACAAGGCTTGGAACGAAGTCCCAACCTCATCCTCAGCGTCAATATAGGAAAAGGAAGATAAATGGCTAACCAAGAGAGCCTTCTCTCCCCCTATCACCACCAACTTCTTGTTTTTGACAAACTTCAATTTCTGGTGTAGGGTGGATGTCACGGCGCCTGCCTCATCAATCCATGGTCTGCCAAGCAAACAACTGTATTATGGATAGATATCCGTGACCTGGAAAGTGATATGGAAATCACTAGGTCCAATCTTGATCGGGAGCTCTACTTCACCGATCACAGTTTTCCGCGATCCATCAAAAGCTTTCACAACCACTCCACTCTACCTCATGGGAGGCCCCTGGTAAGAAAGTTTAGCCAGAGTGTATTTTGGCAACATATTAAGTGTTGATCCTGTGTCCACCAACACATTGGACAAGGCTTCATCTTTGCAATTCATTGATATTGTAGCGGTGTATTCGTCGCTATATGATCTATCGATTAAATCATAAGCTAAGAGATACGTTGAAAGTTTTCGAGTCGCCACCGCACTTTTATTTATCCAAAGGACTGGCTAAAAAGCGAACAAAAGCCTAAGAAGTTTTACACGTAGAAAACTAATAAAAAGATCAGAGATTCTGGGTAAGGGGTAAATTACGCAATGGGAAGGTGTTAGGCACCCACTACGTCCTAGGTACTCCTAGGGAGCCCTTTTCACACTTGTTATGCTAAATTGTTATTTGTTATGACAAAAATATTGTGCAAACATGATTGGGATGATGAGAAAAGAATATACAAGTTATTGGGTTATTGGGTTCGAACGGATGAACCCGTTGCCTACGTACCTTCCATCAAAGGTAAGGATCAGAACGCCGTAGTTCGGCTAAAAGATTTCCAAAAGTGGGTTAGGTTCAATTTTAAACACAAACCCTAGGTCTTACGTTATCCACGGGAGAAAACTCAACCTTATACAAACAACAACGTCCACCATGTGAGAACAGCTTCAACTTGCCAGGGAGGGGTTAACCCTATAATAGGCAAGGAAGACTTACAATTCAATCACTAAAGACAGAAGGTGAGATTAACATCAACCACTAAGATAAATCAAACCTATAGCTCACGTATGAAAAGATTAATGGACAAAGCCGAAACAAGTGAATGAGTGAAGTTACTGATTATGATTATGAAAATGAAGTCAAAGTATGATTAAGATCAATTTAAATAAGTATTATGAAATGGAGTTTTAAAAAAAGGTCAAGGACTTGAGTCCAGGTTTTTAGTTAGAAAACATGAAGATGTTTGCACAACACTTATGTCAAGTTTAAAAGGTATAGTGTGAAAAGGTTTAGGACATAATGAATGATGAATGGATGAAGATGGAAAGTAAAACTTCTTAGAAGGTTCACTTCTTGAAATCATATGGCAGATGATTCAAGTGTGTCCTTTGGAATAGCAATTAATAAAAACAAACAAGCAAAGCAAAAGCGGATATCGGATGCCAATCACTGGTCTTATACCAATCTCCTAAAACAGAATGGGATGTCAGATGCCACTCAATGGTCTTACACTAATCTCCACAGGCAAAGAAATAAAAGGCGGATACCGGATACCAATAGATGGATTTACACCAGTCTCCTAAAACAGAAATAGGATATCAGATGCCACTCAATGGACTTACACCAATCTCCACAGAAGAAAACAAGAAATGAGATATGGAAGTCAACTGCCAATCTATCCGGACTTAGGTCAGCTTCACAGTATGCTCACAGGAAATCCAATGCCACATTACAGGGACTTACAATGGATCCTCACATACAAGAACAAAAGCAACAACATGATCACAGGAATGCAAATGCCAACTTACAGGGACTTATAATTGCAACCTCTCATACAAACAGATAAAACAAACTATGATCACAGGAAAGCAGATGCCAGCTTACAGGGACTTATAACTGCAACCTCACATACCAATCAAACGGATCAAATTATGATCACAGGATAACAGATGCCAACTTACAGGGACTTATAACTGTATCCTCACATACAAACAGATAACAGAAATCAAATCATGATCACAGAATAACAGATGCCAACTTACAGGGACTTATAACTGTATCCTCACATACAAACAGATAACAGAAGATATGAGTGACCAATGAGGTCTTACACTCTATCCTTCCATATCACAGGAGCAACTGCCAAAGCAATGGACTTACAATTGTCCTCAATGGGCAAACAACAATGATAGCATCACAAAAGCAAATGAGATGATCATGCATTAATGGCAATTGATGATGAAGATAAATGCATAGCATATAAGCAAGCAAGTGCATATGAAGCAATCAATCAATCAATGAATATCAAACAGCACACTCTATAGCCAAACAAATGGGGGGGCTCACACAAGAGGGTTTGACTTTAAAAGTCCACTGTAATGGGTAAAGGTCGCTCTTAACCTGGCCATTGAGGGGCTCAAGTGAAGCAGATGAAAAGGAGATGAGGGGTGTGCCTCATTGCTTCTATCTCAGGTCAGAGAGAGCATAAAAGAAAGTGTGGGAGTTCAGAAAGTAGGAACTCTCTCCACATTATTGACTCGATTAGATCTTGGGTATTTATCTCATTGCTTCAACCATGTAATGGGAGCAAAGAGAGGACACACTGAATAGTGGGGGATAGATTACTTATCCCTACCTTCCACCAATTGCCTTACTTGAAGGACTTTTCCTGTTTGGGACAAATATAAACAAACACAGGCATTGCCTCTTAAGGAGGACTTCAGACAGTTTGCCCGGTCAAATAACAGACCGGGTCTCCAGACTACATGAAGAAGAAGTAAATATACCTCAAAGCAAATGCTAAAAAGCAAAAGCAAGCAAGCAAGTTCAAAGAACTTAAGTAACTAAAGCACCTGAAAAAGTCAAACTTATTAGCAAACAGCTCAACAGTCAAAATCAAAAGCAAATGGATAAACAAAAGTCAACCACAGAGGGATCAATTGTGCAAGGCACAAGGACTCAAGCCTATGAGTCAACCTACAAAACAAGTGTTAGCACATGATAAACAAACCAACTCAATCAAAATTGAAAGGTCTTTGGGGCATTGGTGCTCAACCTGAAACAGATGAACTCAACATAAGCTTAGAAGACCACTAGGGCTATCCTAGGGTCAAAGATGAAAGAAAAAGGCCAAGGCAGCAAGCAATATTCAATCAAAGTCAAAATCAATCATGTAAGAAGCAAACACAATTGGATTCATAGTAAAATCATGCATCAATGTCATTTCATATGCAAAAGGATGCAAAGCATGGCAAGAGAAGCATACAAAAGTCAACAGCAAAGACTTCATCCAAAGGTCAACTCAAACAATCCCAAAAATTATGAAATAAATCACACTCAATCCTAACATCTAACATGGTATACATGTCAAATTTCATGGCATTTGGATGAGAGGAAGGCAGTCAAATAAAATCATGAAGTCAAATCAAATTCAAATAAGCATGGTGAAAGTCAACAAGTATGGGTCAACTTCAAAAAATCATATCAATTTGAAAACAGAAGAGAAATGAATGAGATTAACACCAATGCAAAGCTTGAGATGTCTAGTTATCACATATGAAATTTCATGATCATGCAATAAGATTCGAGAATTTCACAAAAGATTTGGCAAGGCATAGCACAAAAAGTCAACAAATGACCACATATGGAAGAAAATTCTCAAATAAATGGAAAACAGCATGATTAATTCCAAGAAAATTCATATACAAACTAGATATGTGATAGATGATTCATGCAAAATTTGGAGTCATTTGGAGGCCAGGAGACATGTGAACAAAAATTGGGAAAATGCATATCATTCATATAGCACCAAATGTAACACATAACTTCAGAAAATCATAACTCTCAATCCACAAATGATAAATGCACAAACTTTATATGGAAATGAAGGTCAATGTGTCTAGTTTCACCACAAAAAATTTCAGGCTCATTGGATGCATCATGACAATTTCACAAAAGGAATGGCTCAATGTATCAAATATGCATACATGTTGGAAAAACAATTATCATTTAAAATCCAGCCACTGAAAAATTAATTAAAATTCACAATAAAATACTAGACTCATTTGTGATCATGATGGAAAAAATTGCATGATTTTTGGATGAAAATTGAGAGAGAAATGAATTTGTGAAATTGAGTGAATAATTGGAATGAGCATGATCACATAACATGTACTAGTGGTCAACCTTTGGTCAACAGCGGCATATTTGTAAACAACCTTTCATTTAATCAAAACGCACAGCATCATGAAGGACACGCGAAATGTTATTATTGGCCAATATGGGACTGTACAGTAAATGGCCATACGCAACACGTGAAACTGGGATTCCTGGGAATTTTTAGGGTTTGGAACAGTAGTGGGGTTTATGCAACAGTACCCGTGTTCACCAGCAACATTCAAAAATCGACCACAAAAAATTCAAACAGAAACAGAAATTGAGTACACCAATCTCATCAGCATTCAACATACATTAATAATCCAAGCATTGTTTTCCTCAAAACCCAATAACCATCATGAATCGAAGACAAATACATTCATACAGCAGTTTTCAAATCAAGAAATCTCCCAGCATACTCAACCATTTTTGATGATTTAAAGCTTAAAATGCTCATGGCAAGGAGATCTATAAGAAGCATATCATGGTTTTGCAAATAGTGAAAATCGAATTCTTACTTGATCTTGAAGAAAATGATGAAACAGGTGTTGTTTGGATGTGTTGGCTCAAAACAGATGCACAGGGAGACTCCAGGAAGTGAATGGATGAAGGATTTTGGCTCAAGTTTGCTCGATTCAGCTCCAACTCAAAACTGCCATGGGAGGAGGTCGATGAAACAGTGGAATGCAGGGCTTTACAGCTGAGAAACAACACTTGCAAATGCTCCAAGAATGATGGTAAATGATGAAACCAAGGACCAGGGCTCGAGCTCTTTGAAGATTTCAGCAAAAAGTTCAGATGAGGAAAAAAAGAATTTGAGAGAAAAATGAAATTTGGATCTGTTTAGTAAAAAGTGGCTAGGGTTTTCAGTCTGAAATGTGCAATATATACTTCTAATTAACAATGCCTAAGCTTGGTTAATGAAGTGGTAAAAATGAAATTAACTTAAATGAAGGTGTTTTGGTCAATTGGGATTTTCACCCTAGTGCATGAAAATGGTGTGTGAAGTAATATGGACGTGAACAGTGCTCAAAACAGAGTTATGTATTGATACAAAAGCCCCTGCATCGATACATAGAACATTTTTAACACTATGGATCGATACATAACTCGTATGTATCAATACATAGCATTTTTTAACAGTGTGCATCGATGCGTAACTCGCTTGTATCGATACATAACATTTTTTAACAGTATGCATCGACACATAACTCGTGTGCATCGATACAAGCATTTTTGCCTTGCATGCATCGATACGAAACTCGTGTGCATCGATACATGGAAAATTTGCCATACACCCTCGGTGGTAATTTGATCATATCTCCTCAACCGTTCATCCGATTCTCACGATCTTGGACTTTTTGGAAATGGGAGAGAAAGATCTACAACTTTCATGTTCAATAAAATTCCATTTGAAGCTTTTTTGATGACGTAATATTGAGTTGAAGTTGTTCCAAAAACTTGCCATTTTTTTGGAAACTTGAAACCATAGGTCATTTTTCCTTTTGGAAACTTTTGGTATGACCTCAAATCCTTCAATGTGAGTATTTGAAATGTCAAATGAGACTTGTTTGAACATGAATGGAGTATTTCTAATCACTTCCCACCTCCAAATCCACAATTGACTTTGCAGTTGACTGGGTAGGGCTTCCGTGCTTCAGCTGCAAGTAACAATGTTAGATGACAATATTTTTGTACTTTTGGTTAGTAAACAAAATGAAAAGCAATGATATACAAATGCAAAGTATGCTTGGTGATCAAGAAATCAGCCCACAAGGCAACCTACCCACTAGGAGGGAAGCTAAGGCATGCAATGATCCTTGAGGCCATGATATGAATGATATGGGCCATGAGGGATCTTAGGGCCCAAAATTGGGGTCTTACAGATATGTGTAAGGCCAAGTTGTGGTCTCTTCCCTTCTCGAGAAGATCAGCATCACAGAAGCTCAAATTGTTGCAAGCGGTTATGTTTGCAACAATGCTATCAAACTGCTCAATAGTGACATCGTGATCCATGTATGCCACTTCTAACACCTTCTGCAAAGCTTCACGGTGTGGCTCAGAATTCATCAACAAAGATAAGACAAATATCTTTGATGGATTTTGTAGCAGCTGATCGATAACATTGTATTCACTCCTCTTGATGAGCCTCAGCATCTCACCACCATCCTCTTTCAAAATGCCATGCTGGCCAACCAGGATAGGAGTGTTTTTAACAACAGTAGCGTTAACACCCTTCACAATAGGAGTAGAAGAAGAAGTCCCTACGGACCGACAGGATTATCCACAACTTTCGCCACAACGTCTTCATGGGGTTTCGGTGGAGCCGAGAAAACACGACCATTATGGGTCACACCACTAACGTCTGAGATGCTAACCACTGAGGTTGAGCAACAACACCTCTTTCCCATCTTCTAGCATCACAACATTGTATTTGTAGGGAACAACTTTGTCAGATACATATGGGACAGGGCCCGCTGGCTTTATCACAAGAGATGGTGACACTTTCTTCTTGCTGCCATCATATTTGATGACAACAGGCTCTGGAATTCTGAAAACAAGGGAGATAACATCAACTTCATCCTCATTGCGATTCTGAAGTATTTTGATCATTCCTTGATCCACCATCTCTTGGATGTCCTTTCTAACTTGTCAGCATCCTCTTTCGTTGATAGTGCACACCTGGAACCTATCATGGTCATGCTCATAATGGCTATATCCGCACAACAGCCTGTGCATCTCGACAAAAGATTTCCTGATATCATTGACATACAGGACTTCATATTTGCCAGGGAAACCCTGGACCATATTCACAACAGTCTTCCCATGCTCGGGCAATGGATTCTTCTTCATATTAGGACCTACGTCCTCGAAAAACAAAATCCCACTTCTCACAAGGTCTTGCACCTTGGTCTTCAAGGGATATCAATTTTCCACGTCATGTCCGGGGGCACCGGAATGATATACACAGTATAATTCAGGCTTGTACCACCACTGAGGGTTGGTCGGTACAGCGGGAGGGTCTCGTGGTTGCTGGTGCTGGTGTTATTGTTGTTTCGAGGATGGTAAGCCTGTTGTTGCTGACGATGTTGTTCTTGATATTGTTGATGTTGTTATTGTTGTTGATGATGAACTTCTCTGGAAGCAGGTGCTATATGAGCCACCTGGTGTTAGTTAACGGCAAGACGCACGTTCTTCCTCTTCACAGATGGCCTTCTTTTGATGTGAGAGGACACAGCATGTTCCTCTCCCCCGTTATTCTTCGCAAAGCTCCCATATCTCTTTGCTGAAGAGCTGTCATCCCTAGACAACCGTCCTTCATGGACCCCTTCTTCCAGTCTCATTCCCATATTCACCATTTCGGTGAAGTCTGAGGGAGCACTGGCTATCATCTTCTTATAGTAGAAAGAGCTCAAAGTCTTCAAAAAGATCTTCGTCATCTCTTTCTCCTATAAGGGTGGCACTATCTGAGCTGCCAACTTACACCATCTCTGGGCGTACTCCTAGAAGGTCTATTTCTCTTTCTAGGACATCGCCCTCAACTGATCCCTATCAGGAGCCATATCCATATTGTATTTGTATTGCTTGACGAAGGCCTCACCAAGATCATTGAAGGAGCGGATGTTCGAACTTTCCAAACCCATGTACCATCGGAGAGCAGCACCAGACAGGTTGTCTTGGAAGTAGTGGATAAGAAGTTGATCGTTATCAGTTTGCGTTGACATCTTGCGAGCATACATCACAAGATGGTTGAGAGGGCATGTGTTTCCCTTGTACTTCTCAAAGTCAGTTACTTTGAACTTTACAGAGATCTTCACGTTGGGCACAAGGCACAACTCAGCAGCACTCTTACCAAAGAGGTCCTTACCCCTCAGAGTCTTTAGTTCCTTGCGGAGCTCAAGGAATTGGTCTTTCATTTCATCCATCTTTTCATAAACATCTGGGCCCTCATATGGATCAGAATGATAGATGGTGTCTTCAACTCTTGGTAAAGTGTGCACAACGGGAGGTGGCACAGAAAGGACCGGGCTAGATGCTGGCAGAGAAGCGAGAGTTGGAGCAAACCCCTCAGGCACAAAATTGGCGGGCATTCCCCAGGGGAACCCGGCTGGCACAGTAGGCGCAAAATGGGTTGTCGCAGCAAGCATTGTAGAAGATGCTACCTTTGAAATGACCGTCCTCACGGGAGGTGTTGCAGGAGTTGGCGACGATTGGCTCTGAGCACCCAACACTAACTCCATCATAGCAGTCAGCCTAGCAATCTCGTCTTTCAGTTCCCGGTTCTCTTGCTCTAGATGCTCCATTATACTTGGATGATTGGCCCTTGTGTTATACCGGTGCATCATCTTGTCTTCAAAATAAATGAAGAGCAAACAGTTAGACCACTGGGCTGAACAAACCCTGCTTATGCATATGATGCATGCAATGTTTGTGCATATGATTTGTTTTAATTTGAGGAACTTTATAGAGATCTATTTTCAAATATTTGAAAATATTAATCTTTTAAGACATATAGGGAATACTCATTGAAATAATATTTGGAAAAAATTTTACACCACAAAAGTAGTACAGTTTTAGTAACCAGATACAATACAAAAGTAAAGGAGAATAAACATCCTATGGAGCCCTAGAAGCAATCGTTCAAAGCTCTCGAGATCGGAAGATAAGCTGCACCAAGCCTCTACACCTCTCTCTCATAAGCTACTTCCATATCAGCCTTCTCCTTGGCGAGTCGATCATACTTCCTCTTCCATAACTTGGACGACTGAGGAAGAAGAGAAGTAACCACGTCATCAGGCTCATCAATAACCTGATGCTCCAAAAAATCTATCACAGCATCCTTATCTCTGAGTTGCTGAAGTAGTTCCTCTCGCTCACGAACCCAAGCACGCGAACGGTCTTCATCTCTCAACTTCTCTACTCCTTGGTTAGGGAGGGTTGAAGGACCAACCATAACCATAGGGGTAGGTCATGGATAGTCATAAGGCATGCGGGACTCAAGCGCTCTCTTCCTCACCCAAGCGGTGTAGGGTTCCAAAGCAATACAATTCTTCGGACCAAGCTCTTTGCTTTCCTTCTTATGAACCTTGCGCCAGGCGCGAACCATTATGCCCTTCAAGTTCTAGGGATATTTACCCTCTTGAAAGAACACACCTTCCGAAAAAATGTTGTTAGGTTTATCCTTTAAGGGGAACCCAAACTGACGGCGAGCCAAAACAGGGTTGTAGTTAATCCACCACATGTACCAAGAAGAGGCACATTGGATAATTCACCACAAGAATCAATAATCTGAACACCATCATACACACGATTATACTAAGAGATATCATCATTAGCGAGAGACATAAGTCTCGTAGACCACCGTAGACATCCCTTGTTCTCCTTAAAGGCGAGTGTAGTGGGGTATTCGTTACCTTTATATTTATTGACTAAATCAAAAGTAAATCATACAATTCGAGTCTCCACCGCACTTCTATTTGTCCAAAGGAAAGGTTAGAAAGCGAACAAAAATCGAGAAGTTTTATCAAATCAAAAACTAAAAAAAATGTCAAAGATCTGGGTAAGGGGGTTGGTTATGCAATGGGAAGGTTTTAAGCACCCAAAACATCCTTAGTACTCTAAGGGAGCCCTTTTTAAAAATGTTGTAAGGTAGGTTGGTATTTATGAAAAATATTTGTGCAAACATGATTGGGGAGATGAGAGGAGAATGTACAAATTATTTACCATTTTGTGTTTGAATGGATAAACACATTGCCTATGTACCATCTTAAAAAAGATTAGGATCAAAACCTCGTAGTTCGGGGTAAAAATCTCAAAAGAAGTTGGTGAATTGATTGGTCAAAAGCCTTAAGGTCTTTTGTTATCAAAGGGATAAAACTCAACCTAAAACCACAAATCCACCATGTGAGGAGAGCTTCAACATGCTAGTGTGGGGTTAACCCTGTAATAAGCATGGAACACTTATAGTCCATCACTAAGGATATAGGTGAGTATTATATCATCCACTAAGATAACTCAAACCTAATAACTAATGTTTATGAAAAGCTTTGGCAAAAGTGGCCATTGAAACCACAAAACAATTGAGTGAGTTGTATTTATCAATGAAAAGTATTTACAAAGTAAGATTAAAGTTGACTTAAGATTCAAATCAAAATAAGTGTTATGAAAAGAAGTTTGAAAAAAGTATTTACAAAGTGCTTAGGTTTCTAGTTTTGAAAGCAATGTTAATGTTTGGACAAAAATTTGGCTTGGGTAAGAGTGGATGGAAGAAGAGAATGGCTAAGGTCCTAAACATGCAAAGATGAAGGAGGAGAAATAAAACCACAATGGAGTTCCCTTCTTGAGATCATAATGATGATCCAGGTTGTTCCCTTTCCTTTGGAATTAGCAAGCAATAAGCAAATACTCAAGCAATCAAGCACACATCAAACAATCTCCTAGGAATCTTCCAATGGTTTTTGAATCTCTCACTTTGGATGCTCATGACAATGGTTCTTCTACTTGGAAAGTTTGGGATCCCTAGCACACAAGAACACACAAATCAAAAAGTTCCACAATGCAATAGAAAGAATGGACAAGAGTGAGTTTAGAATTAGGTCCTTTCCAAGTCTTCTTCAAAATTAAGCATTCTAAAGGCATGAGGCCTAGTTGCTCTTTGACATTTTTTTTCCATAGGTAAGGTCCTAAAGTTTAAGTCCTTTTCTCCATTTGCATTGGGTTTACACAATCAAAACAAAAACAAGCACAATAGTATATACACAATTATGTGCTCAAGTGAGCAAAAGGAAAATGGCATTAACATAAACATGAGCTCAAGTGAGCAAAGGGCAAAAGCGAATGAATTAATGTGCAAGAATATTTATTGCATAAAGGTAAATTGCAAGAATTAAATGACTTAAATTAAAAGTTAGTCATTAGTAGTTAGTGTTAGTGTGCCATAAGGCAATTTAGCGCTATGTTAAGCAATCGTAAGTAGACTAATGTGGTAGTCACACGTATCTGAGGCCGGTCAATAAAACTATAGGCAACAAACACAAGTTAGAGACCATGACTAGTAAGTCAAGCTCCTACAACTTGCCATGCCAAAAGAAAAGAAGAATGATCTTGTATTGATTTAGGTTTTTTGCTTGACCAAGAAGCAACTTATCCTTAATGCAAAGCCATTCACTTGATCTTTGATCAAGATGAATTATATTTGAATCAAGGAAGGTTAAGCCTCTCATATGTCAAGGCTAACCACCAATCTTTAACTCATTGATCAAAACGAAAAAAGTAGAAGAAGAAGAAGGAGAAGAATGTACATGAATGGAAACTCAAATGAGATATCCAACACACATTAATCAAACATGAATAGAATCAAAGGCAATCAATGGTAAACAGAAGCAAGATTAAGCTTAGAAGTCAAGAAACAAATAAAATATTTTTGGTTTTTTTGAAAATTAAAATAATACTTGAATTAAAACAAACAATTAAAGGTCAAACTTCAAATCCATTTCAAATCAACTTGGAAAAGTCCAAATGGATCATCCTAAGTTCAACAAGGTCAAAGAAATTTTGACAAAAATTTTCAGCATTTTTAGAAACCAGAAACTATTTTTAAACAATTAAAAATGAATAAAAAATAACATAATTGAACTAAAATCACAAATAAATCCCATATCAATTAAGAAATTGATGAGAATACTTTTCATAGATTTATCATCATTCAAAGATGTTAAGAAAATATGTTTGCATTTTTTGAATATTGGAAAGTATTTAAAATGATATAAAAATAACCAGAAAAGAGAAAATTCACAAAAAATATCAAATGGCAAAATAAAAAATATTAAAAATCATTTTCAGAAACTAGAGTTAAAAAGGGAAATAATGCAATTGGTCCCATATTTTTTCGATTTAAAATAAAAGAAAATACAATAGAAAATCAGAAATTGCAAAAAGCCTGACACGTTGGATCAGATTTCATTAAATGACGTGGAAGATCTGAGGGAAAGGAAACGCGCGCGCATCATAGGCTTTAGTCAACTGAGAAACATAATGCATTAAAAATAGTCATAACATTGCATGGCTCTGATTCAATCTGGAAATCACAATCAACAGCCTATATTTAATCTGGCAAGGTGGACGGTGGTGTACACCACCGTCTTCTCCGGCGAGCATGTTAGCTCTGGTGACACTTGCAGGTTTTGAAAAGTTGATGAAAACACGCGATCCTCATGTCATTGGAAAGCTAGGGTGATGTACATCACCCTTGTGCCATTGGTTTTCACTCTAGACTCTCATAGGAAGAGAAATTAGAGATGGAAAGTTATGGAGTTCAAATTGAACTTGATGGATTTATGAAATTAAGTACACCAATCAATTGCCTCTTATGAGAAGACTTCAGAGGAACCAACAAGCACAAGAAATGGGCAAGAAATGGTGAGTTTCGAATTGAAAAAGTTTGAACAACAACCTTTGAAGTGCAGATCTATGAGGCACGATCCTTCCCAATTCTTGATTTCAATGTGTTCTTGAGATGGAAATAGAGCTAGGCTAAGGAATCAGAGTTCAATGATCAACCAAGAAAGTTTAAAATTGAAACTGAAAAATTGAAATTGAAATGCAAAATTCCTTTAGGTGAGGTGTGGAGATTCAGTTCTGCAGCATGTAAGGCGCCTTAAGGTTGATTTGGAAAGAAGCTGAGCATCTCTATTTATAGCACAGGGTGATGCAAGCAAGGTGAAATTCATGTGTGCATGAAGTGAGGGCCTCCATGCACGGGCCTGTACAGGCGCATGGGAGGCCCAAATGCAATTGATTTGGCATGCTGAAATCATAAATATCAGGTTTGGACGTGTACATGGCATTGCAAATGAGTGTGCATGAAGTTTCAACATTGTTTCCATAAATGCACATAAACTTTCACCTCTTCAAAAATGCACCTTACCAAATTGAAACATGGCCATGTGGGTAATGGTTGGAAAGTTCTTTAAATGAGGAACAATTGTTATATTGAACAAAAATCCATTTGGAATTGGGAAATTATTGAAACCAGGCCTTGAAGTTCAAGGTGCAAAACATGTGTATGAGAATTTTGTCAAAATGGACCAACTTCAAGCCCTTCTATTTCAATGATGCAAGTTCCAAATGACAAAACCTTAAACATCAAATTTTTAGAACTTTTTAACACAATCAATTTGGACTCAAATTTTGCATCATATTTATTTTTGATGAGAATGTTATGAGCACTTGAAGTTGGACTTTTTCACATTTCAATGGTTTTGGTCCAAAGTGACCTATAATGTTTTGTATTATCACATGTACTTCTTTTAGGATTATGAAAATTTGTTCAACATAACAAATGAAGTAGACATCTTAAACTCTCTAATTCATTTAATCTCACCTCAAAATCATGAAAAATGAGTGAGTTAGGTCCTTAGGTAGTTGACCCAAAATTAGGGTTTCAGTCAAAATGACCTATAATGTTTTGAAATGAATGATGACAAAGTTGTTCATATGGTTTTGAAGAACATGTTTTCTCTTGGGGTCATCTTCATTTGACAAACACTACAAAATTTAGGTCTCAGTGGATTTCAAAATAGTCAAATGAATTGACTGATCAACTTCTCAAGTCCATACTTCAAACCTTAATGAATTGATGATTGAGGACACTCACATAAGCCTAAATATGCATGAAATGATGAATGAAAGAACTTCCCTTGTTTGTATTTGATCATGGTTTGAGGTTGCTTCATGAGCAAGGCACAGTCAATGCACAAATGAAGTAGGGTTTCCTTGGGAAACAAGCCTCAAGCCCCTTGGTTTATCTTGATCAAATTGACAAATTGAGATACTTGTGAGGCATATATGATGAATTAGAGCTTTGGGAACCATTGTCATGCTTGCTTTCAACTTCATCTGGCCATATCAATGCATAGGGGCCTCCTAGGAGCCTTGGATCACATGATTGCTCAAGCTACAAAACAAAACAAGTTAGTGACATATTTTTGTGCTTTTGGTTAGTGAACAAAATAAGAAAATAAATAACATATAATTCAAGCATGCTTGGTGGTCTCAAACCAGCTCACACAAATCTCAACCCCAGGGTTAAGTAGCCAAGATGCTATGATCCTTGAAGCAAATGCAAAGTGCAATGATATGATGCCATGAGGGATCTTAGGGTCAAAATTAGGGTCTTACAGCGAGCGTCTGAGGCAAGTGCAAAATAAACCACTTGTACAACAGAGGCAAACAACACACAATGGATCCACCACCCTTTGCATTCCTCATATGCAAAGAGAAATAAGTCTCATCCAACAGATTCGGAACTGGATTAAGAGTAGAGAAAATCCTAATAGCGTTCACATCCACAAAGTTGTCGATGTTAGGGAATAACACTAGCCCATAGATGAGAAGTACAAATATGGCTCCAAAGACGTCCTCACTCATGGCGATGAGAAAATCAGATGGGAGACCTTGAATTCCACCTTTGGTAGTCATATGAGCAACAATATCAGATACATCTATGTGTAACAGATCAATAATCTCTTGGGAAGAAGGAACCCTCCACAAGCCACTGAGCGGCAACTGATCCAGGATAGGTATACCCACAAGATAGGCATACTTCTCTAGTGTAGGCAAAAGTTTGAAATCCAGAAAAGTAAAGCAACGGTACAGAGGATCATAGAACTGCACCAACACACTCATCAGATCTTCATCCATCTGAGTAGCAAGAACATACAGAAGTTTCCCATGGCGAGCATTGAACTCCAAGGGATCTAATACATAAGATGTCAAACTCCTTAACTCTTTCAAGTCGGGTTGTCGGAAACTGTACTTCTTTTATTCCTTCTTTGCTTATCCATGTTTCAAAATTTACAAATATACCTCTTAAGCTCCTTAAAAAATTTCATGTTGATAATATGGATGCAAATGAGTGCATGAATGCACGGATGCAACAATCACACTCAAGGATTAAGCAAGTCACGCCATACAAAGGTCACGGGATGGCTCAAGTCATCCTCAATATCAATCATCCATTTTGGTGGATTATGGTTTACACCTTATCAAAAACCAAGTTCCATTGATATTGAGGATATACAAGAACGGATCAACCGCGAATCAAGGGTTTGTTGTAAGTCACGAGCATGGAGTCTCGATTAAGAACCACCCAATGGGAGTGTACTATGGTTAAACCTGATGATCATGTTCTAAAAGAGGTTCCCATAGTCATCATCTCATCTTTTGGATATAATCGATTAAAACGACTACTCATATTCCAAAAATATTCTCAAGAGGGACTCTTATGAGTGTAATATCGCGTAACAATCGTATCAAATCTTACACTTGAACGACCTTCGCACTACGTCCTAAAATAGGCGAAGATGGGCTAGGTAATCTAAGGTCCTTGGCTTCTAAGGTTTATATTGGAAAGAGTAATGCCTAACCACGACTACTCATGTGACATTATTGATCCCCACAAGACCTCCACCAAGTAAATGGGCTCGCAAGTCAACTTGCTAAGGAATAACTCCACACAAGTCAATAAGACTATGCCATTCACCTATCGTAAGTGCACTCGAGTTCGGGTAAAGAACTCATCTCACAAGAAACCACCAAGCATACAAGATGAATTAGATTTGAATCAAGGAAGGTTAAGCCTCTCATATGTCAAGGCTAACCACCAATCTTTGATCAAGAAGCAACTTATCCTTAATGCAAAGTCATTCACTTGATCTTTGATCAAGATGAATTAGATTTGAATCAAGGAAGGTTAAGCCTCTCATATGTCAAGGCTAACCACCAATCTTTAACTCATTGATCAAAAAGAAAAAAGAAGAAGAAGAAGAAGAAGAAGAATGTACATGAATTGAAACTCAAATGAGATATCCAACACACATTAATCAAACATGAATAGAATCAAAGTCAATTAATGATAAACAAAAGCAAGATGAAGCTTAGAAATCAAGAAACAAATAAATTTTTTTTGGTATTTTTGAAAATTAAAATAATACTTGAATTAAAATAAACAATTAAAGGTCAAACTTCAAATCCATTTCAAAGCAACTTGGAAAAGTCCAAATGGATCATCCTAAGTTTAACGAGGTCAAACAAAGTTTGACAAAAAATTTCAGCATTTTTAGAAACCAGAAACTATTTTTAAACAATTAAAACTGAATAAAAAATAACATAATTGAACTAAAATCTCAATTAAATCTCAAATCAATTAATAAATTGATGAGAATATTTTTCATAGATTCATCATCATTCAAAGATGTTAATAAAATATTTTTTCATTTTTTGAATATTGGAAACTATTTAAAATGAATTAAAAATAACCAGAAAATAGAAAATTCACAAAAAATTACAAATGGCAAAATAAAAAATATTAAAAATCATTTTCAGAAACTAGAATTAAAAAGGGAAATAATGCAATTGGTCCCATATTTTTTGGACTTAAAATGAAAGAGTTATGAATTTTTGAAATAAAAGGAAATAAAAGAAAATAAAATAGAAAATCAGAAATTGCAAAAAGCCTGGCACGTTGGATCAGATTTCATTAAATGATGTGGAAGATCTGAGGGCAAGGAAACGCGCGCGCATCATATGCTTTAGGCAACTGAGAAACATAATGCAAAAAAATAGTCATAACATTGCATGACCCTGATTCAATTTGGAAATCACAATCAACGGCCTAGATTTAATCTTGCAAGGTGGACGATGGTGTACAACATCGTCTTCTCTGGCGAGCATGTTAGCTCCGGTGACACTTGCAGGTTTTGAAAAGTTGATGAAAACACGCGATCCTCATGTCATTGGAAAGCTGGGGTGATGTACATCACACCTGTGCCATTGGTTTTCACTCTAGACTCTGATAGGAAGAGAAATCAGAGATGGAAAGTTATGGAGTTCAAACTGAACTTGATGGATTTATGAAATTAAGTACACCAATCAGTTGCCTCTTATGAGAGGACTTCAGAGGAACCAACAAACACAAGAAATGAGCAAGAATCAGTGAGTTTCGAATTGAAAAAGTTTGAATAACAACCTTTGAAGTGCAGATCTATGAGGCACGATCCTTCCCAATTCTTGATAGCAGTGTGTTCTTGAGATGGAAATAGAGCTAGGCTAAGGAATTAGAGTTCAATGATCAACCAAGGAAGTTGAAAATTGAATTTGAAAAATTGAAATTGAAATGCAAAATTCCTTTAGGTGAGGTGTGGAGATTCAGTTTTGCAGCATGTAAGGCGCCTTAAGGTTGATTTGGAATGAAGTTGAGCATCTCTATTTATAGCACAAGGTGATGCAAGCAAGGTGAAATTCATATGTGCATGAAGTGAGGGCCTTCATGCATAGGCCTGTAGAGGCGCATGGGAGGCCCAAATGCAATTGATTTGGCATGCTGAAATCATAATTATCAGGTTTGGACGTGTACATGGCATTGCAAATGAGTGTGCATGAAGTTTCCACATTGTTTCCATAAATGCCCATAAACTTTCACCTCTTTGAAAATGCACCTTACATAATTGAAACATGGCCATGTGGGTAATGGTTGGAAAGGTCTTGACATGAGTAAAAACTGTTATGTTGAACAAAAATCCATTTGGAATTGGGAAATTATTGAAAACAGGCCTTGTAGTTCAAGGTGCAAAACATGTGTATGAGAATTTTGTCAAAATGGACCAACTTCAAGCCCTTTTGTTTCAGTGATGCAAGCTCCAAATGACACAACCTTCAACACCAAAGTTGTATACCTGTTCAATAAAATAAATGTGGACTTAAAGTTTGCATCATTTGGATTTTTTATGAGAAAGTTATGGGCACTTGATGTTGGACTTTTTCACATTTCAATGGTTTTGGTCCAAAGTGACCTATAATGTTTTGTATTATCACATGTACTTCTTTTAGGATTATGAAAATTTGTTCAACATAACAAACGAATTATACATCTTAAATTTTCCAATGCATTTGATCCCACCTCAAAATCATGAAAAATGAGTGAGTTAGGTCCTTGGGAAGTTGACCCAAAATTAGGGTTTTAGTCAAAATGACCTATAATGTTTTGAAATGAATGATGACCTTCCAAGATTCAAATAAATTTTTGATTAACATGAAAGTTGTTAATATGGTTCTTAAGAACATTTTTGCCCTTGTGGTTATCTTCATTTGACAAATACATCCAAATTTAGGTCTCAGTGGATTTCAAAATAGTCAGATGAATTGACTGATCAGCTTCTCAAGTCCATACTTCAAACCTTAATGAATTGATGATTGAGGATACTCACATAAGCTCAAATATGCATGAAATGTTGAATGAAAGAACTTCCCTTGTTTGTATTTGATCATGGTTTGAGGTTGCTTCATGAGCAAGGCACAATCATTGCATATATGAATTAGGGTTTCCTTGGGAAACAAGCCTAATGCCCCTTGGTTTATCTTGATCAAATTGACAAATTGAGATACTTGGGAGGCATATATGATGAATTAGAGCTTTGGGAACCATTGTCATGATTGCTTTCAACTTCATCTGGCCATATCAATGCATAGGGGCCTCCTAGGAGCCTAGGATCACATGATTGCTCAAGCTACAAAACAAAACAAGTTAGTGACATATTTTTGTGCTTTTGGTTAGTGAACAAAATAAGAAAAGCAATAACATACAATTCATGCATGCTTGGCGGTCTCAAACCAGCTCACACAAATGTCAACCCCAGGGTTAAGGAGCCAAGATGCTATGATCCTTGAGGAAAATGCAAAGTGCAATGATATGATGCCATGAAGGATCTTAGGGTCAAAATTAGGGTCTTACAGATGCCCCTATTTAAGGTCATCCTAGCCGGAGAAGTGAAGGTTAAAATCTTCATCTCGACGAGGTAGAATGGGCTTAAATAATAACAAAGAGATGAATTTTGGTCCCTAAGAGACCTCATAATGCAAATGTATGTATGCAAAAGGTAATACTCTGTGGGGATATATGTCCACAAAGGAAAAAGAAATAAGGAGAAACTGAAAATCCATGCGAGTAATACACTCATAAATAGGACAGAGATTTTGGGATTTTACTAGGGAGTAGAAGGGAAAAAGGTGCGTGAGCAGGTCACGACTTGAAACTTGCTGAGAGACACGAAGGGATTCCGTGAAAATAAATCAATGGAATGACTCAAGCTGACGCAAAGATGCATGTATTGGGGAATATGCCAATATAGCAAAACTATCCACAAAGGATACTTCGGATAAAAATCCGGACTCGGAAGGGGAAAAACCCACTAAGGGATTCAGGCTAGGAAAATCCACGAAGGACTCAGTTGAGGAAGAAACAAATTAGGTATTACCGGTTAGTGGGTAATAAGCTCAAAGAGACATGTGATCAAAACACCGGTACAAGGGTGAGAGAACAACACACTCGGGGAGAATGAATATCTAAGACCGGTATAAGGGTGAGAGATATCAATCATCCAAAACATCTGAGGAAGACCTAAAAAAGGTATATTCGACTCAGGAAAATCTGACTCCACAGGGGATAACAATCATAATAGGGAGCAGAAGGAAGGAACACCAGGGATACCGGTTACTGGGCATATAATAGGTGACCAACCAGGCGTGAATTCGGGAATATTTCCAAAACACTCATCATTCAAAAGGAGGGATGAGAAAGCATACTCGATTACAGGATGGGCATTCGATTCCATAAGGAAATACGAATCTTACTCGACTGAGAAGAAAAAGACTTCGACTGAAGAGCGCATGAGATATGTTATCGATTACCGTCAGAACGTAGATAACATACTCGCATGGAAGATTATCCACAACCGATTATTGGGTTAATAAAGGATAAATCAACCCAAAAGAAAGGACATCGGGAAACTAGCTACTGGATATAAAAGGATGACCAATCAAGGGGGGAGAATCGATCATTACCAAACAAGGGTAAATGAAGGATGACTCGTTGGGGATACATTGACAACGACAATGATCTGTGAGATATATCACCGGTTACTGGGTGGTATACTCAAAGATGAAGGAATATCAGTACCGAATATTGGATAAAATAACCAACAGGGAGGGGGTTACATCTACCGGTTACTGGGTAGAAAACCACAGAAGAGAGTAACCATCATCGGTTAGGATGAACAACAATCAAGGTTAACTCTGGAAAGGGATAAAAAGGGGTTTACAACTACCGATTACTGGGTAGAAACCCAAAGAAATAGGACTTATAACTACCGGCTACTAGGTAGAAGGCCACACAACTCCGTCGGGGAAGAGATGGACAATTACTGGTTACTGAGCAATCGTTCATCTGAACTACGGGGAAGTGCAGGGTAAATAACAAGAGGAGTAAATCTAAGAACAAACTAGAGAGACACAATGACACAAGACTCAACCCAATAAGGATATAACTCAGGGGAGTAATTCCATCCCAATACATGTTTTGGGAAGAAACTGAAATAATAATCATCCACGAGGACATAACTCAAGGGGGAATATGGAAGAAAGGATGGACACTTTCTTCCTATAGGGCTGACTCTATATGGAGAGATCAGACACAAACATCTACTTGGGGATACATATATCACCCAATAGCAGGAGATAATAAACAAAGATATATGGCAAAAAATGCAATATGAATATCTGAATGTTATAATTATGCATGTATGCATGGTTTATGTATGATTAATGCTGACAAACAAACATATCTAACACAAACAGGTCCAAGAATCAATGGACAAACATCTGGTACTATGTCTCAAAAGAGAAAGCCTGGCCCACTAGAGAACATCCAATCTGGTGGGGGCAACAAATACCAGGAAAAACTGATCATTGCAGGGGATAAAGGCCAATGCTGAGGATCAAACAGAGTTGCTGCCGAGCACAAAGGCTACTACTAGGGAAACAAACAGGATCACCGGGGATCAGAGACTGTTGTTGGGAATAAGCGAGGGATCACAATCACCAAAGCTGGGGATCTTCCAACAATACGCAGAGCCAAGGATAAGATCAGTCGGAGAAGAAATCTACTGGGAATCTTATTAGGGGATGATGTGGAATTCTATGGGGAACAACCACCAAACAGAAGCACATCAAACAACATTCACTTCTAAACACAGAAGGAAATATTTGCTATGGAGAAGGAGAACCAATCACTCCACTAAGGAAGGAAATCAATACGTCTTCCTCGGAGTTCCAATGCTAAACTGAAATCAGGCAAAGCTTTAGCTGGGGAAGCTAATCACGGATAAGATCCTCCGTAGAAGCAACTCTACTGGGAAAATTATCAAGGAGAGAGATGAAACTCTGTGGGGAATAACCACCAAACAAAAGATCCAAAACCGTCACATTTCCTGAAACTGTTGGAGAAAACATCTCTGCCGAGGAGAAGGGAAACACCGCTCCACTGGGGATAAGGAAAATAAAGATTTCCATCACCCGCTCTGCAAAGGGGGGGGGGGAATTGTAGGTGCTCAACTGATAATAACCTGCTGGTGGCCAGACTGGGGAAGTCTAAGATGAACAACCCTGTTGAGGATGAACAAGATGTAAGCCTACTGGAGATCAATGTAGGCAAATCCACAGGGAATAAGCTACAAATCAATTGTTTTTGAAGAGAATTCCTGCTCAATCTGCGGGGGAATTCCAACTCGAATGAAGGAAAAATCATCTTCTCCGAAAATATAGCATGTCAATTTATCAATCTATAAGGGATTTTAGGTCAATCCACACAAGGGATGACAACCAAATAATTGATAACACAGATGCTAGATTCAGCCTTACTGGAGAGCTGGAAGATTAAGACCAAACTCCAGATTCTCAGGGGATCTGAGTGGTATTATAGATATACTTCTCTACACAAATCAAGACCAAAGCTCCAGACTCTCTGGGGAATTTGGTGATGCATAATCTTCTTCTGCGCTCGTAGAGGAGACAACCTGAGAGATGATGAAGAGAAACACAAATATGCTAGGAATATGAACAAACGTCTTACCCTTTTAGAGATCATACTATCCTTGGGAGAGCACTAAAGACGTCCCAATCATCCTTTTCAGTCTTTGTGAATGTTCACTTTGTTTAAAAACAATTTATGAAAAATTTATTTATTTAAAACAATGATATTTATCAATTAAAACATGCAAACATTTGTTGAACAGAAACAAATAAGAGTGCAAAGAATTGGATAAAGGCTCAAATTTATTTGATGGAATGGTAGTCTGCAAATGGCAAAACTCCATGGAACTTTGTAAATTTGAAATTGGTGATATATATTGGAAAAAGACTACATTTAACATAATGACCACTTCTGAATCCAATGTATCTGAAGCTTCAGTTGACGATGACTGAGCAAAATTCTTTGACAGATGACAGTTGTAGAACAAAGTCTTGTCAAGATGTAGTTACTTGCCAAAATCCCTAATTTTTGCCTAGATTGCCCCAGGGTGAGGTACTCAATCTAGCGGGATATATATTCATTTTTTATATGTCTCTAACTTTTGCCTGGACCGCCCTTTCGGGTTTTCAATACACCGAGACGCTCATTTTTGACTAAGTCGCCCTTTCGGGTTTTTAACTTAGCGAGATATTCTATTTTTATTTTAGGCGAAATATTTCTTGACTGCATCTGAATTCACAGGACGAGTGAAATATTCCCCATCCATAGTGGTAAGTATCAAAGCACCGCCTGAAAAGGCTCTCTTAACAACTTATGGACCTTCATAGTTTGGAGTCCACTTGCCCCTGGAATCGGGCGGGAAAGACAAGACTTTCTTGAGCATAAGGTCACCTTCTTGGAACACACGAGGCTTGACCTTCTTATCAAAGGATTTCTTCATCCTTTGCTGATATAACTGACCATGGCACATGGCAGTCAATCTCTTCTCTTCAATTAAGTACAACTGGTCATAACGACTCTGAACCCATTCAGCCTCAGTCAAGTTGGCTTCCATCAAGACTCTCATTGATGGGATCTCCACCTCTACTGGGAGCACAACCTCCATGACATAAACAAGGGAGAAAGGGGTTGCCCTTGTTGAAGTGCGGACATATGTACGATAACCATGTAAAGCAAATGGCAGCACCACATGCCAATCTTTGTACGTAACAACCATCTTCTGGATAATCTTCTTGATGTTCTTGTTAGCAGCTTCAACAACCCCATTCATCTTGGGTCTATAAGGAGAAGAATTTTGATGTGCAATCTTGAACTCGCTACACAGCTCTTTCATCATCTTGTTGTTCAAGTTAGATCCATTATCATTAATGATCTTATCTGGCACACCATAATGGCATATGAGTTGATTCTTGATAAACTTCACAACCACCTGCATGGTCACGTTTGCATATGATGCCTCTTCAACCAACTTGGTGAAGTAATCAATTGCTACGAGAATAAATTTGTGACCGTTAGACGCCTTTGGCTCTATCATGCCAATCATGTCGATTCCCCACATAGAGAAAGGCCATGGTGAGGAAATCACATTCAAAAGTGTCAGGGGAATATGAATCTTATCCGCATAGATCTGACACTTGTGGCATTTCTTCACATATTTGCAGCAGTCAGACTCCATTGTCAACCAATAGTAGCCTGCTCTCAACATTTTCTTTGCCATTGCATGTCCATTGGTATGAGTACCAAATGAACCCTCATGGACTTCAGTCATCAATAGGTCTGCTTCGTGTCTATCCACACATCTGAGCAGAACCATGTCAAAATTCCTATTATAAAGCACATCGCCATTAAGGTAGAAATCCTCCTCGCATAATCTCTATATGGGATGAGGCAAGGCTGATTCGTCTCCCATTCACCCTTAATCTGATTAACAACAAGGGCCGAATCACCGTAAACAACAAGATGCTTGATCCTAAGATCAATACACTCTTCTAAACCCATAATACAGGCCTCATACTCCGCCATATAATTCGTGCATTTGAAATTTAACCTTGTTGTAAAAGGAAAATGTGTGCCATGAGGAGTAATAATCATTGCCCCAATACCATTTCCATATTGATTTACAGCGCCATCAAACACCATGCTCCATCGAGAACGAGGCTCTGGCCCTTCATCGAGTGTAGGCTCATCACAATCTTTCATCTTCAAATACAGAATCTCCTCATCAGGGAAGTCGTATTAAACTGATTGATAATCCTCAATTGGTTGATGTGCCAAGTGGCCAGCCAAGATACTACCTTTAATGGCCTTTTGAGCTCGATACTCAATATCATACTCAGACAACAGCATCTGCCAACTGGCAATCCTCCCAGTTAAAGAAGGCTTCTCAAAGATATATTTTATTGGGTCCATTTTGGATATCAACCAAGTCGTATTATTCAACATATACTGGCGTAAGCGCTTAGCAGCCAAAGCCAAAGCACAACATGTCTTCTCAAGCATTGAGTATCGAGACTCACAATCAGTGAACTTCTTACTCAGATAATATATAGCATATTCTTTCTTCCCTGATTCATCTTGCTGACCTAGGACACAACCCATAGAGTCTTCAAGAACAATCAGATACATAGTCATGGGTCTCCCTTCCACAGCCATTTTAATCTGATTATACCCGGAAAATCCGTCCATAAATGAGAAGACATTGAATTTAGCTGTATTATCTACCAACATATCAATATGTGGTAAAGGAAAATCATCTTTCGGACTAGCTTTATTCAAGTCTCTATAGTCCACACACATTCAGACGTTTCCATCTTTCTTAGGCACGGGCACAATATTGGCCACCCATTGAGGATATGTAGAAATCACCAGAAACCCCGCATCACTTTGCTTCTGATTGTTCTTTGTTCTTCACTGCCATATCAGGATGAGTTCTTCTGAGCTTTTGCTTCACAGGCACACACTCCGGCTTCAAAGGCAGGAAATGTTGCACGATATCAGTATCCAGACCAGGCATATCTTCATATGACCAGGCAAAGACGTCGACATATTCTCGTAGCAACTCAATCAACCCCTTCTTCACAGATTCTTCCAGGAGTGCCCCAATCTTCACCTCACGAACACAATCCTCAGAGCCCAAGTTGACTGTTTCCAAATTCTCAAGATACAACTGAATGATCTTCTCTTCGTGCTCAAGCAGACGGGTAATCTCATCAGGAATCTCTTTAACATCATCTTCCTCGGCCTCAAATACAGGGAAATCAAAGTTGGGAAAAAAGTGTTGGATGATTATGTTCAATGGGTTTGATCAACCTGCATAATGATTTTGGATATAAAAGAGATTTTTAGAATTCAAACAAGGCAAGTCATTATGCAGATGAAAAGATAGATTTTATTCTCTTTTTTAGGGTTTTATGTGATCACCAATTTCATGCAGAAAGCAAAGAGTGAAAATAAGTTGGAAAAACAAACATTTTACATGAATTTATTGAATGAATATCATTGTATTTATGGGCTAACAATGTCATCACTTCTCCTTTTGGCATGGGACAAGGGTTTTTAAACAAAAATGAACATTACATGGACTTATGGACAACTGTTGGAACGTCAACAGCGACCCAGTTATTGCAGACCCCTCTAGGGATGACAAAGTTGCCAGAATCTTCCTCTGCATCATCCTCTTCAACAGTAGCAGCTTCTTGGTCTTCGACCGTGTGGATAAAACCACCACTCTGAAACAGACCGTGCTCATTGAAAGTTCCTGAAGAATACCCTATTCCAGCCCGTGATTTATTGTCTTCCAGCTTGATCATTTGTCCTAAACCACTAGTTGCGCCATGCTCAATGGCCAACTTCGCATCATTGTAGGACGCAAATGAAGAAGTTCCTTTCTTAGAAGGCTCAGCAATAGATAAGGCTTGGAACGACATTCCAACCTTATCCTCAACATCAATGTAAGGAAAGGAAGACAGATGGCTAACCAAGAGAGCCTTCTCTCCCCCTACCACCACCAACTTTTTGTTCTTCACGAACTTCAACTTTTGGTGTAGGGTGGATGTCACGGCGCCTGCCTCGTGAATCCATGGTCTGCCCAACAAACAATTATATGATGGGTGGATATCCATGACCTGAAAAATGATCTGGAAATCACCTGGTCCAATCTTGACTAGGAGCTCAACCTTGCCAATCACTGTCTTGTGGGATCCATCAAAAGGTTTGATGACCACTACACTCTGCCTCATGGGAGGCCCCTGGTATGAAAATCTCGCCAGAATGGATTTTGTAAACACATTCAGCGATGATCCTGTGTCTACCAACACATTAGACCAGGCGTCATCCTTGCAATTCATGGAGATGTGAAGTGCCAAATTATGGTCTCTTCCCTCCTCGGGGATATCAGCATCACACAAACTCAAATTTTTACAACCAGTAATGTTTGTAATAATGCTATCAAATTGTTCTATTGTGACGTCATGATCTACGTACGCCACGTCCAACACCTTCTGCAGAGCTTCACGGTGTGGCTCAGAGTTCATTAACACAAATAGCACTGATATCTTTGAAGGCGTTTGTAGAAGTTGATCTACAACATTGTACTCACTCCTCTTGATGAGCCTCAACATCTCATCACAATCCTCTCTAATCATGCCATTCTGGCCAACAGGGACAAGAGTTCTAACAGCAGCGGCAGGTCTATTAACAGCAAGTGTCGGATTCAGACAAACAGAAGAATTCCCAATAGGACAAGGTGGCACTATCAGCAGTATCAACCCTTCTGGTGTCAGCCCAGGGTTTCAGCGGCGCCGAGAATACACGACCACTACGGGTCAAACCTCTGACATCAGCAATATTCACAACAAAAGTGGAGGGTAAGGGCACCTCCTTCCCATCTTCCAATGCAACAACATTATAACGATAGGGAACAACTTTGTTGGAAGAGTAAGGAACATGGCCAGCTGGCTTAATTATGAGAGAGGGAGAAGCCTTTTGCTTGCTTCCATCGTATCGGACGAGAACTGGCTCAGGAATCCTAAATATGGGGGATATCACATTCACTTCGTCCTCATCACGATTCTAAAGTATCTCTATCACACCCTGATCAAGCATTCCTTGGATGTCCTTTCTGACTTGACGACATCCTCTCTCATTGACAGTGCAAACACGACAACTGTCATGGTCATGCTCGTATTGACTGTATTCACACAAGAGTTTGTGCATCTCGACCAAAGATTATTGAATATGGATGACATATCGGACCTTATTTTTACCAGGGCAACCCTGAACCATGTTGACGGCATATTTCCCATGCTCGGGCAATGGGTTCTTCTTAACATTAGGACCTACGTCCTCGAAAAACAATATACCGCTTCTCACAAGGTATTGAACCTTGGTCTTCAATGGATAGCAATTCTTCACATCATGTCCGGGAGCACCGGAATGATAAACACAATGAAGCTCAGGCTTGTACCACCATTGAGGGTTGGTAGGTATAGTAGGTGGGTCACGTGGAGTGATCAGTTTCCTTTCAATTAGAGAAGGATATAGCTTTGCGTAGGTCATCGGAATAGGGTCAAAAGTGATCCTTTTCCTCTCATAGCTTGTACTGGTCTGATTGTTGTTTCGAGGCTGGTAGGCCTGTTGTTGAGGACAATGTTGTTGTTGCTGTTGTTGGTTCTAATTGTGATGCTGATATTGCTGATTTTCTCTAAAAACAGGTGCTATATGAGCCACCTGGTGCGGATTACTGGCCAGACGCACAGTCTTCCTCTTCATAGAGGGTCTTCAAGATTTAATATGGGAGGTCACAACATGTTCCTCACAATCTTTCTTCTTCGCAAACGCCCCATAGCGTTTGGCAGAAGTGCCTTCTTCTCTAGTCAGGCGCCCTTCCCTGACTCCTTCTAGACGCATCCCCATATTCACCATCTCGGTGAGGTCATAAGGAGCGCTAGCAATCATCCGCTTATAATATAATGACCTCAAGGTCTTTAGAAAGATCTTGGTCATTTCCTTCTCTTCTAGCGGAGGCACAATCTGTGCAGCCAAATCTCGCCACCTCTGGGCGTACTCCTTAAAAGTTTCCTTATCCTTCTAGGACATGGCCCTCAGTTGGTCCCTATCGGGAGCCATATCAACATTGTATTTGTATTGCATGACGAAGGCTTCGCCAAGGTCATTGAAGGAGCGGATGTTCGCACTGTCCAAACCCATGTACCATCTCAGGGGGGCACCGGATAGGCTGTCTTGGAAATAGTGGATTAGGAGTTGATCATTGTCGGTCTGAGTCGACATTTTACGTGCATACCTAACCAAATGGATGAGCGGGAAAGTGTTTCCTTTGTATTTTTCAAAGTTAGACACTTTGAATTTGATAGGAATCTTGACATTAGGAACCAGACAAAGCTCAGCAGCAGATTTGCCAAAGAGGTCCTTCCCTCTGAGAGTTTTATATTCCTTGCAAAGCTCAAGGAATTGATCGTTCATGGCATCCATTTTCTCATACACGTCTGGTCCCTCAGATGGCTCAGAGTGGTAAATGGTGTCATCTACTCTCGGCAAAGTATGCACGACTAGAGGTGGCACAGCAAGGACCGGTCTAGATGCCGGCAAAGGAGCAAAAGTTGGGGCGAGACCCTCTGGAACAAAGTTCGTGGGCATCCCCTTGGGAAACCCGGCTGGCATAGCAGTAGGCGCAAAATGGGCACTGGCAGCAGGCACAGTAGAGGAGGCAATCTCAGAAATTACTGTCTTCTGTGGAGGAGTTAAAGGCGTTGGAGACGACTAACTTTGGGCGGCCAAGAAAGACTCCATTAGGGCAGTCAATCTTGCCACTTCCTCCTTCAATTCTCTGTTCTCTTGTTCGAGGTGATCCATTAGCTTTGATGAGTAGGCTCTGGTGTCGTACCGGTGCGTCAGCTTATCATTAAAATAAATGAAGAACACAGAGTTAGACCACTGAACAGGAAGCCCTGGAACAAAACCTGCTTATGCACATGATGCATGCAATGTTTGTGCATATGATTTTATTTTTTAATTAGAGGAACTTTTAGAGTTCTATTTGCAAACATTTGGGAATATTAATCATCTAGACATATATGGATAATAATATTTGGAAGAAAATTTTTACACCAAAGAAGTACAGTCTTGGTAACCAAATACAATACAAGAGAGAAGGAAAATGAACATCCTATGGAACCCTAGAAAAAATCGTCCAAAGCTCTCGAGACCGGAGGATAAGATACACGAAGCGTCTTCACCTCTCTCTCATAGGTTGCCTCCATATCTGCCTTCTCCTTGGCGAGTCGATCGTACTTCCTCTTCCAAAACCTGGAATATTGAGGAAGAAGATAAGTCACCACATCATCAGGCTCGTCGATAACCTGATGCTCCAGAAACTCTATCAAAGCATCCTTATGTCTAAGCTGCTGAAGTAGCTCCTCTCGCTCACGGATCCAAGCACGTGAACGGTCTTCGTCTCTGAACTCCTCCACTCCTTGGTTAGGGAGGGTTGAAGGCCCAGCCATAACCATAGGTGTAGGTCTCGAGTAGTCATAAGGCATAAGGTACTCAAAAGCTCTCCTCCTAACCCATGAGGTGTAGGGTTCCAAAGCAATACAATTCTTCGGACCCAACTCTTTCCTTCCCTTCCTATGGATCTTACGCCAAGCGCGCACCATCCTGCCCTTCAAGTATTGGGGATCTTTACCCTCTTGAAGGAACACACTTTCTAACAAAATGTTATTAGGTTTATGCTTTAAGGGGAACCCAAGATGATGACGTGCTAAAATAGGGTTGTAGTTAATCCCACCACATGTACCAAGAAGAGGCACATTGGAGAATTCACCACAAAAGTCGATAATTAACACACCATCATATACACGATTGTATAATAAGATATCATCATTAGTGAGAGACATAAGTCTCGTGGACCACCGTAGACATCCTTTGTTTTCCTTGAAGGCGACCGTTTGTGGCAAGTGCAAAATAAACCACTTGTACAATAGAGGGAAACAACACACAATGGTACCACCACCCTTTGCATTCCTTATATGCAAAGAGAAATAAGTGTCACCCAACAGAGTAGGAACGAGATTAAGAGTAGAGAAAATCCTAATAGCGTTCACATCCACAAACTTGTCGATGTTGGGGAATAACACTAGCCCATAGATGAGAAGTACAAATATGGCCTCAAAGGCGTCCTCACTCATGGCCTTCACATATATAGTAGCTTGAGCAATGAGGAAATTAGATGGGAGACCTTGAATTCCACCTTTGGTAGTCATATGAGCACCAACTATAGATTCATCTATATGCAACAGATCAGCAATCTCTTGAGAAGTAGGGACTTTCTCCAAGCCACTGAACGACAACTGATCTAGAATAGGTATACCCACAAGATAGGCATACTCCTCAAGCGTAGGCAAAAGCTGGAAATCCGGGAAAGTGAAGCAACGGTACAAGGGATCATATAACTTCACCAATACACTCATCAGAACTTCATCCACCTGAGTAGCAAGAATAGACAGAAGCTTCCCATGACGAGCCTTGAACTCCAAAGGATCTAATATATAGGATACCAAACTCCTTAACTCTTTCAAGTCGGGTTGTTAGAAACTGTACTTCTTTGTATTCCTTCTTTTCTTATCCATGTCTGAAAATATGCAAATAGACCTCTTAAGTTCCTTGAAAATTTTCTCATTGTTGATGATATGGATGTGTATGAATGCATGAATACATGAATGCATGGATGCAACAATCACACTCAAGGATCAAGCAAATCATACCACACAAAGGTCATGGGATGGATAAAGTCATCCTTAATATCAATCATCCATTTTGGTGGATTATGGTTTACACCTTACCAACACCCAAGTTCCATTGATATTAAGGATATACAAGAACGGATCAACCATGAATCAAGGGTTTGTTGCAAGTCACGAGTGTGGAGTCTCGGGTAAGAACCACCCAAAGGGAGTATATTATGGTTTAAACCGGACAATCATGTTCTACAAGAGGTTCCCATAGTCATCATCCCATCTTTCAGATATTATCGGATAAACGACTACTCGTATTCCAAAATATTCTCAAGAGAGACTCTTATGAGTGCATTATTGTGTAACAATCGTATCAAATCTTACACTTGAACGACCTTCGCACTACGTCCTAAAATAGGCCAAGATGGGCTTGGTAAACTAAGGTCCTTGGCTTCTAAGGCATATATTGGAAAGATTAATTCCTAACCACGACTACTCGTGTGGCATTATTGATCCCAACATAACCTCCACCAAGTGAATGGGCTTGCATGTCAACTTGCTAAGGAATAACTCCACACAAGTCAACAAGACTATGCCATTCTGCTATCATAAGTGCACTCGAGTTCGGGTATAGAACTCAACTCACAAGAGACCACCAAGCACACAAGCAATTGATATATCAAGCAATTCATACATTACAAACAATACAGTAATCCTAAATTTGCACAAAAATATGCCACAAAAAATATAAACAATACAATACAATACAACAAAGGTAAAAAGTAGGCAAAACCCACTAGGCAAATTTGTCCCCAGCAGAGTCGCCACGTTTCTGTAGCGGGGTGTTCGTTACCTTTAGATTTATTGACTAAATCAAAAGTAAATCATACAATTCGAGTCGCCACCGCACTTCTATTTATCCAAAGGAAAGGTTAGAAAGCGAACAAAAACCGAGAAGTTTTATCAAATCAAAAACTAATAAAAATGTAAGTGATCTAGGTAAGGGGGTTGGTTATGCAATGGGAAGGTTTTAATCACCCAAAACATCCTTAGTACTCTAAGGGAGCCCTTTTTACAAATGTTGTAAGGTAGGTTGGTATTTGTGAAAAATATTTGTGAAAACATGATTGGAGAGATGAGAGAAGAATGTACAAATTATTTACAATTTTATGTTTGAATGGATAAACCCATTACCTACGTACCATCTTAAAAAAGATTAGGATCAAAACCTCATAGTTCGGGGTAAAAATCTCAAAAGAAGTTGGTGAATTGATTGGTTAAAAGCCTTAAGGTCTTTCGTTATCAAAGGGAGAAAACTCAACCTAAAACCACAAATCCACAATGTGAGGAGAGCTTCAACATGCTAGTGAGGGGTTAACCCTATAATAAGCATGGAAGACTTATAGTCCATCACTAAGGATATAGGTGAGTATTATATCATCCACTAAGATAACTCAAACCTAATAGCTAATGTTTATGAAAAGCTTTGGCAAAAGTGGCCATTGAAACAACAAAACAATTGAGTGAGTTGTATTTACCAATGAAAAGTATTAAAAAGTAAGATCAAAGTTGACTTAAGATTCAATTCAAAATAAGTGTTATGAAAAGAAGTTTGAAAAATCAAAAACATAGTGCTTAGGTTTCTAGTTTTGAAAGCAATGTTAATGTTTGCAAAAAAAATTGGCTTGGGGTAGAGTAGAGGGAAGAAGAGAATGGCTAAGGTCCTAAACATGCAAAGATGAAGGAGGAGAAATAAAACCACAATGGAGTTCCCTTCTTGAGATCATAATGATGATCCAGGTTGTTCCGTTTCCTTTAGAATTAGCAAGCAATTAGCAAATACTCAAGCAATCAAGCACACAATCAAACAATCTCCTAGGAATATTCCAATGGCTTTTGAATCTCTATTTTGGATGCTCATGACAATGGTTCTTCTACTTGGCAAGTTTGGGATCCCTAGCACACAAGAACATACAAATCAAAAAGTTCCACAATACAATAGAAAGAATGGACAAGAGTGAGTTAAGAATTTGGTCCTTTCCAAGTCTTCTTCAAAATTAAGCATTCTAAAGGCATGAGGCCTAGTTGCTCTTTGACATTTTTTTTACATAGGTAAGGTCCGAAAGTCTAAGTCCTTTTCTCCATTTGCATTGGATTTACACAATCAAAACAAAAACAAGCACAATAGTATATACACAATTATGTGCTCAAGTGAGCAAAAGGAAAATGGCATTAACATAAACATGAGCTCAAGTGAGCAAAGGGCAAAAGCAAATGAATTAATGTGCAGGAATATAAATTGCATAAAAGTAAATTGCAAGAATTAAATGACTTGAATTAAAAGTTAGTCATTAGTAGTTAGTGTTAGTGTGCCATAATGCAATTTAGCGCTATGTTAAGCAATCGTAAGTAGACTAATGTGGTAGTCACAGCTATCTGAGGCCGGTCAATAAAACTATAGGCAACAAACACAAGTTAGAGACCATGACTAGTAAGTCAAGCTCCTACAACTTGCCATGCCAAAAGAAAAGAAGAATGATCTTGTATTGATTTAGGTTTTTTGCTTGACCAAGAGGCAACTTATCCTTAATGCAAAGCCATTCACTTGATCTTTGATCAAGATGAATTATATTTGAATCAAGGAAGGTTAAGCCTCTCATATGTCAAGGCTAACCACCAATCTTTAACTCATTGATCAAAAAGAAAAAAGTAGAAGAAGAAGAAGGAGAAGAATGTACATGAATGGAAACTCAAATGAGATATCCAACACACATTAATCAAACATGAATAGAATCAAAGTCAATCAATGGTAAACAGAAGCAAGATTAAGCTTAGAAGTCAAGAAACAAATAAAATATTTTTGGTTTTTTTGAAAATTAAAATAATACTTGAATTAAAATAAACAATTAAAGGTCAAACTTCAAATCCATTTCAAATCAACTTGGAAAAGTCCAAATGGATCATCCTAAGTTCATCAAGGTCAAAGAAATTTTGACAAAAATTTTCAGCATTTTTAGAAACCAGAAACTATTTTAAACAATTAAAAATGAATAAAAAATAACATAATTGAACTAAAATCACAAATAAATCCCATATCAATTAAGAAATTGATGAGAATACTTTTCATAGATTTATCATCATTCAAAGATGTTAAGAAAATATTTTTGCATTTTTTGAATATTGGAAAGTATTTAAAATGATTTAAAAATAACCAGAAAAGAGAAAATTCACAAAAAATATCAAATGGCAAAATAAAAAATATTAAAAATCATTTTCAGAAACTAGAGTTAAAAAGGGAAATAATGAAATTGGTCCCATATTTTTTCGATTTAAAATAAAAGAAAATAAAATAGAAAATCAGAAATTGCAAAAAGCCTAACACGTTGGATCAGATTTCATTAAATGACGTGGAAGATCTGAGGGAAAGGAAACGCGCGCGCATCATAGGCTTTAGTCAACTGAGAAACATAATGCATTAAAAATAGTCATAACATTGCATGGCTCTGATTCAATCTGGAAATCACAATCAACGGCCTAGATTTAATCTGGCAAGGTGGACGGTGGTGTACACCACCGTCTTCTCCGGCGAGCATGTTAGCTCTGGTGACACTTGCAGGTTTTGAAAAGTTGATGAAAACACGCGATCCTCATGTCATTGGAAAGCTAGGGTGATGTACATCACCCCTGTGCCATTGGTTTTCACTATAGACTCTCATAGGAAGAGAAATTAGAGATGGAAAGTTATGGAGTTCAAATTGAACTTGATGGATTTATGAAATTAAGTACACCAATCAATTGCCTCTTATGAGAAGACTTCAGAGGAACCAACAAGCACAAGAAATGGGCAAGAAACAGTGAGTTTCGAATTGAAAAAGTTTGAACAACAACCTTTGAAGTGCAGATCTATGAGGCACGATCCTTCCCAATTCTTGATTTCAATGTGTTCTTGAGATGGAAATAGAGCTAGGCTAAGGAATCAGAGTTCAATGATCAACCAAGAAAGTTTAAAATTGAAACTGAAAAATTGAAATTGAAATGCAAAATTCCTTTAGGTGAGGTGTGGAGATTCAGTTCTGCAGCATGTAAGGCGCCTTAAGGTTGATTTGGAAAGAAGCTGAGCATCTCTATTTATAGCACAGGGTGATGCAAGCAAGGTGAAATTCATGTGTGCATGAAGTGAGGGCCTCCATGCACGGGCCTGTACAGGCGCATGGGAGGCCTAAATGCAATTGATTTGGCATGCTGAAATCATAAATATCAGGTTTGGACGTGTACATGGCATTGCAAATGAGTGTGCATGAAGTTTCAACATTGTTTCCATAAATGCACATAAACTTTCACCTCTTAAAAAATGCACCTTACCAAATTGAAACATGGCCATGTGGGTAATGGTTGGAAAGTTCTTTAAATGAGGAACAATTGTTATATTGAACAAAAATCCATTTGGAATTGGGAAATTATTGAAACCAGGCCTTGAAGTTCAAGGTGCAAAACATGTGTATGAGAATTTTGTCAAAATGGACCAACTTCAAGCCCTTCTATTTCAATGATGCAAGCTCCAAATGACAAAACCTTAAACATCAAAGTTTTAGAACTTTTTAACACAATCAATTTGGACTCAAATTTTGCATCATATTTATTTTTGATGAGAATGTTATGAGCACTTGAAGTTGGACTTTTTCACATTTCAATGGTTTTGGTCCAAAGTGACCTATAATGTTTTGTATTATCACATGTACTTCTTTTAGGATTATGAAAATTTGTTCAACATAACAAATGAAGTAGACATCTTAAACTCTCTAATTCATTTAATCTCACCTCAAAATCATGAAAAATGAGTGAGTTAGGTCCTTGGGTAGTTGACCCAAAATTAGGGTTTCAGTCAAAATGACCTATAATGTTTTGAAATGAATGATAACAAAGTTGTTCATATGGTTCTGAAGAACATGTTTTCTCTTGGGGTCATCTTCATTTGACAAACACTACAAAATTTAGGTCTCAGTGGATTTCAAAATAGTCAAATGAATTGACTGATCAACTTCTCAAGTCCATACTTCAAACCTTAATGAATTGATGATTGAGGACACTCACATAAGCCTAAATATGCATGAAATGATGACTGAAATAACTTCCCTTGATTGTATTTGATCATGGGTTGAGGTTGCTTCATGAGCAAGGCACAGTCAATGCACAAATGAAGTAGGGTTTCCTTGGGAAACAAGCCTCAAGCCCCTTGGTTTATCTTGATCAAATTGACAAATTGAGATACTTGTGAGGCATATATGATGAATTAGAGCTTTGGGAACCATTGTCATGCTTGCTTTCAACTTCATCTGGCCATATCAATGCATAGGGGCCTCCTAGGAGCCTTGGATCACATGATTGCTCAAGCTACAAAACAAAACAAGTTAGTGACATATTTTTGTGCTTTTGGTTAGTGAACAAAATAAGAAAATAAATAACATATAATTCAAGCATGCTTGGTGGTCTCAAACCAGCTCACACAAATCTCAACCCCAGGGTTAAGTAGCCAAGATGCTATGATCCTTGAAGCAAATGCAAAGTGCAATGATATGATGCCATGAGGGATCTTAGGGTCAAAATTAGGGTCTTACAGCGAGCGTCTGAGGCAAGTGCAAAATAAACCACTTGTACAACAGAGGCAAACAACACACAATGGATCCACCACCCTTTGCATTCCTCATATGCAAAGAGAAATAAGTCTCATCCAACAAATTCGGAACTGGATTAAGAGTAGAGAAAATCCTAATAGCGTTCACATCCACAAAGTTGTCGATGTTAGGGAATAACACTAGCCCATAGATGAGAAGTACAAATATGGCTCCAAAGACGTCCCCACTCATGGCGATGAGAAAATCAGATGGGAGACCTTGAATTCCACCTTTGGTAGTCATATGAGCAACAATATCAGATACATCTATGTGTAGCAGATCAATAATCTCTTGGGAAGAAGGAACCCTCCACAAGCCACTGAGCGGCAACTGATCCAGGATAGGTATACCCACAAGATAGGCATACTTCTCTAGTGTAGGCAAAAGTTTGAAATCCAGAAAAGTAAAGCAACGGTACAGAGGATCATAGAACTGCACCAACACACTCATCAGATCTTCATCCATCTGAGTAGCAAGAACATACAGAAGTTTCCCATGGCGAGCATTGAACTCCAAGGGATCTAATACATAAGATGTCAAACTCCTTAACTCTTTCAAGTCGGGTTGTCGGAAACTGTACTTCTTTTATTCCTTCTTTGCTTATCCATGTTTCAAAATTTACAAATAGACCTCTTAAGCTCCTTAAAAATTTTCATGTTGATAATATGGATGCAAATGAGTGCATGAATGCACGGATGCAACAATCACACTCAAGGACTAAGCAAGTCACGCCATACAAAGGTCACGGGATGGCTCAAGTCATCCTCAATATCAATCATCCATTTTGGTGGATTATGGTTTACACCTTATCAAAAACCAAGTTCCATTGATATTGAGGATATACAAGAACGGATCAACCGCTAATCAAGGGTTTGTTGTAAGTCACGAGCATGGAGTCTCGGTTAAGAACCACCCAATGGGAGTGTACTATGGTTAAACCTGATGATCATGTTCTAAAAGAGGTTCCCATAGTCATCATCTCATCTTTTGGATATAATCGATTAAAACGACTACTCATATTCCAAAAATATTCTCAAGAGGGACTCTTATGAGTGTAGTATCGCGTAACAATCGTATCAAATCTTACACTTGAACGACCTTCGCACTACGTCCTGAAATAGGCGAAGATGGGCTAGGTAATCTAAGGTCCTTGGCTTCTAAGGTTTATATTGGAAAGAGTAATGCCTAACCACGACTACTCATGTGACATTATTGATCCCCACAAGACCTCCACCAAGTAAATGGGCTCGCAAGTCAACTTGCTAAGGAATAACTCCACACAAGTCAATAAGACTATGCCATTCACCTATCGTAAGTGCACTCGAGTTCGGGTAAAGAACTCATCTCACAAGAAACCACCAAGCATACAAGCAAGTCATATATCAAGCAATTCATACATTACAAACAGTACAGTCATCCCAAATTTGCACAAAAAATATGTCACAAACAAATATAAACATACAACGCATACAAGCAAAAAGTAGGCTAAACCCACTAGGAAGTGTTGCCTGTCCCCAGCAGAGTCACCACTTTTCTGTAGCGGGGTATTCGTTACCTTTAGATTTATTGACTAAATCAAAAGTAAATCATACAATTTGAGTCGCCACCGCACTTTTATTTATCCAAAGGAAAGGTTAAAATGCGAACAAAAACCAAGTAAGAAGTTTTATCAAATCAAAAACTAATAAAAATGTCAGAGATCTAGGTAAGGGGGTTGGTGATGAAATGGGAAGGTTTTAAGCACCCAAAACATCCTTAGTACTCTATGGGAGCCCTTTTTGCAAATGTGTATTGTAGGTTAGTATTTGTGAAAATATTTGTGCAAACAGGATTAGAGGGATGAGAAGAGAATAGATTATATTTACAAATTTGTTATTTGAATGGATAAACCCATTCCCTACGTACCATTACAAAAGTAGGATCAAAACCTCGTACTTAGGGGTAAAAAATCTCAAAAGATTGGTGAATTAATTTGAGCAAAAGCCTTAAGGTATTTTGTTATCAAATGGAGAAGACTCAACCTAAACCAACAATCCACCATGTGAGGAGAGCTTCAACATACTAGTGAGGGGTTAACCCTATATTAAGTATGGAAGACTTATAGTCCAATCACTAAGGATAAGGTGAGGTTTACATCAACCACTATGATAACTCAAACCTATGGCTAATGTTTATAAAAAAAGGTTTTAACAAAGGTGGTCATTGGAACCACAAAACAACTTGAAGTGGGTTGTATTTAAAAATTAGAAGTATTTACAAAATGAGGTCAAAGGCAAAGGCATAAGGCCTAGGTTTCTACTTTGAAACAAAGTCAAAGTTTTCACAAAAAGAGTTTGGCTTGGGTTAGAGTGTAGAGAAGAAGAGAAGGATTAGTCCTAAAGCATACAAAGATAAGAGAAGAGTTAAAACCCTTGGAGTTCCTTTTTCTTGAAATCAAAGAGATGATTCAAGATGCTCCTTTCCTTTGGGCTTAGAGAGCAACAAGCAATCAAAATAAATATACAATCAAGCTCCTAGGATCTCCATTTTGCTTGTCTCTATTAACTTTGTTATTCATTAAAATGGTCCTTCTTACTATCTCAAGATGGAATCCCCATCACACAAGAGCAAACATCAAAAAGTTCACAACACAATAAGAAGAATGGATAAAGAATGAGTTTAGATTAGGGGTCCTTTGAAGTCAACTTTAAGATTTAGCATTCTAAAGGCATGAGGCCTAGTTTCTCTTCAACAAGTTTAGCATTCTAAAGGCATGAGGCCTAGTTTCTCTTGAACTCCTTTAAGCATAGGTAAGGTCCTAATTCCAAGTCATTTCTCCTTATTGCATTGGGTTCACACAAACAAAGATAAAACAAACACAAAGCAACAATATATTTATATTCAATAATGAGCTCAAATGAGCAAAAGGAAAATGACATAAACATAAAATATGTGCTCAAGTGAGAAAAATGAAAAGCAATATTGAATAAATGAGCAAGGAATAAAGTGCATTAAAGTAAATTTAAAGAAATTAAATGCTTGAATTTAAAGTTAGTAGTTAATGGTTATGTTAGTGTGTCATAAGACAATTTAGTGCTATGCTAAGCAATTGTAAGTGGACTAATGTAGTAGTCACACCCATCTGAGGCCGGTCAATAAAACTATAAGCAAATAAACACAAGTTAGAAATCATGACTAGTAAGCCAAGCTCCTAAAACTTACCATGCCAAAAGAAAAGAGAAAGGCCTTGTATGACCAACAAGCTACCTATCTTGGACACAAAGCAACTCACTTGATCTTGGATTAAGTTGAGTTTGATTTGGATCAAAGAAGGTTAAGCCTCTCATATGTCAAGACCAACCACAAATCATTAACTCATTGGCCACAATAAAAAGAAGAAATAAGATGAAGATGAAATGAATAAAATGAGAATTCAAATGAAATATCAAAACACAATGATCAAATGTGAATCAAATCATCACCAACCGATGTAAAACAGAAGAGAAATGAATATTAGAAGTCAACAAGTCAAACATATTTTTTTGGAATTTTTGGAATTAAAATGGACAAAATATGGTCAAACCTCAAATTCAATTCAAATCAACTTAAACAAGTCCAATTAAATTTTCATAGGTCTAACATGGTCAAACAAAGTTTGATAAATTTTCTCAACAATTTTTCAAAACATAAACTATTTTCAATCAATTAAAAACAATGAAAAATAACACAAATGAATTAAAATCTCTAATAAATCTCAAATCCATTAAGAAATTGATGAGACTATTTTTCATAGACTTATCATGATCAATATGTGTTAAGAAAATATTTTTGGAATTTTCAGATATCAAAAAGTATTTAAAATGAATTAAAAACTATTAAAAACAAAATAGTTCAAAAAAATATATTAAATGAAGTCACAAAAATAATTAAAAATCAGATTATGAAACTATATTTTTCAAGAAATGTTTTGGCATTGGTCTCATATTTTTGTGACTTCAAATAAAATAGTTATGAATTTTTGAAAATAAAAGGAATTAAAGAAATTAAAACAGAAAATAGAAAATAGCAAAAATCAGCACCCATTGGATTTGTTTCATTAAATGATGTGGCTCCATCACACGGTCCAGAAGCGCTGTCATACCATAGGCCTTGGTCAAGCGTGTAACATAATGAATTAAAATAAGTCAACAGAACGCATGGCCATGATTAAAACGTTTGGAAGAGATCTGAGGGATACAAAGCATCCACGTGGGGATGGTGGTGGAAACCACCATCTTCTCCGGCCAGAGAACAAACTTCAGCCACCACGCGCAGGTTTTTGAAGCTTAATGAAAATGAAAAACAATGGTACCAAAATGAAGTTGGGGTGATGTATATCACCCATGTAACCTTGGACCTTCCTCAATGTTTCTATTTAATGAGAAATCTGAGTTTGAAAATCTAGGTGCACAAATTAAAATGTCTTAATTCATGAATTCAAGACCACCCCTGGCCTGCCTCTTGCTCGACGACTTCAGAAAACAGTTCAAATCAAAGCAATTCACATTGTATTTCAAGATCCAGATGAAAACAGTTGAGTGATATACCTTTGAAGTGCAGCTTTGAACAACACGATTTCTTCAAGCTTTTGCTTCCAATTTAATCTTGAGATGTAATGAGGATGCAAGGCTAAGGAATTAAGACTTGAAGATCAACTAAGGATGTTGAAATTCAAAATTGAAATTGAGAAATGAAATCTGAAATTCCTTTGAGTGAGGTTAGGTTTTGAATCCAGAAGAGTTTCAAATGACCTTGAGGTTGAAATTTGAATGAGCAAGGCCCTCTATTTATAGTTGAGCTGAAGGCAATGAGGTGAAATGCTCGTGTGCATGAACTTTGGGTCCTTGCATGGGCCTGTACAGGCGCATGTGAGGCCCAAAATTGAATGGAATTGCAAGCTGAGATCATTTGGAGTTGAGTTGGACGTGCAATTGGAGCTGCATTGGCTTATGCATGAAGTTACAAAGTGAATTGCATAATTGAACCTAAATATTAAGCTCTTCGAAAGTCCCCCATGGAAAATCCAAACATGGTGGTGTAAGTAATGGTTGGAAAGCTCTTGACATAAGGAACAAAATCTATGTTGGGAAAAAATTCATTTGGAGTTTGGAAATTTGTAAAAATTGGCATTGAAGTTTGAGGTACAAAACATGTCTAGGTTTCCTTTGAATTTTTTACCAAAAGGATTCAATTTCAATCCTTTCTGTTTCAATGATGCAAGCCTCAAATGGAAAAACTTCAACATCAAAGTTGTAGATCGTTTCAAGATGATCAACTTGAACTTAAATTTTGCATCATTTGGATTTTCGATGAGAAAGTTATTGGCACTTGAAGTTGGACATTTTTCAAATTCAATGGTTTTGGTCCAAATTGACCTATAATGTTTTGTATTATCACATCTGTTTATTTTAGGATTATGAAATTTTGTCCAACATAACATTTGAATTAGACATCTTAATATTTCCAATTCAATTGGTCTCACCTCAAAATCATAAAAAATGAGAAAGTTAGGTCCTCGGGAAGTTGACCCAAAATTAGGGTTTCAGTCAAAATGACCTATAATGTTTTGAAATGAATGATGACCTTCCAAGTTTAAAATGGATTTTTGATGAACATAAAAGTTGTTCATATGGTTCTTAACAACCTTTTTTCACTTGGGGTCGTCTTCATTTGACAAACATTTCAGAAGTTGTGTCTCAGTGAATCTCAGTTTAGTCAGATGACTTGACTGGTCAACTTCTCAAGGCCAAACTTCAAATCTTAATGAATGGATGATTGAGGATACTCACATAGGCTCATGTATGCATAAAATAATGCACAGTCAATGCACAGTTGAATTAGGGTTTCCTTGAGAAACAATCCCTAAGCCCATTGGGTTATCTTGATCAATTTGGCAAATTGAGATACTTGGGAGACATATATGATGATTAAGAGCTTTGTGTACCATTGTCCTGCTTGTTTTTATCTTCATCTAACCACTTCATTGAGCATTGGAGCCTCCTAGGAGCAGGGGATCTCTTGATTACTTGAGCTTCGAAACAAAAAGAGTTAGTGACATATTTTTGTGCTTTTGGTTAGTTAAAGAAATAAGAAAAGCAATAATATACAATACAAGCATGCTTGGTGGTTTCAAACCAACTCACACAAGTCCCAACCTTAGGGCCACTACGCCAAAAACTGGAATAGACAGCGCACCTTAGAGGGCGCTTTATTACAAAAGCGCACTCTAAAGTGAAGCGAAAAAATAAGGAGCGAACAACTGGAATAGACAGCGCACTTTAGAGGGCGCTTTTGTAATAAAGCGCCCTCTAAGGTGAAGCGAAAAAATAAGGAGGAGATAGAGGGACAACAATACAGGGCGCTTTTTAGAAAGCGCCCTCTAAGGTTACCCTTAGAGGGCGCTTTTAAAAAAGCGCTCTATAAGTCCAAGTGCATTTCCAGTTTATAAAGCGCTTTTGGAAAGCCTTAGAGAGCGCTTTCATAAGCGCCCTCTTAGGCCCCCTTTAGAGGGCGCTTTTTTTCCACAAGCGCCCTCTAAGGTCCCCTTTAGTAAACATTAAGATTATAACATACTGCGCGTTTTGTTATTTCACTCTCTGTTATTTTCTTTCTTTTTCACGTTAGGGTTCTCACTGCTACGATTTTCGCTACTTCTAAGGCTTTCTCCTTCCACCTCTGTTAGATCTACGACGTAAAGGCGACAACTTCTCAGCCACCAACAGCTTCGCAGTTGTTGCAGGTATTGTCACCAAGTATCTCTGCAATTAGTCCTAATGATTTCAGTTGTTTGATGTTACTTCTGTTGTTTAGATCAAAGAGAGTGTTGATGAGCCAAAGTTTTATGTTGTTGAAGAGTGTGATGTGGTTACGGTATCCATATAACTTATACTATGCACTTTTTTTTAAACTTAGCCCTTCAAATAATTCTTCTAATCACATAGTCATATTGCTTTTGCTTTTTATATCAGAGAGAGTGTTGATGAGGAAAGGTCTGATGTTGTTGAAGAGTGTGAAGTAGTTACGGTATCCATATAACTTATGTTATGTAGTGTTTTAAAAATTTAGGGTTACACAATTATTTATTCATTTTCCAAATTTTATGATAACATGAACTTGAAATTACATAAAATTTTATGGTGTGACAGGGTCTGGGTTATGCCTAGATGTAATTTCAAGTTCCTGTTATCATAAAATTTTATGGTGTAACAGGGTCTGGGTTATGCCTAGATCTAAACTTACTTACAAAAACCAAATAGCTGAAGCATCTTGTAACCATGCTGCTGGAGCTGCATTGGGTTTAGTTCAACCACACAGTTGCTTATAAAATAAACTTGCTACAATCACAAAAAAACATATTATTAAGGAAAGATTCTTGATATATATAGATAATGAAAATTCATACTAATAATATCTGAAAATGTTGAGAAACTAACTCAATAAACCAAAATTGTTTTGGTTTTGGGTTGTTGTTGGAGACATGAATGCCCTGCACAGAGACTAACTCAATAAAGCGAAATTGTTTTGTCTCATCCCATTTTTGGTTTCTCTTCTAAAATTGTTTTTTGTTTATTCTAATTAGTAATGGATAATACATGGATGTCTTCCAATCGATTGTCGAGAGAGTACGAGAATGGGGTATCAGAATTCGTTAAGTTTGCCGTTGCGCACGCCAAAGACCCCAGTAGAATGATATGTCCTTGCTTGGGTTGTTGTTTTGGGAAACGGGTTGACGCAGTTCAGTTGACATCGCATCTAATGAGGCATGGAATTGATCGAAGTTATACATGTTGGAATTTGCATGGTGAGAAAAGTAACGAGAATGTTGAATCGGGGGATAGTACGACCTATGCCTAAAACTATAGTGGCGCAGATACATACGATTGTGATCGAGTTGAAGAGATTGCAGAAGCACTTGAAGGAGATCTTAAGGATTGTCCCGAAATGTTTGAGAGGTTGGTAAGTGATGCAGAGAAACCTTTGTATGATGGTTGCACTAAATTCACAAGATTGTCTGCGGTATTAAAGTTGTACAACTTAAAGGCGGGCAATGGATGGTCGGATAAAAGTTTCACAGAGTTATTAGCCCTTTTGAAAGATATGCTTCCTGAGGATAATGTTCTTCCCAATCGAACATATGAGACCAAAAAGATGTTGTGCTCTATTGGCATGAGCTATGATAAGATACATGCATGTCCAAACGATTGCGTTTTGTTTTGAAATGAGTATGCATCGTTAAATGAGTGTCCTAAATGCGGTGTCTCGCGATATAAGAACACGTTGTCTCCAGCAAAAGTCTTGTGGTATTTTCCTGTTATTCCGAGATTTAGACGCATGTTTCGTAGTGAAACCGATTCAAGACACTTGACCTGGCATGCAGATGAAATAATTATAGATGGAAAGTATCAACATCCGGCAGATTCACCACAGTGGTTGAAAATCAAGAAACCTTCGCTTGGCATTATCTACTGATGGAATGAACCCACACGGTATCCAGAGTATCTCACACAGTACATGGCCTGTGATTATTATGATTTATAACCTACCTCCATGGCTATGTATGAAGCGTAAGTACATGATGTTGTCTATGTTGATTTCTAGACCTAAACAACCAGGGAATGACATAGACGTGTACTTGAAGCCCTTAATCTAAGATTTAAAGATTTTGTGGGAGACCGGTGTGGAGGTTTATGATGGATATAGGAAAGAAAGTTTCAACTTGAGGGCGATGTTGTTTGGCACAATTAATGATTTTCCAGCATACGGAAATCTATCAGGGTATAGCATAAAAGGTCAATGTGCGTGTCCTATTTGTGAAGATAAAACAGATTGGAAGCGCTTGGAGTTTGGTCAGAAGAATGTATTTCTCGGTCATCGGAGATTCTTAAATTCAAATCATCACTACCGTGGATGGAGAAAGGCGTTCAATGGAGAGACAGAACAAGGCAGAGCTCCACCTATATTGACGGGTGATCAAATTTTTGAAAAGGTGAAAGATTTGGATACTCAGTTTGGCAAGCCTTTTGCCCAGACACTTGTCAAAAGTGGGTGGAAGAAGAGGTCTATTTTTTTTGAATTGCCGTATTGGAAGTCCTTGTATGTGAGACATTTTCTTGATGTTATGCATATTGAAAAAAATGTATTTGAAAGTGTTATTGGCACGTTACTCAATATACAAGGAAAGTCTAAGGATGGCCTTAAGGCAAGAAAGGACTTGATAGCGATGGGAATAAGAACTGAATTAGGACCCTTGAAGAAAGGAAAACGAACATATCTACCGCCTGCTGCTTATACTCTATCTAGAAAGGAGAAAAAAACATTGTGTAAGTTTCTAAGTGAAGTTAAAGTTCCAGAAGGGTACTCTTCAGATATTATAAGACTTGTGTCTATGAAAGACCTCAAGTTAAAGAGTTTAAAGACCCATGATTGCCATGTTATAATGGAACATTTTCTCCCAATAGGTATACGTTCTATTCTTCCAGAAAAAGTAAGAAGCTCTATAACTAAGTTGTGTTCTTTCTTCAAGTCAATTTGCAGTAAGGTGATCAATCCTGCGATCTTACCAATGTTGCAAAAAGAAATCGTTATTACTTTGTGTGAGCTTGAAATGTTTTTTCCTCCATCATTTTTTGACATAATGGTACATCTAGTTGTTCATATTGTGAAAGAGACACAATTGTGTGGACCAGCTTATATGAGATGGATGTACCCTGTTGAACGTTATATGAAAATATTAAAAGGGTACGTGAAGAACCGAAGTCGACCAGAAGGTTGTATGGTTGAAAGATACATTGTTGAAGAAGCGATTGAGTTTTGTACTGAATATTTGTCTAATGTTCAGTCAATCGGACTCCCCAAGTCTCAACTTGTCGAAAAGAAAGAAGGAAAAAATCTAATTGGAAATAAAATCGTGGCAGTATCAAGGGTCGAACGGGATCAAGTGCATTTGTATGTTCTGCATAATGAGAATGAGGTTGAGCCGTATGTTGAAATTCACAAGGATGTTCTCCGAGGTTTAAATCCCAATAGAAATGAAAATTGGATAGTACGAGAGCACAATCGATGTTTTATACCTTGGTTTAAGGATCATATTTATTCAAAGTATTATTCAGATCCCGCTTCAATAATAGAAAGGTTGAGATGCTTAGCATATGGTCCAAGTTTCCATGTTTTTTCTTATAGCGCATACGCGATTAATGGATACACATTTTATACCAAAGAACAAGATGATAAAAGTACTATGCAGAATAGTGGTGTCACCGTGGTACCTGAAGCAATGCACATATCAAGTGTGAAGGACTTAAACCCCAAATTTGCAAATCTGTCGTATTTTGGTGTTATCGAGCGCATTTGGGTGTTTGATTATGAGAAGTTTCAGATTCCTATATTTGGTTGCAAGTGGGTTGAAAATAATAACGACATTCGAATGGATAAGTCAAGATTTTTGCAAGTGGATCTTAATAGGGTGGGATACAAAGATGAGTCTTTTATTCTAGCCTCTCAAGCTAGACAAGTGTTCTATGTCAATGATCCGAAAAGTACGAAATGGTCTATAGTTCTTTTTTCCAACAAAGTAATTGATGAAAACACTGGAGATCAAGGTGATATTGATGTTGAGATTGAATCGTTTACCAGAAATGATCAAGATGAGAATATTATATCAAATGATTCATATATTAGAAATGATCATAATGAGGGTATTTGGATCAATCCAACCGTCTGTGTTGTTAAGAGACATGTAGAACATATTCCAACCAAGAAAAGAATGAGAACTTAGTGAAAAAGGTACAGGTCAAATGATTTTAATTGTTTTCTTTATTACAGGTAAAATGACTTTTATGATTTTAATTGTTTTTACATTTGTCATCTGATTTTAATTGTTTTCTTTATTACATGTAAAATGGCTATTATGAAGTCAATCATTCGTGCAAGGGGCAAGGGATACTTGAAAGTATCAATTGATATTTGTTTAGATGGAGATGTTCCATTGTCGTCAAGCCTCATTCGCATAGATGATGATGCTGGATATTTGAAAGTATCCCTCTACGACAATGGAACATGTCCATCTAAACAAATATCAATTCTATCTTCAAAAGATAAGGGACCAAAAATATAAGGGGATTACGCAACAAATCGAGTCAGTTGCATAAAAAAAAAGGTATAAACACAATTATATGATATTTATGCATAGAAAATGTTAATTCTTGATCTTATACTTCACCTAACTAATTTTATGATATTTTAGGTTCATGCTATTGATATTGAACAAAAAGAGGTTGTTCCTAAGAAGACTGCTGCTAGCAAAAAAAACATACATCTCAGAGATGCTTTTGCTACTTAGTTTTATTTCTTTTTAAGTTATGAATTGGTTGTATATTTAGAATCTTTAGAAGTTAAACGATTATATATCAGTGGATTGTTGTATATGTATGGATTGTTGTATATAAGGCTTGTTGAATGCAATGTGTGAAAAAGGGCTTCAAATTATATAGCGCTTTTTAAAATAAAAAAATTAAATAACCACCCACTTTAGAGGGCGCTTCCCAAAATAAGCGCCCTCTAAACCCTTTAAATTTCCACTTTAGAGGGCGCTTTCCAGTAAAAGCGCCCTCTAAACCCTTAAAAGTTTCCACTTTAGAGGGCGCTTTCCAGTAAAAGCGCCCTCTAAACTCTTAAATGTTTCCACTTTAGAGGGCGCTTTCCAGTAAAAGCGCCCTCTAAACCCTTAAAAGTTTCCACTTTAGAGGGCGCTTTCCAGTAAAAGCACCCTCTAAACCCTTAAATGTTTCCACTTTAGAGGGCGCTTTCTTTAAAAAGCGCCCTTTAAAGTGGCCCTTAAAGGGCTTAAAGAGCCACTTTAGACAGCGCTTTCACCAGGAAAAAAAGCGCTGTCTTTACCTCTGCCAGCGCCAGATTAGAGGGCACTTTAAAGCGCTGTTATAGGCCAAAAAAAGCGCCCTCTTTTCTCTTATTTGGCGTAGTGGGGTAAAGGAGCCATACATGCTATGATCCTTGAGGCAATGCATTGAGCAAATCATATGATGCCATGAGGGATCTTAGGGTCAAAATTATGGTCTTACAACTGGGTATAAAATGGTGACCAATCCAAAAGAGAAACAATCATTATCAAACAAGTGTAAATGAAAAATGACTCACAAGGGATGAATTGCCTGATAAAAGCAATTATCCAGAGATATATCACCGGTTACTGGGTGGTATACTAAAAAACGAAGGAGTATCAATACCGAATATTAGATAAATATAACAAACAAAGAGGGGATTACATCTACTGGTTACTCGGTAGAAAACCACGGAAATAGGACTTACGACTACCGGCTACTGGGTAGAAGGCCATAAGATTCGCTGGGGAAAAGATGGACAATTGCCGATTACTGAGCAATTAAACAACTAAACCACAGGGAAATGCATGGGAATAACATGAAGACGAGTCAATCTAGGAACAATCTGGAGAGACACAATTAAACAAGACTCAACCCAATGAGAATATAACCCAGAGGAGTAATTCCATCCAGATACACAACTAGGGAGGAAACTGAAATGATAATCATCCACTAGGACATAACTCAGTGGGGAATAATGAAGGGAAGATATATACTTTCTTCCTATGTGGTTGACTCTATATGGGGAGATCAGAAACAAACATCTTCTTAGGGAAGAATATTTCACCAATAGCAGGAGATAAAAAGCAAAGATATATGGCAAAGAATACATCATGAATATCTGAATGCTATGATTATGCATGTATATGCGTGATTTGTGTATGATTAATGCTGACAAACATACATATCCAATACAAACAGGCTGAAGAGCCACGAACTAACATCCGGTATAACATCTCAAAAGAGAAAGGTCGGGCCTACAGGAGAAATCAGCTCTGGTGGGGATGATCTAATACTAGGAGATACAAACCACAGCTGGGAATAGGCAATGTCTCAGCTGGGGAACATGCAGAGTCGCCGTCGGTGATTTGCTATTGAACAAACATAAGATCCTTCATAGAAGAAACTCTAATGGGAACTTAAAACAGATAAGTTCCGTTGTAGAAGAAACTCTACTGGGGAACTTATCAGAGAATGATATGGAACTCTGTGGGGAACAACCGTCGAACAGAAACTTCAACAATCAAAACACTCCCTATCGTTTGCTGGAGAGACATCTCTGCTAAGGGGAGAGAGAACAATTTGCTCCGTTGGGGAGGGAAATAAACATCTTGACCACCAGCTCTATACTCGGAAGAAATCTTCCAATACGGAGGGGAAACAAATTATCAGGCTTGGATCAGGCAACTCCATTAGGGATGGACTGCAGGCGACAATACTGGGGATAGTCTGCTGTAAGCAACCCTACTGGGGATGAGCTATAGATAAACTCAAAGGGAGACACCTCTGCTGAAGGGATCGGAAACGAATCCTTCGTCAACATGTGCCATGCTGGGGATGAAAAGGGGAATAAGCCCTTCACCAACTGCTCTAGGTAACTACTGCTGAAGAGATAACTGAAAGATAACTTTACAGGGAATACATACCTACTCCGCTGGAGGTTCTTACTCATGCTGGAGAAAGATAAAATTCCTCGCAAATAGATAGCATACCAACTTTTATCAATCTATAAGGGATTTTAGGTCAGTCCACATAAGGGATTACAACCATATAATTGATAAACACAAATGCTAGTGCCTGATATAGAGGGATATATGTCTCTAAAAGATCAAGGCAAGAACTGGAACAAAATGGGTCACCCATAAATCAAGCATCCAGCCGATCATGGATTGCTAAGACTCCGCAGGGGAAACAAACATGTATGCACAAACAAACTATCCGTGAGTGCGCTGGATGTACATCCACAACTTATCAGACTCTCTAGAATGCCAGAATATGAACAAATGTCTTACCTTGGAAATCGTACTATCCTTGGGAGAGCACTGAAGACGTTCCATTTATCCTTTTAGTCATTATGAATGTTCACTTTGTTTTAAAAATAGTTTATAAAAACTTTATTTGTTTAAAATAATGATATTTATCAATTAAAACATGCAAACATTTGTTAAACAGAAACAAATAAGAGTGCAAAGAATTGGATAAAGGCTCAAATTTATTTAATAGAATGGTAGTCCGCAAATGGCGAGACTCCATGGATCTTTACAAATTTGAAATTGGTGATATATATTGGAAAAAGGGCTACATTGAACATAATGACCGTGTCTCCAACAACTCTGAATTCGATGTATTTGAAGCTTTAGTTGACGACAACTGAGCGAGAATCTTTGATAGAAGACACTATAGAGCAAAGTCTTGTCAGGATGTAGTTACTTGCCAAATCCCTAATTTTTGCCTAGATTTCCCCAGGGTGAGGTACTCTATCTAGCGGGATATATATATTCATTTTTTATGTCTCTAACTTTTGCCTGGACCGCCCTTTCGGGTTTTCAATCAACCGAGACGCTCATTTTTGCCTAAGCCGCCCTTTCGGGTTTTCAACTTAGCGAGCTATTCTATTTTTATTTTTAGGCGAGGTATTTCTTGACTGCATCTGAATTCACAGGACGAGTGAAATCCTCCCCATCCATAGTTGTAAGCATCAAAGCACCGTCTAAAAAGGCTCTCTTAACAACATATGGACCTTCATAGTTTGGAGTCCACTTGCCCCTGGAATCGGGCGCGAAAGACAAGGCTTTCTTGAGCACGAGGTCACCTTCTCGGAACACACGAGGCTTGACCTTCTTATCAAAGGCTTTCTTCATCCTCTACTGATACAACTGACTGTAGCACATGGCAGTTAATCTCTTCTCTTCTATCAAATTCTGTTGGTCATAACGACTCTGTACCAATTTAGCCTCAGTCAACTTGGCTTCCATCAAGACTCTCATTGATGGGATCTCAACCTCCATGGGGAGCACAACCTCCATGCCATACACAAGAGAGAAAGGGGTTGCCCCTGTTGAAGTGTGAACTGATGTACGATAACCATGCAGAGCAAATGGCAACATCTCATGCCAATCTTTGTACGTAACAACCATCTTCTGAATAATCATCTTGATGTTCTTGTTAGCAGCTTCAACAACCTCATTCATCTTGTGTCTATAGGGAGAAGAATTATGAGGTGCAATCTTGAACTCACTACACAACTCTTTCATCATCTTGTTGTTCAAGTTAGATCCATTATCAGTAATGATCTTGTCTGGCACACCATATCGGCATATGAGTTGATTCTTGATAAACTTCACAACCACATGCTTAGTCACATTCACATCTTACACTTGTGGCATTTCTTCACATATTTGCAGCAGTCAGACTCCATTGTCAGTCAATAGTAGCCTGCTCTCAACATCTTCTTTGCCATAGCATGTCCATTGGAATCAGTACCAAATGAACTTTCATGGACTTCAGTCATCAACAGGTTTGCTTCGTGTCTATCCACGCATATGAGCAAAACCATGTCAAAATTCCTCTTGTAAAGCACATCACCATTAAGGTAGAAACTGCCAGATAATCTCCTCAAAGTCTTCTTATCTTTAACAGATGCCCCAGGAGGGTAAGTCTGACTTTGGAGAAAGCACTTGATATCATAATACCATGGCTTATCATCTTTCACTTCTTCATCTCCAAATACATGAGCTGGTCTATCCAAGCGTATCACAGTAATATTGGGAACTTCATTTGAATATTTCACCACAATCATTGAAGCAAGAGTAGCAAGAGCATCTGCCATCCGAATCTCATCTCGAGGAATATGATGGAAGTCAACCTCAGTAAAGAAAGTTGAAATCCTCCTCGCATAGTCGTTGTATGGGATGAGGCCAGGTTGATTCGTCTCTCATTCAACCTTAATCTGATTAACAACAACGGCCGAATCACCATAAACATCAAGATGTTTGATCCTAAGATCAATACATTCTTCCAAACCCATAATGCAGGCCTCATACTCCGCCATATTATTCGTGCATTTGAAAGTTAACCTTGCTGTAAAAGGAAAATATGTTCCTTGAGGAGTAATAATCACTGCCCCAATACCATTTCCATACTGAATAACAGCGCCATCGAAAACCATACCCCATCGGGAACAAGGCTCTGGCCCTTCATCGAGCCTAGGCTCATCGCAACCTTTCATCTTCAAATACAAAATCTCCTCATCAGGGAGTTCGTACTGCACAGACTGATAATCTTCAATTGGTTGATGTGCCAAGTGGTCAGGCAAGATACTACCTTTAATAGCCTTCTGAGTTCGATACTCAATATCATACTCAGACAATAGCATCTGCCAACGGGAAATCCTCCCAGTTAAAGCAGGCTTCTCAAAGATATAATTGATTGGATCCATTTTGGATATCAACCAAGTTGTATGATTTAACATATACTGGCATAAGCGCTTAGCATCCCAAGCCAAAGCACATCAAGTTTTCTCAAGCATTGAGTACCGAGACTCACAATCAGTGAACTTCTTACTCAAATAGTATATTGCATAATCTTTCTTCCCTGATTCATCTTGCTGACCCAATACACAACCCATGGAGTCATCAAGCATAGTCAAGTACATAATCAATGGTCTCCCTTCAATAGGCGGAGACAGGATCGGAGGCTCAGACACATATTCTATGATACTATCAAAGGCCTTTTGGAAATCCTCGGTCTAATCATGATGCTGATCTTTCTGGAGGAGCTTGAATATAGGCGCACATGTGGCACTCATGTGGGATATAAATCTGGAAATGTAATTCAAGCGGCCAAGAAAACCTCGAGCTTGCTTCTCAGTTTTAGGCGCATGCATCTCTTGTATTGCTTTTACCTTGGCAGGATCAACTTCAATACCTCTTTCACTGACAATAAAGCCCAATAACTTGCCGGAACGGACTCCAAATGTACACTTGTTCGGATTCAGGCGGAGTTTATACTTCCTCAAGCGCTGAAAAAGCTACAACAAGTGTTCTACATGTTCAACTTCCATTCTCAACTTCGCAATCATATCATCAACATACACCTAGATCTCCTTGTGCATCATATCACGAAACAAGGTAGTCATAGCTCGTTGATACGTGGCTCCGACGTTCTTCAAACCGAAGGGCATCACTCAATAACAGAATGTTCCCCAAGGTGTAATGAATGTTGTCTTCTCCATATCCTCTGGTGCCATTTTAATCTGGTTATAACCGGAAAATCCGTCCATAAATGAGAAGACATTGAATTTAGCTGTAATGTCTACCAACATATCAATGTATGGTAGAGGGAAATCATGTTTCAGACTAGCTTTATTCAAGTCACGGTAATCCATACACATTCAGACTTTTCCATCTTTCTTAGGCACAGGCACAATATTGGCCACCCATTGAGGATATGTAGAAGTCACCAGAAACCCATCATCAATTTGCTTATGAACTTCTTGTTTAATTTCACCGCCGTATCAGGATGAGTTCTTATGAGGTTCTGCTTTACAAGCACACACTCAAGCTTCAATGGCAAGAAATGTTGCACGATATCAGTATCTAGACCAGGCATGTGTTCATACGACCAGGAAAAGACATCGACATATTCTCGTAGCAACTCAATCAACCCCTTCTTAACAGACACTTCAAGGAGTTCCCCAATCTTCACTTCACGAATGCAGTCTTTAGACCCCAAATTGACTGTTTCCAGATTCTCAAGATGTGGCCGAATGATCTTCTCCTCTTGCTCAAGCAGACGGGTAATCTCATCATGAATCTCTTAAATATCATCTTCTTCGGCCTCAAATATAGGGAACTCAATGTTGGGAGATGGTGTTGGATCATTATGTTCAATGGGTTTAATCAACCTGCATAATGATTTTTAGTATAAAGAGATTTCAGAATTCAAACAAGGCAAATCATTATGCAGATGAAAAGATTAATTTTATTCTCTTTTTTAGGGTTTTATGGTGATCACCAATTTCATGCAAAAAAAACAAAAAGGAAAAATAATTTGGAAAAACAAACAGTTAACATGTAATTTTTGAATGAATATCATTGTATTAATCAAATTGCCATCAATTTCATCACTTCTCCTTTTGGCATGGGAGAAGGGTTTTCAAACAAAATGAACATATTATGTGGATAAACATCCTATGGAGCCCTAGAAAAAATCGTCCAAAGCTCTCGAGATCGGAAGATAAGCTGCACGAAGCCTCTTCACCTCTCTCTCATAAGCTGCTTCCATGTCGGCCTTCTCCTTGGCGAGTCGATCATACTTCCTCTTCCAAAACTTGGATGACTAAGGAAGAAGAGAAGTAACCACATCATCAGGCTCATCAATAACCTGATGCTCCAGAAATTCTATCACTGCATCCTTATCTTTGAGCTGCTGAAGAAGTTCCTCTCGCTCACGAACCCAAGCACGTGAACGGTCTTCATCTCTCAACTCCTCTACTCCTTGGTTAGGGAGGGTTGAAGGCCCAACCATAACCATAGAGGTGGGTCTCGGATAGTCATATGGTATGCGGTACTCAAGAGCTCTCCTCCTCACCCAAGCGGTGTATGGTTCCAAAGCAATGCAATTCTCCGGATCAAGCTCTTTCCTTCGCTTCCTATGAACTTTGCGCCAGGCGCGGACCATTCTGCCCTTCAATTTCTAGGGATCTTTACCCTCTTGAAAGAACACACCTTCCAAGAGAATGTTGTTAGGTTTATCCTTTAAGGGGAACCCAAGCTGACGGTGAGCCAAAACACGGTTGTAGTTAATTCCACCACATGTACCAAGAATAGGCACATTGGAGAATTCACCACCAATAATCAATAATCTGGACACCATCATAAACATGGTTATACCAAAAGATATCATCATTAGTTAGAAACATAAGTCTCGTAGACTACCGTAGACATCCCTTGTTCTCCTTGAAGGCAAGCGTTTGAGGCAAGTGCGAAATAAACCACTTTTACAACAGAGGCAGACAACATACAATGGAACCACCACCCTTTGCATTCCTCATATGCAAAGAGAAATAAGTGTCACCCAACAGAGTCAGAACGGGATTAAGAGCAGAGAAAATCCTAATAGCGTTCACATCCACAAATTTGTCGATGTTGGGAAATAACACTAGCCCATAGATGAGAAGTACAAACATGGCTTCAAAGGCTTCCTCACTCATGGCCTTCCCAAACAAGGTATCTTGGGCAATGAGAAAATCAGATGGGAGACCTTGAATTCCACCTTTGGAAGTCATATGAGCAAAAATATATAAGATACATCTATGTGAAGTAAGTCAGCAATCTCTTGCGAAGAAGGAACTCTCTAATCCACTGAACGACAACTGCTCCAAGATAGGTATACCCACAAGATAGGCATACTCCTCAAGTGTAGGCAAAAACTGGAAATCCGGAAAAGTGAAGCAACGGTACAAAGGATCATAGAACTGCACCAACACACTCATCAGACCCTCATCCACCTGAGTAGACAGAATAGACAGAAGCTTCCCATGGCGAGCTTTGAACTCCAAGGGATCTAATACATAAGATGTCAAACTCCTTAACTCCTTCAAGTCAGGTTGTCTAAAATTGTACTTCTTCGTATTCCTTCTTTGCTTATCCATGTCTGAAAATTTGCAAATAGACCTCTTTAAGTTTCCTTGAAAATGTTCTCATTGTTGATGATATGGATGTGAATGAATGTATGAATGCATGGATGCAACAATCACACTCAACGATCAAGCAAGTCACACCACACAAAGGTCACGGGATGGGTCACGTCATCATCAATATCAATCATCCATTTTGGTGGATTATGGTTTACACCTTATCAACACCTAAGTTCCATTGATATTGAGGATATACGAGAATGTATCAACCGCGAACCACGAGTTTTTTGTAAGTCAAGAGCATGGAGTCTCGGTTAAGAACCATCCAATGGGAGTGTACTATGGTTAAACCTGACAATCATGTTCTAAAACAGGTTCCCATAGTCATCATCTCATCCATCGGATATTATCGGATAAAACGACTATTCATATTCCAAAATAATCTCAAGAGAGACTCTTATGAGTGTAGTATCGCGTAACAATCGTATCAAATCTTACACTTGAATGACCTTCGCACTACGTCCTAAAATAGGCCAAGATGGGCTAGGTAATCTAAGGTCCTTGGCTTCTAAGGTTTATATTGGAAAGAGTAATGCCTAACCACGACTACTCGTGTGACATTATTGATCCCAACAAGACCTCCACCAAGTGAATGGGCTTGCAAGTCAACTTGCTAAGGAATAACTTCACACAAGTCAACAAGACTATGCCATTCTCCTATCATAAGTGCACTCGAGTCCGGGTAAAAAACTCATCTCACAAGAAACCATCAAGCATACAAGCAAGTAGTATATATCAAGCAATTCATACATTACAAACAATACAGTCATCCCAAATTTTCACAAAAAATATGTCATAAATAAAGATAAACATACAACACACAAAGGCAAAAAGTAGGCTAGACCCACTAGGCAATTGGTCCCCAGCAGAGTCGCCACTTTTCTATAGCGGGGTATTCGTTACTTTTAGATTTATTGATTAAATCAAAAGTAAACATACAAATCGAGTCGCCACCGCACTTTTATTTATCCAAAGGAAAGGTTAAAAAGCGAACAAAAACCAAGAAGAAGTTTTATCAAATCAAAAACTAGTAAAAATTTCAGAGATCTAGGATAGGGGGTTGGTTATGAAATGGGAAGGTTTTAAGCACCCAAAACATCCTTAGTACTCTAAGGGAGCCCTTTTTGCAAATGTGTGTTGTAGGTTGGTATTTGTGAAAATAATGTGAAAAAGATTGGGGGGATGATAAGAGAATAGATAATATTTACAAATTTTGTTGTTTGAATGGATGAACCCATTGCCTACGTACCATCACAAAGGTAGGATCAAAACCTCGTAGTTCGGGGTAAAAATCTCAAAAGATTGGTGAATTAATTTGATCAAAAGCCTTAAGGTCTGTTGTTATCAAAGGGAGAAAACTCAACCTAAACCCATAATCCACCATGTGAGGAGAGCTTCAACATACTAGTGAGGGGTTAACCCTATAATAATTATGGAAGACTTATAATCCAATCACTAAGGATGAGCTGAGGTTTACATCAATCACTATGATAACTCAAAGCTATGACTAATGTTTATGAAAAAGTTTTAACAAAGGTGGCCATTGGAACCACAAAAACAACTTGATGTGAGTTGTATTTACAAGTTAGAAGTATTTACCAAATAAGGTCAAAGTTGAATTAAGGTTCATTCACAATGAGTATTAATGAAAAGAGTTTGAAAAAATCAAAGGCATAAGGCCTAGGTTTCTAGTTTGAAAACAATGTCAGAGTTTGCACACAAAGAGTTTGGCTTGGGTTAGAGTGAGGAGAAGAAGAGAAGGGCTAGTCCTAAATCATACAAATATAAGAGAATAGATAAAACCCTTGGAGTTCCTTTTTCTTGAAATCATAAAGATGATTCAAGATGCTCCTTTCCTTTGGACTTAGCAAGCAACAAGCAATCAAAACAAATATACATTCAAGCTCCTAGGATCACCATTTGGCTTGTCTCTCATAACATGGCTACTCATGACAATGGTCCTTCTTGCTATCTCAAGATGGAATCCCTATCACACAAGAGCAAACATCAAAAAGTTCCAAACACAATAAGAGGAATGGATAAAGAATGAGTTTAGATTAGAAGTCCTTTGAAGTCAACTTTAAGATTTAGCTTTCTAAAGGCAAGAGGCCTAGTTGCTCTTCAACAAGTTTAGCATTCTAAATGCATGAGGCCTAGTTTCTCTTGAACTCCTTTAAGCATAGGTAAGTTCTAATTCTAAGTCCTTTCTCCTTTTTGCATTAGATTCACACAAGACAAAAGCAAAACCAACACAAGACAACAATATTTTTATATACAATAATGAGCTCAAATGAGCAAAAGGAAAATGACATAAATATAAAATATGTGCTCAACTGAGAAAAATGAAAAGCAATATGAATAAATGAGTAAGAAATAAATGACATTAAAGTAAATTGCAAGAAATTAAATGCTCAAATTAAAGTTAGTAATTAGCGGTTATGTTAGTGTGTCATAAGAAAATTTAGCGCTATGTTAAGCAATCGTAAGTGGACTAATGTAGTAGTCACACCTATATGAGGCCGCTCAATAAAACTATAGTAAAATAAACACAAGTTAGAGATCATGGCTAGGAAGCCAATCTCCTAAAACTTGCCATGCCAAAAGAAAAGACAAAGGCCTTGTATGGATTTTAGGCTTTTTGCTTGACCAAGAAGCAACCTGTCTTGGACACAAAGCAACTCACTTGATCTTGGATCAAGTTGAGTTTGATTTGGGTCAAAGAAGGTTAAGCCTCTCATATGTCAAGACTAGCCATAAGACATTAACTCATTGACCAAAAATAAAAAGAAATGAAGATGAATATGAAAATGAAAAGGAAAGATAATTCAAGTGTCAAACACAATTGGTCAAAAGTGAATCAAATCATCATCAACCAATGCTAAACATAAGAGAAATGAGGATTAGAAGTCAACAAGTCAAACATATTTTTTTGATATTTTTGGAATTAAAATAAATGCAAAATTAAAATGGACAAAATATGGGCAAACCTCAAATTCAATTCAAATATACTTCAACAAGTTCAATTAAATTCTCATAGGTCTAACAAGGTCAAACAAAGTTTGACAAATTTTTCCAACAATTTTTGAAATCAGAAACTATTTTAAAACCCTTAAAAACAATAAAAAAATAACACAAATGAATTTAAATCTCAAATTAATCTCAAATCAATTAAGAAATTGATGAGACTATTTTTCATTGACATATCATGATCCATATGTGTTAAAAAATATTTTTGGATTTTTCAGATATCAAAAAGTATTTAAAATGAATTAAAAACTATTAAAAACCAAATAATTCGCAAAAAATATTAAATGAAGTCACAAAAATAATTAAAAATCAGAATATGAAACTAGATTTTTCAAGAAAAATTTTGGTGTTGGTCTCATATTTTTGTGACTTCAAATAAAATATTTATGAATTTTTGAAAATAAAAGGAATTAAAAGAAATTAAAACAGAAATAAAGAAAATAGGAAAAACCAGCGCGCGTGGATCATTCATTAAATGATGTGGCCATGATCTGAAGGCTTAGAAGCGCTAATGCACAATGGGCCAAAGTCAAGCGCGCCACATATGTAATTAAAATAAGTCAAACAAAAGAAACGTTGAGATTATAATGTTCCCGCATGATCTAATGGCCTGGAAGCCTCCACGTGAGGATGGTGGTGGAAACCACCATCTTCTCCGGCCAGACAACCAACTCCAGCCACCACGCGCAGGGTTTCAAAAGTTAACAAAAATGAACAAGCAAGGTATCAAAATGAAGCTGGGGTGATATACATCACCCCTGTAACCTTGGATCTTCCTTAATGTTTCTATTTAGAGAGAAATAAGAGCTAGAAGATCATGGTGTAAGTTTAAGGAGTGCCTTAGAGGGGGGTGAATAAGGCACTAAGAGTATTTTCTGGATTTTTGTGGGTTTATGACTTTTACTTTCTGAGTTGCTTAAGTGATAAATGCGGTAAAGCGCGGAAAATAAAGAACACAACGAGGTATAGTGGTTCCCCTCACAGATTGAGAGTACTCCATTCCCCTTTCAACACGAAAGAGAATTTCATTATAATGTTAGATTCCTAGACAAGACACCTTAAGGTCTTTCTATCTATTCTAACACACCAAGAACAATCCTCTTGGATTTACAATGTTTAAAGTCCAATCGAGACTCAATTTCTCACAAATAAACCTCTGGTATCCACACACTGGATAACAAGGATAACACCTTACAAACCTATTTTTAACAGTCCTAAGAATAAGTTGTAATGAAAGAATGTAATTCTGAATACTTTGTATAAGATGAGATAGTTGAAATTTGAAGTATATCAATTAATCAATTGATCTTCTCCTTTGTAACACTCAATTATCACAATAATTATACAAGTGTTCTTTATATTAAATGAAACTATAATGCTGAAAGTGAAGGTTTATGCAAGGTTTCACTCTTAAGATAATTTGGATGAACACTTAGAATATTTGAGAGAATGTGTGTAAAATGATTTTAAATTTTGCAAGGAGGTAATTTTGAAATCTGAAAAATGATGTTTATATAATGTCTAAAACACCTCCTCAAATGAATGCAATAATCCAAAGGTTGCCATGTTTCATGATGAAGAAAACATAAGAGTTTCCATGAAGAGATGCATATATTTTTCATTCTGGATCAGTGGTAATCGGTTACCTTAAATTGGGTAACCGGTTACATGCATTCAACGTTTAAAATTTATTTGAAATTTTCTTGAGGTAACCGGTTACCTTAAATTGGATAACCGGTTACATGGTTCCAACGTTACAAGAATATTTGAAAATCATACAGAGTAATCGGTTACTCTAAAGCTGATAACCGGTTACTCTTTCACAATTTTCAAAAATAACTTAAAGAGTGAAGTGTGGTGGTTTGCTTGATGCATAGAACTATTTTCAATGATTATGGCATGAATGCAACATATTATGAACACTTGTATAACTCTCTAGAGTTCAAGTGTTACCTTATCCATTTGAAAGTCGATTCTTCATGTGATTCATCAAGACTTGATCATATGTTGGAAACTTCATACACGAGCTTGAATCTTGATCAATCTTTTTGTTAATCCGACTTTAGCTATGTAGCGAGGTTTGTCCTCATCAAAATATCTGAGAAGTCATGTCTTCACATCGCCCCCTTTTTGATGATGACAACCCAAAATCATGAAGGTTTGATCCCGTGGTGTTTCTCTATCAAAAGCTCCCCCTTAACTGATTCTCCTCCTTAATTTATGAATTAAGGAGTCTTTGAATTCTGCATATTTGTTAGAGAGACACATGCAATATGGAAATAACATAGTAGTAATTTCTTTTCTTCTCCCCCTTTGTCATTAACAAAAAGGGTGAAAAAGAGATAAATAACAAGCATGCAAACAGAATAGACTAAGCATCATATACCATACAAGAAAATTCAAACATAACATAAATCAACATTTGTAACATGGTCTGAACATAAAACTAGAAATTGAACTAAACCAAAAACAAACATAAGCTAGTGAAAAACAAAAGAATCATGACCAAGTTTAATCACTTTCAGACATGTCATGTCCTTCATCCTCTTCATCTTCATCAACACTTTCCTCATCACCTTCTTGACTAGGGTTAGGTTGGCGGTTTAAGGAAAGGAAGAGTTTTCTAAGAGACTTGATGCCACGTTGAGTGACCCGATGATTGTGGTGCATTATTGTCTCAATTGAACACATCTTAATATAAAGCATTGCATTGGTAATTTCACCTTCTGGAATGGTTGGAGGAGCGGAAGGGGCGACCGAATCTTTGTATTGATACACTCCATTAGGTCCGATACCAATCCCGGTATTCTTCGTTATAGTCACCTCGTTGCTTTCACCGTTCCTGACAGACATGGAGGTCTTTGGTTCCCTTTGAAGCGGAACACCAGAAAATTCAAGAATTCTTGAGACAATACGACAATAGGGAAGTCCACCACTCAGAGAAAGTTGATGCATCATGTGTTGGTAAATAACATATGCTCAGTTAATCTTCAAATTCAACTTCAGGGCTCTAATCAACTGCAATTCAAGTTCACTGATTTGAGAATGGTTAGAGTGCTTTGGTACCAACACATAGGCAAGGACGTAGTGGAGCATCCTATCGCTCACAGACAACATGTTAGCATACTTCAAAACTCTTGAAGATTTTGGTCTTTGTCGGCTCATGAGGTTGGCTTGAGTTCCTCTAGAAATGGAGACAAAGTATTCCAGACTATTATACTTACTCCAAGCAGCATTGTCAGGTTCGGTACCATGACGGAATACCTCTCCTTCCGAAGGGATTTCAAGACATTGTCCCAGTTGAGTAAGATCCATAGAAATTTCCATATTCTTCACCTTTGCAATAAAAGCCAAATCTCCAATTTCATCTGTGCCAAACTTAATAGAGGAATAGAACTCTCTAATCATATCTGGGTAATAATCTCCTATATCGGACACTAGTTTATCGACGCTAGAGTTTCGCAGCAAGGTTTCAAAATTAAAGTTGTGAGACGGAAAAGCTCGAAAATTAACGTACTTTACCGACATTAGAGTCCGAGTTCGGACAATATAGCTTGACCGCCTAGACTTTACACTTCCAGCTTGTTGCTCTTGTTGAGAAGACTCTTCACCTGCTTTCTTCTTTCCCGTATCATGTGTAGGAGGAGCCATGGAATTTGTGAAAGTTAGGGTTTTGGAAGAATTTTCTGGATTTTAGTTGGATAGGGAGTATGGTGAGCTGATAGTGAGAGTGTTGAAATATCTTTGAATGATGAATGGTGATAATGGAGATAGTTAGGGTTTTGGAAGGGAGAAGGAGGGTTTTGGAAAGGAATATGAATGAAGGTTGGAGAGAGAACTTAATGCAGAAGGGATTAAAGAAAAATTGAAGAAATAAACAATAATCACTTAGCGCACATAAAGTAGTGAGTCACGTGTATTTTTTAAAAATAAAATAAATTTCTGGAATGAACAGTGTTAACAGATTACTCAATGGGGAGTAATCGATTACACAGTGTGCAAAACGCGTGAGAAAACTGAAAAAGTGCAGGGTAATCGGTTATCCATAAGGGAGTAACCGGTTACACAGAATGGAAAAAAGTGATTTCAGGCAAAAAATTACAGGGTAACCGATTATCCAAAGGTGAGTAACCGGTTACACAGAGTGAAAATTCGTGAATTTAGGAAAAAATGTACAGGATAACCGGTTATCCAAAGGAAGTAATCGGTTACACAGAGGCAAAAAACACATATAAAAAATTTCAAAAGAAAAATTTCGCAAAATTAAGAAGGATTGAGAACTTGTGTACCTTGGCCTCATGTAGTGAATAATTGTGAGATAGTTATATGTCACCTTCATCCAGAATGCCAAGTTCTCTTTGAATCTTATAGAATGGTTATTTTGCGAGCGGTTTTGTGAAGATATCTGCCAGTTGATTATGAGTATCGACAAAGGTAACTTCGACATCGCCTTTAAGCACATGATCACGAAGGAAATGGTGTCGAATGTCTATGTGTTTGGTCCTTGAGTGCATGACCGGATTCTTTGTGATATTAATCGCACTTGTGTTGTCGCATCATAGTGGTATTCATCCAAGATCGATTCCATAGTCACTTAATTGTTGCTTTAGCCAATGATTATGTGCACAACAACTACCCGCTTCTATGTATTCTGCTTCAGCCGTACTAAGTGCAACACAAGCTTGTTTCTTACAGGACCATGAGACTAGAGAATTACCAAGGATGTGACACGTTCCACTAGTACTTTTTCTATTTGTTTTACAACCTACATAATCCGCGTCAGAATAACCAATTAACTTACAAACACTACCTTTAGGATACCATAATCCAACGTTGGTTACTCCCTTGAGGTACTTCATGATTCTTTTGACCGCCGTGAGATGTGACTCCTTTGGATTTGCTTGGAAGAGAGAACATAAACACATGCTAAACATTATGTCAGGACGGCTTGCCGTCAAATATAATAAAGAACCAATCATACCTCGATACTTCGTGATATCAATTGACACACCCGATTCGTCTTGATCAACATAAGTTCCGGAGCCCATTGGTGTTGACATTGCTCTACAACCATCCATTTCAAATCTCTTTAGCAGCTCTTTGTAATATTTTGATTGGTTGATAAAGATTCCGTCTTCTAGTTACTTGATTTTCAATCTAAGGAAGTAGTTCATCTTTCCCATCATTGACATTTCAAATTCACCTTGCATTATCAACGCAAATTCTTCATATAGTTCTTTGTTGGTTGAACCGAAGATTATGTCGTCTACGTAGACTTGAACAAGTAAGGTATTCCCTTTTATCTTCTTGATAAATAAAGTCTTGTCTACTTTGCCTTTTTCAAAACCTTTTTTCACATAGAAAATTGCTTAGACGATCATACCACGCCCTTGGTGCTTGTTTTAATCCATATAGCGCTTTGTTCAATTTGTATACATGTGAAGGATGCTTGAAGTCTTCAAAGCCCGGGGGTTGTTTGACATAGACTTCTTCGTTGATGTAGCCGTTTAAGAAGGCGCTTTTGACGTCCATTTGAAAAAGCTGAAAATTCATTGAACATGCGTAATCAAGTAATAAACGAATAGCTTCTAACCTTGCAACCGGAGCGAAAGTTTCCTCAAAGTCTATTCCTTCTTCTTGATTGTACCCTTGAGCGACCAATCTTGCTTTGGTTCGAACAATTATCCCATTCTCATGAAGCTTGTTCTTAAACACCCATCTTGTTCCAATGATGTGCTTACCACTTGGTCTAGGAACAAGTCCCCAAACTTGATTTCTCTCGAATTGGTTTAATTCTTCTTGTATAGCAACAATCCATTGATCATCTTTTAGAGCTTCATCAATTTTAGAAGGTTCTATTTGCGAAATAAACGCCATGTTTAAGCATGCATCCTTGAGATTTAATCTTGTAGCGACACCTTGACTAATGTCTCCAATTACTTTGTCAATGGGATGATCTCTATGAGTCCTCCATTCCTTAGGTAGATCATTTTCATTTCACTCTTGTTGAATCGGTGCTTCTTGATTCTTGTTTGAAGTATCTTCTTTAGGAATTTCTACAAAATCATCATCATCATCACAAACAACAATTTCCTCTTTCAAGGGGTTAGATTCGTCCAACTTAACATGCATGGATTCTTCTATATTTAAAATTCTTTTATTATAAATTCTGTATGCCTTACTTGTAAGAGAATAACCAAGAAAAATACCTTCATCCGATTTTTTCGTCGAACTTACCAAGGTTGTCTTTGTCATTGTTTAGGACAAAGCACTTGCATCCAAAGATGTGAAAGAAATAAATGTTGGGTTTCCTTCCTTTGAAGAGTTAATATGGAGTCTTCTTTAGGATTGGTCTTATGTTAACTCTATTGCTTACAAAACATGTCGTGTTAACTGCATCCGCCCAAAAATATTTAGGAAGATTTGAGTCGCTAAGCATTGTTCTTGCAAGTTCCACCAATGACCTATTCTTTCTTTCAACTACTCCATTTTGTTGTGGAGTCCTTGGAGCCGAGAAGTTGTGAAATATTCCTTGATCTTCACAAAAATCTTCAAAAGAGGTATTCTGGAATTCTCCACCATGATTGCTTCTTATGGAGGCAATTGTTATTGATTTCTCATTTTGAATCTGTTTTGCATACTTCTTGAATGCTTTGAATGCATCTGTTTTCTGCACTAAAAAGAAAGTCCAAGTATATATAGAATAATCATCAACAATAACTAAAGCATATAAGTTACCTCCGAAGCTTCTTGTTCTTGATGGACCAAATAAGTCCATGTGTAACAATTGTAGTGGCCTAGAAGTGGACACCACATTTTTGGATGTGAAAGTTGACTTGGTTTGCTTCCCCTTTTGACATGCATCGCAAAGCCTATCTTTGATGAATTTTATCTTTGGCAATCCAATGACAAGGTCATGTTTTACTAACTTATTCAAGTGCTCCATGTGAATGTGAGCAAATCTCTTATGCCATAACCATGAGTCATTGTTATTTGCCACAAAACACTTAACCTTCAAAGAAACATCGTCAAGGGAAATCATGAAAATATTATTTATTTGCTTACCTATAAGCATTACCTCTTGTGTGACTTCGTCTTCAATTAAACATTCATCTTTTGTGAACCTTATTTTGAATCCTTTGTCACAAAGTTGGCTTATGCTTAAGAGATTGGGCTTTAGTCCTTCGACATATAGCACATCTTCGAGGGATATGAAATTTGGTGCACCTACTTTACCTATGCCAAGAATTCTTCCTTTTTGTTATCTCCATAAGTAACATAACCCTTGGCCTTAAGCTTTAGATCTGAAAATTTGTGCACATCAACGGTCATATGCTTGGAGCACCCACTATCGAAATTCCAAATATTTGTTGTGGCCTTCAAGCATACCTACAAAACAAAGTTAAGTTTTGTTAGGTACCCAAATTGCTTTGGGTCCTTTATAATTAGTACCTTTTTCAACCCATACATAATGCCCTTTTGCTACACTAAAGTTTCTAATGTAGCAAGCATTAGGTGTATGGCCAATAATACAACAATAAAAACATGTTGGTTCAAAATTGCTTTTATATCTAGGAACAAAGGACTTTTTCTTTGTAAACTTTTTCTTTTTAGGATGTTGATGCACAATTTTTGGTGTGTGGACTATTTCTTTTGGAGGTTGATCCTTAGGCCTTACAAAGATAGTTTTACTTGTACTTGGTTTAGAAAATTTGGTGTAACCAAGTCCACTTTTGTCATTTGAGTACCTTTGTTGGCTAAGAACCCCTTCCAAACCAATTTGCCCTTTTTCACCTTTGAAGGACTCTTTTAAGTTGGACAGTTTGGAACGAGAGAGATTCACACTCTAGACATACAAAATTCTTCTTTTCACTAATCATCTTTTGTTTCTCATTTTCAAAACTTTCAATCTTTTCTTCTAAGGAAGAAATTTGTTTCTTTTGATATGATATAGTTTTATGAAGAATTTTGCATTCATTTAACAATTCATTAATTGCATCTTGTGCATCATCATCAAAAAGAGAAAAATTATTACTAACCTCTTCTTCATCATCGGAATTATGTGAAGCCATTAGCGCCAAGTTTGCACATTCCTCGCTATCCGATTCGGATGAAGAACTAATTTCATTGTCCTCCCATGAAAGATATGCCTTTCTATTCTTGAAGTCTTTCTTTCTCTTGAATCCTCCTTTCTTTGAAAGTTTAGGACATTCCGGCTTTATGTGGCCTTGCTTTCCACATTCGTAGCATGTTACATCTTGCGTAGATGTGGTGGCCTCCGTTTTTCTGAAATGTCTATTCTTTTTAGCGTTAAAGCATTTTTCATTTTTGTTAAAGAACTTACCGAGCCTTTTAACAAGGAGCATGAAATTCTCATCTTCCTCCAATGCGTCATCATATTTATCTTCTTTTGAGTCTACCTTCAAGGCAATCCCTTTAGATTTCTTTTCTTGGATTTCATGTTTCTCAAGCCTACCAAGTTCTAACTCATGTTCTTGAAGTTTTCCAAAGAGTGATGCGGACGTCATTGTTGAAAGACTTTTCTTTTCGGAGATAGCCGTCACCTTCGGTTGCCATTCTCGAGTCAATGATCTTAGTACTTTAAGATTGAGATCGTCATTTGTAAATGTTTTTCCGAGAGCAATCAAGTGGTTTATCAAGTGAACAAATCTCTTTTGTAGCGCCACGATGGATTCTCCAGGCATCATTCTAAACATCTCATATTCTTGACTTAATGTATTCAACCTTGATCTCTTTACTTCGGCGGTGCCTTCATGTGTCTCCATTAAGGTGTCCCATATTTCTTTTGCCGACTTGCATTGAGATATGCGGAAGAACTCATCCATGCTTAAAGCACTTTGAAGAATGTTTATTGCTTTCTTTTCATTTAAGATTTTTTTCTTATCATCTTCATCGTACGAACTCTTTATCTTTGGAGTACCAACGCCATTGACCAACTCGTAGGATTATATGGACCATTTTCAAAGGCTTCCCATATGCCTTCTCCTTGGGCTTCAATATGTGCCTTTATACGGATCTTCAAAAAATCAAAATATTCTCCAGAGAATAGTGGTGGTTTGTTACTACTTCCACCATCTTTAAAAATCGGATTCGTGCTTGCGGAAGCCATGCAGATCTTTTAGGAATAGGTTACCTATAACCCGCTCTGATGCCACTTGTAAGTTTAAGGAGTGCCTTAGAGGGGGGTGAATGAGGCACTAAGAGTATTTTCTGGATTTTTGTCGGTTTATGACTTTTACTTTCTGAGTTGCTTAAGTGATAAAATGCGGTAAAGTGCGGAAAGTAAAGAACACAGCGATGTATAGTGGTTCCCCTCACAAATTGAGAGTACTCCACTCCCCTTTCAACACGAAATAGAATGTCACTATAATGTTAGATTCCTAGACAAGACACCTTAAGGTCTTTCTATCTATTCTAACACACCAAGAACAATACTCTTGGATTTACAATGTTTAAAGTCCAATCGAGACTCAATTTCTCACAAATGGACCTCTTGTATCCATACACCGGATAACAAGGATAACACCTTACAAACCTATTCTTAACAATCCTAAAAATAAGTTGTAATCAAAGAATATAATTCTGAATAATTTGTATAAGATGAGATAGTTGAAATTTGAAGTATATCAATTAATCAATTGATCTTCTCCTTTGTAACACTCAATTCTCATAATAATTATACAAGTGTTCTTTATATGAAATGAAACTATAATGCTGAAAGTGAAGGTTTATGCAAGGTTTCACTCTTAAGACAATTTGGATGAACACTTAGAATATTTGAGAGAATGTGTGTAAAATGATTTTAAATTTTGCAAGGAGGTAATTTTAAAATCTGAAAAATGATGTTTATATAATGTCTAGAAAACCTCCTCAAATGAATGCAATAATCCAAAGGTTGCCATGTTTCATGATGAAGAAAACATAAGAGTTTCCATGAAGATATGCATATATTTTTCATTTTGGATCAGTGGTAATCGGTTACCTTAAATTGGGTAACCAGTTACATGCATTCAATGTTTAAAATTTATTTGAAATTTGCTTGAGGTAACCGGTTACCTTAAATTGGATAACCGGTTACATGGTTCCAACGTTACAAAAATATTTGAAAATCACACAGAGTAATCGGTTACTCTAAAGCTGATAACCAGTTACTCTTTCATAATTTTTAAAAATAACTTAAAGAGTGAAGTGTGGTGGTTTGTTTGATGCATAAAACTATTTTCAATGATTATGGCATGAATGCAACATGTTATGAACAGTTGTACAATTATCAAGAGTTCAAGTGTTACCTTATCCATTTGAAAGTCGATTCTTCGTGTGATTTATCAAGACTTGATCATATGTTGGAAACTTCATACACGAGCTTGAATCTTGATCAATCTTTTTGTTAATCCGACTTTAGCTATGTAGCGAGGTATGTCGTCATCAAAATATCTGAGAAGTCGTGTCTCCACACATGGTGTTTGATCTGAAATGTCACAATTCATGAAATTAAGACCACCACTGGCCTGCCTCTTGCTCGAGGACTTCAAAAAACAGTTCAAACTCAAGCAATTAAGATTGTACAGCAAGATCCAGATCAAAATAGTTTGGTGATTACCTCTGAAATGCAGCTTGAACAACACGATCTCTCCAAGCTTTTGATCCAAATTTGATCTGGAAATGTAATGATGATGCAAGGCTAAGGAATTAAGACTTGAAGATCAACTCAAGATGTTGAAATTCAAGCTTGAAATTGAGAAATGAAAATTGAAATTCCTTTGAGTGAGGGTGAGGTTTCAATTCAGCAGAGTTTCAGATCTCCTTCAGGTTGGTTTTTGAATGAGCAAGCACATCTATTTATAGCTGGAGACAATGCAATGGGGTTCTTTGCTCTTGTGCATGAAAATTGGACCTTCCATGCATGGGACTGTACAGGCGCGTGCAAAGCCCAAAAATGGAAGAAAATGAAAGTTGAACTCAAATGCAAATGGTTTGGACGTGTAATTTGAGCTGCATTGGCTTGTGCATGAAGTTATGATGTGAATTGCGTAATTGAACCTAAACATTGAGCTCTTCGAAAATCACACATGGGAAATCCAAACATGGTCATGTGAGTAATGGCTGGAAAGCTCTTGGAATAAGGAACAAAAGTTATGTTGGGAAAAAATCCATTTGGAGTTAGGAAATTTATGAAAACTGGCTTTGAAGTTTGGGGTACAAAATATGTCTAGGTTCCCTTTGAAATTTTTTACCAAAAGTGATCAACTTCAAGCCCTTCTGTGTCAATGATGCAAGGCTCAAATAGAGAAACCTCTAACATCGAAGTTGTAGAGATTTTCAAGATGATCAATTTAGACTTATATTTTTCATAATTTGGAGTTTTAATGAGAAAGTTATGGGCACTTGAAGTTGGACATTTTTCAAATTCAATGGTTTTGGTCCAAAGTGACCTATAATATTTTGTATTATCACATTTGTTTCTTTTAGGATTATGAAATTTTGTCAGACATAACATTTGAATTATACATATTAATCTTTCCAATGCATTTTGTCTCACCTCAAAATCATAAAAAATAAATAAGTTAGGTCCTTGGGAAGTTGAGCCAAAATTAGGGTTCCAGTCAAAATGACCTATAATCTTTTGAAATGAATGATGACCTTTCAAGTTTAAAATGGATTTTTTACGAACATGAAAGTTGTCCGTATGGTTCTTAAGAACATTGTTTCTCTTGGGGTCATCTTCATTTGATAAACATATCAAAAGTTGTGTCTCAGTGAATCTCAATTTAGTCAGATGACTTGCCTGGTCAACTTCTCAAGGCCAAACTTCCAATCTTGATGAATGAATAATTGAGGAACCTCACGTAAGCTCATATATGCATAAAATAGTAATTAAAGAACTTCCCTTGATTAAATTTCATCATAGGTTGAGGTTGCTTCATGAGTAAGGCATAATCAATGCACAATTGAATTAGGGTTTCCTTGGGAAACAATCCTTAAGCCATTTGGGTTATCTTGATAAAATTGGCAAATTGAGATACTTGGGAGACATATATGATGATTAGGAACTTTGTGGACCATTTTCATGCCTTTTCTAATCTTCATCTAGCCACATCATTGAGCTTAAGAGGCTCCTAGGAGCAGGGGAGCACATGATCACTTGAGCTTCAAAACAAAAAGAGTTAGTGACATATTTTTGTGATTTTGGTTAGTAAATAACTAATAAAATCAATAATATACAATACAAGCATGCTTGGTGGTCTCAAACCACTCACACAAGTCCCAACCCTAGGGTTAAAGAGCCACACATTCTATGATCCTTGAGGCAATACATTGAGCAACGATATGATTCCATGAGGGATCTTAGGGTCAAAATTAGGGCCTTACAGCCGATAATATCTCGTTGTTTCTTCCTCAACTGAGTCTTTTGTGGACATCCCCGTCTAAGTCCGGATTTTTATCCGATGTATCCTTTGTGGATAGTTTCGTTGTATTGGCATATTCCCCAATACATGCATCTTTGCGTCAGCTCGAGTCTTTCCATCGATTTATTTTCATGGAATCCCTTCGTGTCCCCCAGCAAGTTTTCAAGTCGTGGCCTGCTCACGCATTTTTTCTTATTTCCCCCAGAGTCTCTGTCTCCCTTGTGAGTGCGTTACTCCTATGGGTTTTCAGTTTCTCCTGATTTCTTTTCCTTTGTCGCAATCACTCACCATGAAGATTTTTTTTTTGCATACATACATTTGCATCATGAGGTCTCTTAGGGACTAAAATTCGTCTCTTTGTTATTATTTAAGACCATTCTACCTCGTCGAGACGAAGATTTTAACCTTCATATCTCCGGCTAGAATAACCTTAAATAGGGGCATCTGTAAGACCCTAATTTTGACCCTAATATCCCTCATGGCATCATATCATTTTCTCAATGCATTGCCTAAGGATCATAGCATGTGTGACTCCTTAACCCTAGGGGTGGGACTTGTGTGAGTTGGTTTGAGATCACCAAGCATGCTTGTATTGTATATTATTGCTTTTCTTATTTGTTTACCAACTAAAAGCACAAAAATATGTCACTAACTCGTTTTGTTTTGAAGCTCAAGATATCATGTGCTCCCATGCTCCTAGGAGGCTCGTAAGCTCAATGAAGTGGCTAAATGAAGATGAGAAAAAGCATGACAATGGTCCACCAAGCTCCCAATCATCATATAAGTTAACCAAGTATCTCAATTTTCCAATTTGATCAAGATAACCCAAAGGGCTTGAGGATTGTTTCCCAAGGAAACCCTAATTCAAATGTGCCTTGCTCATGAAGCAACCTCAACCTATGATAAAATTTAATCAAGGAAAGTTATTTCATTCATTATTTTATGAATATATGAGCTTATTTGAGGATCCTCAATCATTCATTCATCAAGATTTGAAGTTTGGCCTTGAGAAGTTGACCAGTCAAGTCATTTGACTAAACTGAAGTCCACTGAGACACAACTTGTGATGTGTTTGTCAAATGAAGATGACCCCAAGATAAAAAATGTTCGTAAGAACCATATGAACAACTTTCATGTTCATAAAAAATCCATTTGAAACTTATAAGGTCATAATTCATTTCAAAACATTATGGGTCATTTTGACGGAAACCCTAACTTTAGGTAAACTTCCCAAGGACCTAATTTCCTTAATTTTTATGATTTTTAGGTAAGACCAAAGGCATTGGAAATTTCAAGATGCCTACTTTAAATTTTATGTTGGAAAAAATTTAATAATCCTAATATAAATACATGTGATAATACAAAACATTATAGGTCACTTTGGACATAAGTCTTTGAATTTGAAAAATGTCCAACTTCAAGTGCCCATAACATTCTCATGAAAAATCCAAATGATGCAACATTTAAGTCCAAATTGATCATCTTGAAAATATATTCAATATTTATGTTGGAGGTTTTTCCATTTGAGGCTTGAATCATCGAAAAAGAAGGGCTTGGAGTTGCTTCCTTTTGGTAAAAAATTTCAAAGGGAACCTAGACATGTTTTGTACCCAAAACTTCACAGCCAGTTTTCATAAATTTCCAAACTCCAAATGAAATTTTTCCCAACATGACTTTTGTTCCTCATTTCAAGGGATTTCCAACCGTTACTCACATTAATTTTTTGGACTTTCCATGTGGGAGTTTTGAAGAGCTTTCTATGTAGTATCGTTTTTGCATTTCACTTTCTAACTTCATGTACAAGCTATATCAGGCTAATTGCACGTCCAATTCACTTCCATATGAGCTCAACATGGATTTGCATTCACTCTTGGGCCTCACATGCGCCTGTACAGCCACATGCATGGAGGATCCAAGTTTCATCCACACGAGCCAAACACTACCTTGCAACACATTCCAGCTATAAATAGAAGTGCAATCTTATTCAAATGGTAACCTGAAGACGCTGCTGGATGGGAAACCAAACCCTCACCAAAGGAATTGTAGTTTTTCTATTTCATTTTCAAGCTTGAATTTCAACATCATTAGTTGAATTTCAAGGCATAATTTCTTAACCTTGCATCACCATCACACTTCCAAATCAAAATTGGATCAAGAGCTTGGACAATTCGTGTTGTTTGAAGCTGCATATCAGAGGTAGAACCTCAATTTTTCTTGAACTAGATCTTTCTATATGATGTGAATTCTGTGGTTTTTGTCGTTTTCTGAAGTCCTCAAGTAAGAGGCAGGCCAGTGGTGGTCTTAATTTTGCAAATCGTGCCATTTCAGATCAAGCACCATGATCTTCAAGCTCATGATTCTCTTTAAATAGGAACTTTGAGAAGGATCCAAGGTTACAGGGATGATGTACATCACCTCAGCTTCATTTTGATGTCCTCTTTTTTTACTTTCATTTCCATTTAATTTCCTGCGCGTGGTGGTCAGATCTTGTTGAATCGCCGGAGAAGATGGTGGTTTTCACCACCATCCCCACGTGGTAGCCTCCCAGCCATTGGATCACGCTTCAACATTTTAATCTTGTCTTTTCCTTATGTTAACTCATTTAAATGCAAGGTGTAGGGCGCTTGACTTAGGTCTATCATGTATCCGCGCCTTAGAGCCATATGACCATTGCCACGTCAATTAATGAGATGATTTGATGGCGCTGGATTTTCCTATTTTTCTTATTTTCTTTTAATTTCAGATAATTCCTTTTATTTTCTAAAATTCATAAATATTTTATTTGAAGTCACAAAAATATGAGACCAATGCCAAAAAAATTCTTGAAAAATCTAGTTTCATATTTTGATTTTTAATTATTTTTGTGACTTCATTTAATATTTTTTATGAATTATTTGGTTTTTAATAGTTTAATTCATTTTAAAATACTTTTTGATATCTGAAAAATCCAAAAATATTTCCCTAACACCTATGGATCATGATAAGTAAATGAAAAATAGTTTCATCAATTTCTTATTTGATTTGAAATTTATTTGAGATTTTAATTCATATTGTGTTATTTTTCATTGTTTTTAAATAGTTTCTGATTTCAAAAATTGTTGTGAAATTTTGTCAAAGTGTGTTTGACCATGTTAGACCTATGAGAATTTAATTGGACTTGTTGAAGTTGATTTGAATTAAATTTGAGGTTTGACCATATTTTGTTTATTTTATTTTGCATTTAATTTTTATTCAAAAATTACCAAAAGAATATGTTTGACTTGTTGACTTGTGATTTTCATTTCTCTTCTGTTTGGCTTTGATTGATAATGATTAGGTTCACTTTTGATCATTTGTGTTTGACACTTGAATTCCCCTTCCATCCATTTCATCTTCATCTCATTGTTTTTCTAATTTGGCTAATGAGTTAATGTCTTATGGTTGGTCTTGACAAATGAGAGGTTTAACCTTCTTTGATCCAAACCAAACTCAATTTGATCCATGATCAATTGAGTTGTTTTGTGTCCAAGATAGGTTGCTTCTTGGTCAAGCAAAAAACCTAAAGTCCATACAAGGCCCTTCCCTTTTTGTTTTGGCATGGAAAGTTTTAGGAGCTTGACTTACTAGTCATGATCTCTAACTTGTGTTTATTTGCCTATAGTTTTATTGATCGACTTCATATAGGTGTGACTACTACATTAGTCCACTTACGATTGCTTAACATAGTGATACATTGTCTCATGACAAGCTAACCTAACTAAACTAATTACTAACTTTAATTTGAGCATTTAATTTCTTGCAATTTACTTTAATGCCATTTATTTCTTACTCATTTATTCATATTGCTTTTCATTTTGCTCACTTTAGCACATATTTTATGTTTATGTCATTTTCCTTTTGCTCATTTGAGCTCATTATTGTATATAAAAATATTGTTGTTTGTGTTGGTTTTACTTTTGTCTTGTGTGAACCTAATGCAAAAAGGAGAAAGGACTTACCTATGCTTAAAGGAGTTCAAGAGAAACTAGGCCTCATGCCTTTAGAATGCTAAACTTGTTGAAGAGCAACTAGGCCTCATGCCTTTAGAATGCTAAATTTCAAAGTTGACTTCAAAGGACTTCATTTCCAAAACTTATTCTTTGTCCATTCCTCTTATTGTGTTGTGAACTTTTTGATGATTGCTCTTGTGTGATAGGGATTCCACCTTGAGATAGTAAAGAGGACCATTGTCATGAGTAGCCAAGTTAAGAGAGACAAGCCAAATGGAGATCCTAGGAGGTTGAATCCAAATGTTGATTGATTGCTTGATTGTTTGCTAAGTCCAAAGGAAAGGAGCATCTTGAATCATCTCTATGATTTCAAGAAAAGGAACTCCAAGGGTTTTATCTTCTCTCTTATCTTTGTATGCTTTAGGATTAGCCCTTCTCTTCTTCTCCTCACTCTAACCCAAGCCAAATCCTTTTCTTTCAAACTTTGACATTGTTTTCAAATTAGAAACCTAGGCCTTATGCCTTTGACTTTTCAAAACCATTTTCATTAATACTCATTATGAATAAATCCTTATCCAACTTTGACCTCATTTTTTGTAAATACTTCTAACTTGTAAATACAACTCACTTCAATTTGTTTTTGTGGTTCCAATGGCCACCTTTGTTAAAAGCTTTTCATAAACATTAGCCATAGGTTTGAGTTATCATAGTGGTTGATGTGAATCTCACCTTATCCTTAGTGATTGGATTATAAGTCTTCCATACTTATTATAGGGTTAACCCCTCACTAGTATGTTGAAGTCTTCCTCACATGGTGGATTGTTGGTTTAGGTTAATCTTTCTCCCTTTGATAACAAAAGACCTTAAGGCTTTTGATCAAATCAATTCACCAATCTTTTGTGATTTTTACCCCGAACTACGAGGTTTTGATCCTACCTTTGTGATGGTACGTAGGCAATGGATTCATCCATTCAAACAACAAAATTTGTAAATATAATCTATTCTTCTCTCATACCTCCCATTTCATAACCAACCCCCTGACCCAGATCTCTGACATTTTTATTAGTTTTTGATTTGATAAAACTTCTTACTTGGTTTTTGTTCGCTTGTTAACCTTTCCTTTGGATAAATAAAAGTGTGGTGGCGACTCGAAATTGTATGTTGACTTTTGGTTTAGTCAATAAACCTAAAGGTAACGAATACCCCGCTAGAGTCGCTGAAAAGTCTCCCAGCTTGAGAATCTTCTTCTTCTGAACGGTCATCTTCTGAGAAGGTTGCCTCTTTTTCTTCAAGAAGTTAGGAGAATGATCTAGGAGCCAATCCAAGATGAAACCAATCCAAATTGGTTGATTGCTTGTTTGTGTGTGCCAAGTCCAAAGGAAAGGAGCATCTTTAATCATATCTATGATTTCAAGAAAAGGAACTCCAAGGGTTTTTCTTTTCTCTCTTATCTTTGTATGCTTTAGGACTAGCCATTCTCTTCTTCTCCCCACTCTAACCAAGCAAAAAAATCTTTTTCCTCAAACTTTGACTTTGTTTCCAACTAGAAACTAGGCCTTATGCTTTTGACTTTTCAAAACCATTTCCATAAATACTCATTGTGAATAAACCTTAATCCAACTTTGACTTCACTTTGTAAATAAATCTAACTTGTAAATATAACTCACTTCAAGTTGTTTTGTGGTTCCAATGGCCACTTTGTTAAAACTTTTTTTATAAACATTAGTCATAGGTTTGAGTTATCATAGTGGTTGATGTAAATCTCACCTCATCCTTAGTGATTGGATTATAAGTCTTCCATACTTATTATAGGGTTAACCCCTCACTAGTATGTTGAAGGCTTCCTCACATGGTGGATTGTTGGTTTAGGTTAAGTTTTCTCCCTTTGATAACAAAAGACTTTAAGGCTTTTGGTCAAATCAATTCAACAATCTTTGAGATTTTTACCCCGAACTACGAGGTTTTGATCCTCCTTTGTGATGGTACGTAGGCAATGGGTTCATCCATTCAAACAACAAAATTTGTAAATATAATCTATTCTTCTCTCATCCTCCAATCTTTTCCACAAATCTTTTCACAAATACCAATCTACAACACACATTTGAAAAAAGGGTTCCCATAGAGTACTAAGGATATTTTGGGTGTGTAAATCCTTCCCATTTCATAACCAACCCCCTTACCTAGATCTCTGACATTTTTATTAGTTTTTGATTTGAAAAACTTCTTACTTGGCTTTTGTTCGCTTTTTTAGCCTTTCCTTTGGACAAATAAAAGTGCGGTGGCGACTCGAATTGTATGTTGACTTTTGGTTTAGTCACTAAACCTAAAGGTAACAAAAACCCCGCTACAGAAAAGTGGCGACTCTACTGGGGAAATAAAAACATCTGTAGTGGGTTTAGCCTACTTTTTGCTTATGTGTGTTGTATGTTTATATTTATTTGTGACATATTTTTCGTGCAAATTTGGGATGAATGTATTGTTTGTAATGTATGAATTGCTTGATATATTAATTGCTTGTATGCTTGGTGGTGTCTTGTGAGATGAGTTCTATACTTGAACTCGAGTGCACTTATGATAGGAGAATGGCATAGTGTTGTTGACTTGTGTGGAGTTATTCCTTAACAAGTTAACTTGCAAGTCTATTCACTTGGGGGAGGTTTTGTTGGGATCAATAATGTCACACGAGTAGTCTTGGTGAGGCATTACTCTTTCCAATATAAACCTTAGAAGCCAAGGACCTTAGATACTTAGCCCATCTTGGCCTATTCTAGGACGTAATGCGAAGGTCGTTCAAGTGTAAGACTTGAGGCAATTTTTATGCGATACTACACGCATAAGAGTCTCTCTTGAGAAATTTTTTGGAAGACGAGTAGTCGTCTTATCCGATAATATCCGAAAGATGGGATGATGACTATGGGGACCTTTTTAGAACATGATTGTCAGGTTTAACCATAGTACACTCCGTTTGTGTGGTTCTTAACCGAGACTCCATGCTCGTGACTTACAACAAACCCGTGATTCACGGTCGATCCATTCTTGTATATCCTCAATATCAATGGAACTTGGGTGTTGATAAGGTGTAAACCATAATCCACCAAAATGGATGATTGGTATTGATGATGACTTGAGCCATGTGACCTTTATGTGGTGTGACTTGCTTGATCCTTGAGTGTGATTGTTGCATCCATGCATTCATGCATTCATTCGCATTAATGTCATCAATAATAAAGATTTTTCAAGGAACTTAAGAGGTCTATTTGCAAATTTTCAGACATGGATAAGCAAAGAAGGAATACGAAGAAGTACAGTTTCAGAAAACCCGACTTGAAAGAGTTAAGGAGTTTGGCATCTTATGTATTAGAGCCTTTGGAGTTCAAAGTTCGCCATGGGAAGCTTATGTCTATTCTTTCTACTAAGGTGGATGAAGGTCTGATGAGTGTGTTGGTGCAGTTCTACGATCCCCTGTATCGGTGCTTCACTTTTCCGGATTTCCAGCTTTTGCCTACACTTGAGGAGTATGCCTACCATATGGGTATACCTAGTCTAGACCAGTTGTCGTTCAGTGGCTTGGAGAAGATTTTGTCTTCTCAAGAGATTGTTGATATGCTTCATGTGGATGTATCTGACATTGTTGCCAATATGACTACCAAAGGTGGAATTCAAGGTCTCCCGTCTGGTTTTCTGATTTCCAGAGCTACTTTGTTTGGGAAGGCCATGAGTAAGGAAGCTTTCGAAGCCATATTTGTACTCCTTATCTATGGGCTAGTGTTATTTCCCAACATCGATAACTTGGTGGATGTGAACACTATTAGGATTTTCTCTTCTCTTAATCCCGTTCCTACTCTGTTTGGAGACACTTTTTTCTCTTTGCATATGAGGAATGCAAGGGGTGGTGGTTCCATTGTGTGTTGTCTAACTCTGTTGTACAAGTTGTTTATTTCGCACTTGCCTCAGACGCTTGCCTTCAAGGAGAACAAGGGATGTCTACGGTGGTCTGCGAGACTTATGTCTCTCACTAATGATGATATCTCTTGTTATAACCGTGTTTATGATGGCGTTCAGATTATTGATTCTTGTGGTGAGTTCTCCAATGTACCTCTACTTGGTACATGTGGTGGAATTAACTACAACCCTGCTTTGGCTCGCCGTCAGCTTGGGTTCCCCTTAAAGGATAAACCTAACAACATATTGTTGGAATGATTATTCTTTAAAGAGGGTAAAGATCCCCAAAACTTGAAGGATAGGATGGTCTGCACCTGGCGCAAGGTTCATAGGAAAGGGAGGAATAAGCTTGGTCCGAAGAACTGTGTTGCTTTGGAACCTTACACCTCTTGGGTAAGGAAGAGAGCTCTTGAATACCGCATGTTGTACGAGTATCTGAGATCTACCCCTATGGTTATGGTTGGGCCTTCAACCCTCCCTAATCAAGGAGTAGAGGAGTTGAGAGACGAAGACCGGTTGCGTGCATGGGTTCGTGAGCGTGAGGAACTTCTTTAGTAGCTCAAAGATAAGGATGCAATGATAGAGTTTCTAGAGCATTTGGTTGTTGATGAGCCTGATGATATGGTTACTTCTCTTCTTCCTTACTCATCTAGGTTTTGGAAGAGGAAGTATGATCAGCTCGCCAAGGAGAAGGCCGATATGGAAGCAGCTTATGAGAGAGAGGTGAAGAGGCTTCGTGCTACTTATCTTCCGATCTCGAAGGCTTTGGATGATTGCTTCTAGGGCTTCATAGGATGTTTATTCTCCTTTTATCTTGTATTGTATTTGGTTACCAAAACTGTACTACTTCTTTGGTGTAAAAAAGTTTCCAAATATTATTGCTATGAGTATTCCATATATGTCTTAAAAATTCAATATTTTCAAATGCTTGCAAATAGATCTCTAAAAAGCTCCTCTGATAAAATAACAAATCATGTGCACAAGCATTGCATGCATCATATGCATAAGCAGGTTTTGTTCCGAGCTCTTGATCCGTTGTCTAACTCTTTGCTCTTCATTTATTTTGAAGACAAGCTGACACACCGGTATAACACCAGAGCAAATCATCCAAAGATAATGGAACACCTCGAGTAAGAGAACAGGGACCTAAAGGAAGAGATCGCTAGACTGACTACCATGATGGAGTCAGTTCTGGCCGCGCAAAGTCAAGCATCACCAACTACTGCAACTCCTCCCGCGAGGACTGTCATCTCCGAGGTAGCTACTTCAATAGTGCCTGTTGCTACAACCCACTTCGCTCCAACTATGCCAGCCGGATTCCCTTGGGGAATGCCTTCTAATTTCATGCTAGAGATTTTTGCTCCTACTCTTGCTTCTATGCCGACATCTAGCCCGGTCTTGTCTGTGCCACCTCCCGTTGTGCACACCCTTCCGCGTGTAGAAGACACCATTTATCATTCTGAGCCATCTGAGGGCCCAGACGTATATGAGAAAATGGATGAGATGAAAGATCAATTCCTTGAGCTGCGTAAGGATCTGAAAACTTTGAGGGGTAAGGATCTCTTTGGGAAGAGTGTTGTTGAGTTGTGCCTGGTGCCCAATGTTAAAATCCATGTTAAATTCAAAGTTCCTGATTTTGAGAAGTATAAGGGAAATACATGTGCACTCATCCATCTTGTGATGTATGCTCGTAAGATGTCAACCCAAACAGACTACGATCAACTGCTGATCCACTACTTTCAGGATAACCTGACTGGTGTTGGACTCCGGTGGTATATGGGGCTGGAAAGTGCAAGCAGCCGCACTTTCAACGATCTAGGTGAGGCCTTTGTGAAGCAGTATAAATATAATGTGGATATGGCGCCAGACAGGGACCAATTGAGGGAAATGTCCTAGAAGGATAAGGAGACCTTTAACGAATACGCCAAGAGATGGCGAGAACTGGCAGCTCAAATAGTGCCACCCTTGGAGGTGAAGGAGATCACGAAGATCTTTCTAAAGACCTTGAGCTCTTTCTATTACGAGCGAATGATTGCTAGTGCTCCCTCGGACTTCACCAAAATGGTGAATATGGGGATGAGGCTAGAGGAAGGGGTCTGTGAAGGATGCTCGTCTCGTGATGATGGTTCCTCAACAATGAAATATGGAGGATTTGCTAGGAAGAATGAAGGGGAGACTCATGATGTTTCTTCCCATGTCAAAAGAAGGCCCTCTGTGAAGAGGAGAGAAGTCCGTCCAACTTTCAACCAACACCAGGTGGCTCATATAGCACCTACTTTCAGAAAAGTTCAACAACAACCACAACAACAACATCGTCAACAACAGCAGAGAGGAAGAGGGTGAATTTTGACCCGATTCCGATGACGTATGCTGAGCTTTATCCTTCCTTAATTGATAGGAAGTTGATAACTCCTCGTGATCCTCCTGATGTGCCAGCCAATCGCCAATGGTGGTATAAGCCTGAACTTCAGTGTGTATATAGTTCTGGTGCGCCCGAACATGACGTGGAGAATTGTTTTCCTTTGAAAACCAAGGTGAAAGACCTTGTGAGGAGTGGGATACTGTTCTTTGAAGACGTAGGCCCAAATGTAAAGAAGAACCCATTTCCCGAGCATGGGAAAGCAACTGTTAATATGATTCAGGGGTGCCCTAGCAAGTACAAAGTCCTTTATGTGGATGACATAAGGCAATCCTTGGTTGAGATGCATAAGTTGTTGTGTGAAGACAACCATTATGAGCATGATCATGATAGGTGCCAGGTGTGCACTATCAATGAAAGTGGATGTCATCAAGTGAGAAAGGACATCCAAGAGATGTTGGACCAAGGGATGAGCAAGATACTTCAGAATCGTAATGAGGATGAAGTTGATGTTATTACTCCCATATTCAAAATTCTTGATCCTGTTGTCATCAAGTACGATGGAAGCGAAAAGAAAGTGGTGCCAGCTCTTATGGTCAAGCCAGCGGGCCCTGTCCCGTATGTATCAGACAAAGCAGTCCCGTACCGATATAATGCAGTCATGCTAGAAGATATGAAGGATATGTCGTTGCCTTCAACCTCTATCGTAAGCATTTCCGACGTTAGTGGAGTGACCCGTAGTGGTCGTGTCTTCTCGGCTCAGTCGAAATCCCATGAAGATGTTGTGAAGAAGGCTGTTGTCGATTCTGCCGGTCCTGTGGGGACTTCTTCTTCTAATCGGTATGTTCCTATTGTGAAGGGTGTTGACCCTGTTGTTGATAAATCTGTTAAAACTCCTATCCTGGTTGGCCAGTCTGGCATGTTAAAAGAGGATGGTGATGAGATGATGAGGCTCATCAAGAGGAGTGAGTGCAATGTTGTGGAGCAGTTGCTTCAAACTCCATTAAAGATATCTATCATATCTTTGTTGATGAATTCAGAGCCACACCGTGAAGCATTGCAAAGGGTGTTGGACGTGGCATACATGGATCGCAATGTCACAATTAAACAGTTTAATAACATTGTTGCAAATATAACTGCCTACAACAATTTGAGCTTTTGTGATGATGATCTTCCCGAGGAGGGAAAAGACCACAATTTGGCTTTACATATCTCTATGAACTGTAAAGATGATGCCCTGTCCAATGTGTTGGTGGACACATGGTTATCACTCAATATATTGCCAAAATCCACTCTTGCTAAACTTTCATATCAGGGGCCTCCCATGAGGCAGAGTGGAGTGGTAGTGAAAGCTTTTGATGAAACGCGCAAAACTATGATCGGTGAATTAGAACTCTCGATCAAGATTAGACCTAGTGATTTCTAGATCACTTTCCAAGTCATGGATATTCATCCGTCATATAGTTGTTTGCTTGGTAGACCATGGATTCACGAGGCAGGTGCCGTGACATCCACCCTACACCAAAAGTTGAAGTTCGTGAAGAACAAGAAGTTTGTGGTGATAGGGGGAGAGAAGGCTCTCTTAGTCAGCCATTTATCTTCCTTTTCCTATATTGATGTTGAGGATGATGTTTGAACTCCGTTCCAAGCCTTATCTATGGCTGAGCCTTCTAGGAAAGGACTTTCTTCATTTGACTCCTACAATGACGCGAAGTTGGCCATTGAGCATGGCGCAACTCATGGTTTGGGGAAAATGATCAAGTTGAAAGATAATAAATCTCGGGCTGGCATAGGGTATTCTTCTGGTGTTTCCAATGATCTTGGGCTGTTTCAGAGTGGAGGTTTCATCCACACCGTTGAAGATTAGGAAGTTGCTGCCATTGTTGAAGATGATGAAGAGGAAGAGCTCGACAACTTTGTCATACCTGGCGGAATCTGCAATAATTGGGTCGTTGTTGATGTTCCAATAGTTATCCATAAGTCAACGTAATGTGTTCATTTTGTTTAAAAACCCTTCTCCCATGCCAAAAGGAGAAGTGAAGACATTGTTGGCATAATTGATTAATACAATGATATTCATTCAATAATCGCATGTTAAATGTTTGTTTTTCAAATTATTTTTTTCATTTTTTGCTTTTTGCATGAAATTGGTGATCACTATAAAACCCTAAAAAGAGAATAAAATCAATCTTTTCATCTGCATAATGATTTGCCTTGTTTGAATTCTGAAATCTCTTTTATACCCAAAATCATTATGCAGGTTAATCAAACCCTTTGAACATAATGATCCAACACCATCTCCCAACTTTGAGTTCCCTGTATTTGTGGCAGAAGAAGATGATGTTGAAGAGATTTCTGATGAGATTACTCGTCTGCTTGAGCTCGAGGAGAAGATCATTCAGCCACATCTTGAGAATCTGGAAACAATCAACTTTGGGTCGTAAGACTGCATTCGTGAAGTGAAGATTGGGGAACTCCTTGAAGAGTCTGTTAAGAAGGGGTTGATTGAGTTTCTACGAGAATATGTCAACGTCTTTGCCTGGTCGTATGAAGACATGCCTGGTCTGGATATTGATATCATGCAACATTTCTTGCCGTTGAAGCCTGAGTGTGTGCCTGTGAAGCAAAAGCTCAGAAGAACTCATCCTGATATGGTAGTGAAGATTAAAGAAGAAGTTTTAGAAGCAAATTGATGCGGGGTTTCTGGTGACTTCTACGTATCCTCAATGGGTGGCCAATATTGTGCATGTGCCTAAGAAAGATGGAAAAGTCCGAATGTGTGTGGATTACCGTGACTTGAATAAAGCTAGTTTGAAAGATGATTTTCCTCTACCACACATTGATATGTTGCTAGACAATACTATGTCTTTTCCTTCATGGACAGATTTTCCGGTTATAACCAGATTAAAATGGCACCCGAGGATATGGGGAAGACAACATTCATCACACCTTGGGGAACATTCTGTTATCGAGTGATGCCATTCGGTTTGAAGAATGTTCGAGCCACATATCAGCATGCTATGACTACCATGTTTCATGATATGATGCACAAGGAAATCAAGGTGTATGTCGATGATATGATCGCAAAGTCGAAAACGGAAGTTGAACATGTAAAACACTTATTGAAGTTATTCCAGCGTTTGAGGAAATACAAACTCCGCCTGAATCCGAACAAGTGTACATTTGGAGTCCGTTCTGGCAAGTTATTGGGCTTTATTGTTAGCGAGAGAGGTATTGAAGTTGATCTTGCCAAGGTCAAAGCCATACAAGAGATGCCTGCTGTAACACCCCGATAATAATAAAATAATTATTTAAAATTGAGTTAATAATTTATTTATTAATTTAATTAAATAATTGGGAATTTTATTATTATTATTATTTATTGGATTATTATTATTATTATTATTATTTGGAAAATATATAAGTTGAAAATAAGAGAAAAGAGCCTCATTTGGAACAGAAGGGTTTTCACGTGAAAAGTTGAGAAGCTGCAGAGAAGAGGAAAAAGGGCAAGAGAAAAACTGAAGAGCACGGTTGAAGAACGGAAAAGCTAAAGCTTAGAATCGCCGGATTAACTCAGGTAAGGGGGGTTTATCGTCGATTAATGGGTATTATGGGATAATATGTAGTGGGTAGTGATAAGCCGTTAAGTTAGCCCTAATTGGAACTGTATATGCTGAAATTGATGTTGGTTAAACTGTGTAAAATCTGTAAATTGAATCGGTAGTTGTGTGAGTCTTGAATGTTAGACTAGGGCAAGAACCCCAACCAAAAACTTGAATCGGTACTACCAATTTACCAAAACAAATTGTTATGTTTAGAGATGGTTTCAGATGAGGAAACGGCCGGAAAACCGGATCTGCGTAAGCTGACAGAACCCTGGAATAATGCAGAAAATCTGAGTCTGCGCGCGAGCGGTCGACCATAGGGTCGGCGTGCGCTGACCCGTGAGGCATGCGCCGACTGCATGCGTCGACGCAAGGGATTTTGCGCTGACCCGTGAGGCATGCGCCGACTGCATGCGTCGACGCAAAGGAGTTTCGCGCTGACTCCCTCCAGTTGGGCAGAGTGGAAAAATTGGATATTTAATGTGGTGTACATAATTGAGAGCTGAACTATGTTGGTACATGATGTGATAGGGAATTATACCCCTCTGTTGTGAGCAGTATAAGTATTAGTAGAGAGTGCTAATACTGTGTTTAATTGATTTGCATAATAATGATGTGTTGATGATGTATGATGGCATGCATAGTGAGGTGAATGTATATATTATGCCTGTGTTGTGAATGGACTGCTGTATGGCTTATATGTGTGAGCTTATGTCCGTTGTGAATTGTTGTTGATGCTGCATTGCTAGATGATTAGCGTGCATAGCATAGCCTTCGGGGCTGTAGCTAATTCCCATGGTGAGGAATTAGTGAGTGAATCATTGTGGAGTTGTTGTTGATGTTTGCATACTAGATGATTAGTGTGCATAGTCTAGCCCTCGGGGCTGTAGCTAATTCCCATGGTGAGGAATTAGTGAGTGAGTCATTAGATCTCAATGAGTGGAACTAATGAGCTTAGTAGCCGTATCCGGAGGGATCGGTGAGCTTGAACTATATGTTCAAGAATAGTCGGTACCGCACGTGTAGAGTCTCATTGCATAATGAATGTATGGCATATAATATGAATGGATGTATTCCAGTATTATATGTGGGTGGTGTGTTGTGTTGTTGATATTGATTGTGGTCGAGAATCTACTGTTAAGTATGTCGTTGAAACGGATATTGCTGTTGCTGAATGCGTAGTATGATTAGGGTGATTTAATGCGTTAATTACTTAACATTACATAATGTTGTATAATGCTTATTTATAGATTGAGGAACTCACCCTTACACCTATTTTTCAGGTAACGAGAAATGAATCGAGTAGAAGCTAATGCTTGGAGTCTAGAGTAGTTCTTATGGGTCATGCTCTGATAGATGTAACATCGGGAGGGGGTGTTTTAACTAAGTTGTTATTGGTTGTTGAATGATTTACATGTATTGTGTTACATGTTTTACTTGATGTAGAATTTATTCCGCTGCGAATTATGCAAAGAATCTTATTTTAATTGAATAAATGAGCATGACATGATAATATGATGAACGTTGAAAAAAAAATGATTGTGTGACACCCTTCGGGGCATAATTACTCTGATGAATATTTTGTTATTTTAATTATAATAATTTGGGGTGTTTAGAAGGGTGTTACACCTGCGCCGAATACTGAAAAGCAAGTCCGAGGTTTTCTTGGCCACTTTAATTACATTTTGAGATTTATATCCCACATGTGCGCCTATATTCAAGCTCCTCCAGAAAGATCAACGTCACGATTGGACCGAGGATTGCCAAAATGCCTTTGACAGCATCAAAGAGTATTTGTCCGAACCTCTGATTCTGTCTCCGCCTGTTGAAGGGAGATCGTTGATTATGTACTTGATTGTGTTTGATGATTCCATGGGTTGTGTCCTTGGTCAGCAAGATAAATCGGGAAAGAAAGACTATGCAATATACTACTTGAGTAAGAAGTTCACCGACTGTGAGTCTCGGTACTCAATGCTTGAAAAGACATGATGTGCTTTGGCTTGGGCTGCTAAGCGCTTACGCCAGTGTATGTTGAATCATATGACTTGGTTGATATCCAAAATGGATCCAATCAAGTACATCTTTGAGAAGCCTGCTTTAACTAAGAGAATTTCCCGTTGGCAGATGTTGTTGTCTGAGTATGATATTGAGTATCGAGCTTAAAAATCTATTAAAGGTAGTATCTTGGCTGACCATTTGGCGCATCAACCAATCGAAGATTATCAGTCTGTGCAATATGACTTCCCTGATGAGGAGATTCTGTATTTGAGGATGAAAGATTGTGATGAGCCTATGCTCGATGAAGGGCCAGAGCCTGGTTCTCGATGGGGTATGGTGTTCGATGGCGCTGTCAATCAGTATGGAAATGGTATTACTCCTCAAGGCACACACTTTCCTTTTACAGCAGGGCTAACTTTCAAATGCACCAATAATATGGCGGAGTATGAGGCTTGTACTATGGGTTTGGAAGAATGTATTGATCTTAGGATCAAACATCTTGATGTTTACGGTGATTCGGCCCTTGTTGTCAATCAGATTAAGGGTGAATGGGAGACGAGTCAGCCTGGCCTCATCCCATATAGAGATTATGCGAGGAGGATTTCAAATTTCTTTACTAAAGTTGACTTTCATCATATTCCTCGAGACGAGAATCGGATGGCGGACGCTCTTGCTACGCTTGCTTCAATGTTTTTAGTGAAGTACTGGAAAGAAGTCTCAAATATTACCGTGATGCGCTTGGATAGACCATCTCATGTGTTTGCAATTGAAGAAATGAAAGATGATAAGTTGTGGTATTATGATATCAAGTGTTTTCTCCAAAGTCAGACTTACCCGCCTGGGGGCATCTGTTAAAGATAAGAAGACTTTGAGGAGATTATCTGACAGTTTCTATCTTAATGGTGATTGTAGCAGTGTATTCGTCACTTTATGATTTATTGATTAAATCAAAAGCAAAGCATACAAAGAATCGAGTCGCCACCGCACTTTTATTTATCCAAAGGAATGGCTAAAAAGCGACCAAAAGCCTAAGAAGTTTTTCGCGTAGAAACCTAATGAAAAGATCAGAGATCGGGGTAAGGGGTAAATTACGCAATGAGAAGGTGTTAGGCACCCAAAACGTCCTAGGTACTCCTAGGGAACCCTTTTCACACTTGTTGTACGAAATGTTTATTTGTTATGAAAATATTATTGTGCAAACATGATTGGGATGATGAGAAAAGAATATACAAGTTATTATTTTTGTGTTTGAACGGATGAACCCGTTGCCTACGTACCTTTCCATGGAAGGTAAGGATCAAAACGCCGTAATTCGGCTAAAAGATTTCCAAAATATGAGTGGATTGATTTTAAAACAAGAGCCCTAAGGTCTTTCGTTATCCACGGGAGAAAACTCAACCTTATACAAACAACAAGTCCACCATGTGAGAAAAGCTTCAACTTGTTAGTGAGGGGTTAACCCTATAATAATCAAGGAAGTCTTACAATTCAATCACTAAGGACAGAAGGTGAGATTAACATCAACCAACTAGGATAAATCAAACCTATGGCTAATGCAGGAAAACTTATCAAGAATGGACAAAGCCATAAAACAATTGAATGAGTGAAATTAACTAATTAGGATTTATTCACAAAAGAAAGATGGTCAAAGTATGATTAGAATTCAATTCAAAGAAGTATTATGAAATGGAGTTTGAAAAATCAAAGGCCTAAAGCCTAGGTTTCTAATTTGAAAAGAAGATGAAAATGTTTGCACAATAATTTTCAGGTTTTTGGATTAGCATGCAAAGATGGTGGTTTAAAGAAACAAAAGGTGGGAGGGTGAGGAAGTAAAACTTCTTAGATGTTCGCCTCTTGAAATCATATGTAGATGATTCAAGTGATTCCTTTGGAATAAGGCAACAATGCAAATAAGCAAATGAGCAAAGCAAAGTGGATACCGGATGCCAATCAATGGACTTATACCAATCTCACAAACAAAGGTGGATACCGAATACCAATCAATGGATTTACACCAATCTCCTAAAACAAAACAATGATACCGGATGCCAATCAATGGACTTATACCAGTCTCACAAACAAACATGGATACCGGATACCAATCAATGGATTTACACCAATCTCCTAAAACAAAACAATGATACCAGATGCCAATCAATGGACTTACACTAGTCTCACACCATATCATAGGAACAACTGCCAAGTAATGGACTTATGCTTGTCTCCTCTATGGACAAAGCAAAATGCTATAGAGCAAAGCTTATGAAATGATATACAAATGATGATGATAAATGCACAAAGGCACACTCAAGCAGATATGCACAGATGAATCAGGTAAGCAAACAACAAGTCATTTAGCACACACTATATACAATCAATTAGGCTCAAGCAAGGTTAGACTTTACAGTTAACTGGAATGGGGTAAGTTGTGCTCTTAACCCAAACATTGAGAGTTAGGGTGAAGCAGATGAAATGGAGATGAGGGGTGTGCCTCATAGCTCTTATCCCTGGTCAAGGAGAGCTTTGAACAATAAAATGTGTGGGAGTTCAGAAAGTTGGAACTCTTCTCCACAAGTAGACTCTATAAGATCTTGGGTTAGTATCCACAATGCATCAACATGTTATGTGAGCAAAGGGATGACACACTAAATAGTAGGAGATGAACTACACATCTCTTTTATCTACCAATTGCCTCATAAGAGGACTTTTCCTGCTTGGCACAAAGAGTAAACAATCACAAGCATTGCCTCTTAAGGAGGACTTCAGACAGGTGTCTGCCCAAATAACAGGAAAGGTCTTCCAGACTACATGAAGAAGAGAGGTGATACCTAAGGGGTTAAGCAACCAAGCAAAAGCAAGTTCAAAATGAACTTAAGCAACTAATGTACCTGTGGAAACATCAAACAAATCAGTACAACTATACAGACAAATAACCAACAATTAATATCAACAGTCAAACCCAATAAGCAAAGGCATAAGCCACAAGTCAAGCTCAAATGAATTAACAACCCTACAAAACACACAATGTTAGTATCCAAAGGCAAACATCAAATGCTCAAATGATGGAGCATCATGAACCATATAACTTGGATGTTCAACCTGAAATCAAAGCTCAAACATGAGAGGCAAACCACTAGGTCAAAGCCTAGGGTCAAAGATGGAGAAAAAATTCAAAACAGAAGCTGAAAATTAACATGAATCAACTTCAAACACATCTTGAAACAATCCAAAAGGTCTCACATCAATATCATATACCAAATCCATTTCATGATCAATTGAAGTTCAAGACTATTTTAAAGCTCAAATGTGACCAACCAGAATGAAAAATCTCAATTGAATCAGAAATCAATCAAATAATTCCCAGAAAATTCATGCTCAATCAGAACATTCATAATATGCATCATGCAAAAAAATCAGAGAAATTGGAATTCATTTGATATGGAAATCACATCACATAAGATGAACAAGCAAAGGTGTGACACAAATTGTCACACCTACACTCACATGATCATAAAACAGAAACTACAAATGGTAAAAATACCAAATCAACACCAAAATGTCAAGAAAAGTGTCTAGTTTCATCATGCAAATTTTCAGATTCATTGGATAAAAACTTAGTATTTCACAAATGATATGGCAAGGAAAGGCACAAAAAGCATACATGTTCACAAACCCTAGGGAAAATTATTTTCCAGCCATGCACAATTTATGGAAAAATAACCAAAAAATAATAGACAGAAAATATGACATCATGCAAAAAACCACATATTTTTTTGGATCATTACTCAATTATTTATGAATTTTTAAAGATGTAGAAAAAATAAAAAATGTAATATGAAGTATGCATGGAATAATGGAGGGAAAAGGAAAATCATGAAGCACATTTGAATAATTGGTACAGCAGAGGATCGAACCAAGTAACAATTTGAAATTGGCGCCAGGTGTAAACGCACCGTTTTATTTAAATTTTTTCCTGGCCAATCAGATGCAAGCATGAGCGGTCCATGCAACCACTCACGTGCTAGCCCTAGAAACATACGGAAACGGATTTGCGTGGCCAATGAAGCATCAAAACCGTGGCCTAATGTCCTGTATCATCTTCTTCACAAACACGTGCCATGAACAGTGATTCAACAAGAACATGATGAACAAATTTTCCAGATCTTAAAACTAAGCACATGTACATGTAGCATAAACATCATGGATCAAGAATCAAGCAATGGTTAAGCATCTAACATCGTGTATCATGAGGATCGAACAAAACAAGATTCATCATCAAACTTTAAACAGTCGAATCTCAATGAATATGGCATGGATTTTAGTGATTCAAAGCTCAGATTAACCACAACAACATGATCTACAACATTAGCATAAGCAATTTGAGAAAAGAGAGAATCAATTTCGTGACCTCTTGAAGAGAAGCTTTGGAATTCAATGGAATCAGGCCTTGCAATGCTTCAATCTTCCTCTAGCAAGCTTGTACAAGTGTTTCGAAGAGATCTTGAGGTTCAATGGTTCTTGATTCGAGCAGAATTTGATTTCACCATGGATGAGTTCAAGCTCCAAGCTGCTCCAATGTGCACGAATTCATGTGATTCCAAGTCCAATAATGATCAATGATGCTTCAGAGTGATGAATCAAGTAGTGGATTGTGCTTTGGTTTGAAGAAATGTGAAGAAAATTTGAGAGAAAAAGTTTGAAGAATTTTCTAGATCTGAAATTTGTGTGTGTTGTCTCCTGAAAACAGTTAGGCTTAGGCTTATATATGCAATGCTAATCCAGTTCTTAATCATGTTTAAGCCAATGCAAGTGTAATTAACAAAAATGAGGTGTTTGTGCAATTTAGCATTTTCACCCTTATGCATGGTGTGCATGTGAATAGTGCACGAATTTGGATTGATTTTCACTTAAAACCACATTTTAAAATCAATGGTAATTGCCAAATGTTTAAATAATTCACCAATTTTAAATTTCAAGATTTCCCTCCAAAAATTCAAGAATTGGCAAATAATTATATGATGACAATTGATGAAATGCAATGCAAGATTTTGAAATTAGAGGTCAAAATGAGAATGTACAAAAAAGAGCCACTTGAATTGGAGTTTTGGTTGAGAAGTTATGACCATTTGAATCTTCATGTACACCTTGCCATGTTTGGATCATATCTCCTTAACCACACATGAGAAATTGATGATCTTGGACTTTTTGGAAATGGGAGAGAAAGATCTACAACTTTCATGTTCAACAAAATTTCATTTGAAGCTTTTTTGATGATGTAATTTGAAGTTGAAGTTAGGTTAAAACCTTTCCATTTTTGGCAATTTTGAATTATAGGTCACTTTCTATTTTTGGAAAGTTTTGACCTGACTTTATTTTCTTCAATGTTGATGTTTGAAATGTCAAATGAGACTTGTTGACTGAGCAGTTGACTTTCTAGGCCTCCAATTGATCTGGCAATGTTCTGATGAAGTTCAAACCTCTACCACTTGGGATTTTGATTCAAAATGATCACATGGTTTATGTAAGCTCTTGTGAATGATTGTGGTGTCCAAATTCTCAAGAATGGCCACCACTTATGGCTCAATGACTTCCTTTGACTGCTTTGACTGTTTTGACTGCTTCATCTGCAAGACAAGGGTTAGATGACATATTTTTGTACTTTTGGTTAGTGGTAAAAAGAAAAGAAATGATATACAAATGCAAAACATGCTTGGTGATCAAGAACCACTCTCAAAAGGATAACCAACCCACGGGGAATGAAAGCAAGGTGCACAATGATCCTTGAGGCAATGAATGATATGATATGTCGCATGACGCGAAAAACCGACGGGAAACAAGAACAACAGAGCCGCCACCGTGCGTTATTTATCCCAAAAGAGGGAAAGGAAACGCTCGAAGTAAACCTGGAAAAAGCATGGTCTCGCGACCAAAGAAAATGGGATCGGGAGTCGGTTATGCGAAGGGAAGGTATTAGCACCCCTACGCATCCGTCGTACTCGACGGGATCCACGCACAAGAGGGAGGAATATAGTTGCTAAAACACTGCTCACAAACAAACAAATACTGGCTGAAAGAGACACAAGAAAACAAACAAAACTGACTCGGCAGGATATCGCATCCTGGGCCTACTTAGTCTATCAAGCATAGACATCAGAGTCGAAGTAGTTCGGACTGGGGAAAACATGCTCGCTAGGATGTCGCATCTTATGCATACGTATCTTCTCGGACTAAGAAGAATCAGAACATCCGTAGCTCGGCTCACGCACGCCAAACAAACAAACACGGGAAATCGACTGCCAATCGCTGGACTTACGTCAAACTCCACACAAACAGGCAAACCTGGAACCCGAATGCCAATCGCTGGACTTATATCACCTTCCGAACCAAACACACGCACACTGGAAACCAGATTCCACTTGATGGACTTATACCGGACTCCAAGCACACAACAAGAGGATACAGAATGCCAATCGCTGGGCTTACATCCATCTCCTAACACACACAAAGACAAAACAAAAAGGGTCTCGATTGCAACTAGGGCAAGAGAAAGGGAAGGTCTCAATCGCAACGAGGGCGAGAGAAAAGAATTAGTGTTAGTTGTTAGTCAAACTCGACAAGACATCGCATCTCGTGCCTACGTATCTCATCTGGACATGAGAATCAGAGTTGTCGTAGTTCGGCTAAACTATTCCTGTTGGTTTGTGTTTTTTAAGTGGACAACGTCACTGCGCAATCTACCGGATGCTCGACCTTTGGAGACTTACTCACCTGTAGTAGAAGGAGTTGACGTATCCTTAAGAGGGGATAATGTTTGTTTGTGTTTTAGGAAAGCTCAAGCAAGAAAGGAAGTCCTATACGAAGGAACCGTGCTACCTTAATTGACATGCAAACGAGACTACGCGGAGTCTAGCAAACCTAGGGGATACAATCACACCACACAAACACATACAGCATGAAGTAAACACACCAACAAGGGGCTCAAACATCAAGGCTAGGCTTTAGTCGAGGGGTCATGTCAACCTCGACAAACAAGCCACTGTATCAGGGTGAGGTTAGCTCTTAACCTTGACATTGAGAGTCAAGGTGAAGCTGATGAAAGGTGAGTGAAGATGAGACTTCACAGCTCTTATCCCTGGCCTGGGAGAGCTTCAGACAATGAAGTGTGGGTTCAGAAAGTGGGAACCCTTCTACACTTATGACACTGACTCAACTGATCTTGGGTTAATGTCCACAAGGCATCAACATGTGATGTGAGCCAAGGGACGACTCAACAGAATAGCAGGAGGTGGACTACACACCTCTTGTGTCTGCCAATTGCCTTAACAAAGGTCTTTTCCTGCTTGGGGACAAAAATAAACAAGCACAAACATTGCCTCTTAAGGAGGACTTCAGACAGGTGCCTGGCCAAGTAACAGGCCAGGTCTTCCAGACTACATGGAGAAGAGATCATTATACCTCAGTGCTCAAGCTAGCAAGCAAAGCAAACACAAGTTCACAAGGGAACTATAGCAACTAAGGTACCTGAAATCAATCCAATATAATCAGTATACCAGACAAACAAAAAGCAAACAGACAATGGTCAATAGTTAACTATACAGTCAAACAACAGTCAATGCACAAAGGTGCAAGCCACATGGCACAAACTCAAGTTTCAAAACCTACAAAACAAATTCAAAGTTAGTCATAAACAAGCAACAAGCCAACTCCAATTGAGGGCACATCATCAAGCATAAGCAAATTGTGCTTTTAACCTGAAACAAAGCTCAAATGTGAGGGCACAAAACCACTAGTACAAGACTAGGGTCAAAATGAGAACAAAAAGTCAAAACAGAACATGAAACTTATCAAAAATCAAGATCAATCAATTAAGAATCCAACCCAAGTGGTTTCACATTCATATCATTCATCAATATCATTTCATAAGAAAAGAGTACAAAACATGCAATTTAGAACCTCAAAGAACCAAACAGAAAGATTCAACTCAAATCAAATCACAAACATTTCAATAAATCCTCAAAGGGAAGCAAGTCAATTAAATTCATGAAGTCAAGCCAAGTTCAAACAAGCTCATACAAGGCATCAAAACATGCATCCACTTCAAGCAATCATAAAACAGAGACCAAGCATGATAAATGAATGAAATCAAAGCCATGGAAAACTTCAACATGTCTATAATACACATGCCAAATTTCAAGTCCATCCAATTGACCACAAGGATTTCACAAATAAAATAAAATAATGTCTCACAAGAAGTCCACATTTGGTCAAACAGGGGAGAAATTATCAAACAAATAGGAAATGCATTCAAAAATTCCAGGAAAATTCACAAGCATTCTCAACGCTCATAAGTATCAACATGCAAAAATCCAGATTATTTCATGTGCATATGGCATGGTAACAAAAATCATCAAATTGGACAAGAATGGTGTGACACAAATTGTCACACCTCTATTCAAAAAATCATATCTCACAATCCAAAACTCAAAAATCACCAAACACATATCAAAATGCTCCAAAAGGTGTCTAGAACAAGCACAAAAAATTTCAGCCTCATCCAATTAAGCATTATTATTTCACAAGCAAAATGGCATGAAAGGTACAGATTGGATACACATGAACAAACCCTAGGCAAAACAGAAATCCACACGTGCATAAATTCTGGAAAAATCACCATAAAAAACTAGAGATCATGAAGAACATTTCACAAAAATTTCACATTATTTGGACAAGTATTGAATGACTTATGATTTTTCTAAGATCAGCATACAAAATGAAATAAAAATTGAAAATGAAAAATGAAATAAATGGAATTATGGACTGAAAATGGCAATTTCGTAATTATGGAGCAGCTTAAGTGAAACGCTGCGTTTCACTTAAGCGCGTGTCACAACGTGATTGGTCTCATGGCGCGGAAACATGAATTACATGCAAAACATGGAGAGAACAGATCAAACGCGCTTCTGGCTAGGGTTCTTCATCAAACTCATGCGTTCTTCATCCAATTTTCCAGCAAGAACAAACATTCATGAAAATCTACAAACTATATATCCCTGGATTCCTCTTCTCATGCACATGAACAATATAACAACAATTAAGCTTAATTCATGCTAACAAACTCGGATCGATCAAAACAAGTTTCACTCATCAAAATTTAAATCAACATAACTCTCTCAAAACTCAATGAAATTTCACGATTCAAAGTGCAACATGATCAACATGGCAAGATCTATCCAAAGCATATCATGATTTCAAGAATTGTAAGGATCGAATTCCAACCTTAATCGAAGAGCATATCTGAAATCGTGAATTTCAAGGCCTTGGAAGTGAAAACAGATGTTCCTTAATGATGCAGAAGATGAATGAAGTGAGGATCGTGGCTCAATTGTTCTTGAAACAGCTCCAATCAACACTTGCCATAGGAGAAGCTCAATGTAACAGTTGCGATTTCTTCAAGATTTCTAAACTCTTTGTCTCAACAGAACTTCAATGATACCTGCAGATGATGAATCAAGCACGAACAAAGCAAAGGCAATGGTGAAATTCAATGGAAAAGTGAAAAAAAGTTTGAACAAATTTGAGAGAATTTGAGAGATTTTTGATTTGGATCTGAGAGAATGAATTGTTGATGTGATTTTCTGTTATGATTAACACTTTATAGTCCCTGTTAATCCACTTCCTTAATCAAGATTAGCAACAATGGATTGGATTAGTGAATGCTCATGTTATGTCATTTGGCCAAAATGCCTTTTTTCCAATTGAACCAATTGAACAGTAGAAAACCAGTTGAAGCAAGTCACAAAACCTGTTTTGAAGTGATTGGAAATGGTTTGGCATGAAAATTGCATGTACTTTTGAAAATCACCTTTTTTCCCACCAAAATTTAAAGGGTTCACTTGAAAAATGGACTTTTTATGTGATGATTTTTGATGAAATGTGATGATGGATTATCATAAAGCATGTCAAATGGAGTTTGCTCAAAAAAGAATCACTTAAATTGGCCAAATGGATCAAAAGTTATGCCTCCTTGAAGTTCAACTTTTCTTGACAATGATTTGATCACAACTTGCCAACCACATATGAGAAATGAGTGTTCTTGGGCTTTTTGGAAAGGTGAGATCAAGATCTTCAACTCTCATGTTGGACTAAATTCCATTTGAAGCATGTATGATGATGTAAATTTGAGGAGAAGACCTTTCCATTTTTGGCAGTTTGAAATTACAGGCCACTTACTATTTTTGGAAACTTTTCATCTGACCTCAAATTCTTCAATCTTGATCTTTGAAATGTCAAATGAGACTTGTATAGACATGAATGAGGCCTTTCAAACCAACTCCCACCTTCAAATCCTTGATTTCTGGCACAGTTGACCACAGTCGACTTTCAAGGGTTTCAGATGAAATTCAGCTTGACTGTTGAGATTTGATCATCCAATCCTTGGCCAAACCACTTCAAAATGATCCCTAGGTCATGTGAACTTGATGAACCAACCATAGGGCTTTGTTTCCTTGAGAAATGCCCTTGCTTGCTTGATTGACTGATTCTCCTGATCATCTTGACCTAATCTTGTCTAATGGCTTGCACTTGGGCAAAGGGCAATGCAATGCTATGCAGTGGACTATGTTATGTTAATGACCTAATCATGAAAATGTATGTACAAAAAGGGAGGTGCAAATTCGAGGTGCTACAGCTGCCCCTATTCAATCAACTGGGAACCCGAGTGGATGAGAGCAACGACTGTCAGACCTTCAGGGTAAACAGGGATTGAATACCAAGAACCGTAGAAATTTGCACACTGAGGGGATCCACCAACGGAAACGTCCACTGGGATATGATATTTATTACTAAGGATTTTGATTTTTTCTGATTTTTTTTTCAAGGGTACAACCACCTCCAGACATCTCAAGACAATGAATGGGAACAGGAATCACAACTAGATGCCAACGGACAACTAGGAAAAACTCGACGTTTACCAAGACCAACGGAGAGGTATCCAGACATTAATGAATGACTGGAAGAGATACAACCACATGTCAGCGGACATAGTGGGAAAAACTCAACGTTTACCAAAACCAACGGAGAGGTAGCTCACTAGGGATCACCAGGAAAAACTCGACGTTTACCAAGACCAACGGAGAGGTAACCAGACATCAACGGACGACGGATAAACTGGGAAGACTCGACCAGACGTCATCGGACGAAAGGGAGAAACTCGACGTTTATCGACACCAACAGAGAAGGAGACCAGACATCAACGGACGACGGATGAACTGGGAAGACTCGACCAGACGTCAACGGACGAAAGGGAGAAGCTCGACGTTTATCGACACCAGCGGAGAAGGAGACCAGACATCAACGGACGACGGATGAACTGGGAAGACTCGACCAGACGTCAACGGACGAACGGGAGAAGCTCGACGTTTATAGACACCAACGGAGAGGAGAAACGGACATCAACGGATGAACCGGAAAGGAGATACAACTAGATATCAATGGATAACTAGGAAAACCTCGACGTTTATCGACACCAACGGAGACGAGGATTCTGAGGTGAAAGGGATACAACTAGTTATCAACGGATAACTAGGAAAAACTCGACGTTTATCGACACCAACGGAGAGGAGAAGCCACTTCACTAAGGAAGGGGTGTAACAACCGGAAACTGAATAGGACGTCCACCGACGACTCTACTGGGGATTCTTGCTGGGAAGCAACCAGACATTAACGAATGACTGGGAATAGGATATACAATCAAACGTCAACGGACGAATGAGAAAAACTCAACGTTTATCGAAACCAACGGAGAGGTAAATCCGCATGGGGAAGGGTAAAACTTGACGTCATCGGAAGAATAGGAAAAACTCGACGTTTATCGAAACCAACGGAGAGGTAGCTCACTAGGGATCAAGGTCACGACAGAGAGCCGACAGGAAGGAACACCAAGGATACCGGGTTGTAGGCATGAAATAGGTGACCGACCAAAGCGTGAATTGGTTTGTGTTCCAAAACACTCATCATCCTGAAGAGGGCTAGAAAAGCAGTCTTGTTAAAGGATGGACATTCGATTCCGAACAAAGGAATATGAATCTTACTCAGCTGGGGAATAAACAAAGAGTTCAACCAAAGAGCGCATGAGATACATTATCTATAGCCGTCAAAACGTAGATAATATACTCGCATGGAAGATTATCCATAACCGGGTTGTAGGTTGTTAGATGGATAAATCGACCGACATCATCCTGAAGAGAGCGAAAGCAAACTTGTTAAAGGATGGGAATCCGATTCCACAAGGAATACGAATCTTACTCTGCGGGAGAAAACAATCAAAAGATTGACCAAAGAGCGCATGACACATATTATCTATAGCCGTCAAACCGTAGATAACATACTCGCATGGAATATTATCCATAACCGGGTTGTAGGTTGTTAAATGGATAGATCGACCATCACCATCCTGAAGAGAGCGAAAGCAAACTTGTTAAAGGATGGGCATCCGATTCCACAAGGAATACGAATCTTACTCAACTGGGGAGGACGACTTCGACCCAAGAGCGCATGAGATATATTATCTATAGCCTTCAAAACGTAGATAACATACTCGCAAGGAAGATTATCCATAACCAGGTGAAGGTTGTTAAAGAATAAATCGACCGCAGAAGAAAGGCATCGGGGTACCAGACTAGGTATGCGAAGATGACCAATCAAAAGGGAAACCACAAACATTACCAGCAAACGGCGGATGAAAGAGGACCCGCTGGGGATAATGTTGCTTACTCGGAGCAAATATCCGAAAGGTGAAAAGAATATCAATACCGAAACTGGATAATGATAACCACAAAGAGGGGATTACATCTACCGGTTAGTAGGTAGAAAACCACAGAAACCGTAACCGTCATCAACTAGGATGAGCACAAAAGGGTTAACTCCACAAAGGGGAGAACGTGGGGTTTACATCTACCGGTTGACAAGTAGAAGACCACAAAGATAGGACTTAGAACTACCGATTCGTAGGTAGAAGCCAACAAACAGTCTGCTGAGAGACAGAGTGAGAAAAAGGATTTACAACTACCGGGTAGTAGGTAGAAGACCGCAAAGGTAGGACTTACAACTGCTGGTTTGTAGGCAGAGGCCACCAAATTCCGCTGAGGATAAGATGAATGAGTGTCGGTTAGTGAGCAACTATTCATTTATACCACAGGGAGGCACAGGAGACAGCCAATAGGAAGCCAATTCAGGATCGATCCAAAAAGGCAGACTGAATCAAGACTCATCCTAATGAGGAAAGAGCTCAATAGGGAAAACCCATCCCATTAGGTGTGGGGAGGGAACGGAAACAACCGTCATCCACGAGGATAAAACTCAGTGGGGAGCGCAGAAGGAAATGATAGACATTTTCTGCTTAAGGGGTCGACTCTATATGGAGAGATCAGACATACCCACACCTGCTAGGGGAGGATCTACTGGGGAGATCTGGTTTTCCTTTCACCAACGGATGAGGAAATAAACCTCTCTGGGGGGTATCAATCCTGAATGCTGTCAGGAGCAACTGTAGCAAATGTGCCGTACAGATGTTGAACGAAAATCCGCCTCTGCCGGGGATACGGTCTGGTGGGTAACACATGAATGCATATGTTTGAATTTTTCTATGGCGTAATGCTCCATATTGAATGGAAATGCTACGCAATTTGAGGATGCAATGATTACTATATGCAAAATGCAAATGATGAAAACTCCACTGGGGAGCCCAAAGATCAGATACTTCAACTTTGTGGGGAGACTCTGCTTGAAGAAATCTGCTTAAGGAAAACTCTGCCAGGGGAGCACCGACTTCTCACTCATGCTGGAGAACAGAGATACCAAGAATCAACCAGATCTCTGGTGAGGATAGACAGGCATTGATAAAGTTCATCATGCTAGCAACTCTGTTGAGGAATCTATCCGAGGGAAATGACGGAGTACTGGGATGTCAATCCACCAAGTATCGAATCTTCCAAAGACAAGCACCCATACCGGGGAAAAGAGAAGGCTACTCTGCTGGAGAGACGAAAGTTGAAGTCTTCAGTAAACACTCTGCTTGGGGAACTGCCCCACAACAGTATTTCAACAGCAACCTTTCTGGGAATGCCCCACGGTAGGGCTCAAACAACCCTCTACTG